>NC_073262.2:79789000-80137000 GCF_029289425.2 Pan paniscus | reverse complement strand
TTTATTATTCCCATTTTATGGCTGAGGACATCGGGCACTGAAAATTATCTAACTTATACAAAGTCATGGAAATATAAGTAGTAGAATCAGGATGGAAATCCAGATCTGATAAAGACTTCATGGTTCATGCTCTTTTATCAGTATGCTATGTTGCATGTACTTTGTAATAAAATCTCATTTAACTATGGTAATTTAGTCTCATAAATTTTAAATATTTCTTTTTTTTTTTCTTTTTTTTTTTTTTGAGACAAAGTCTCACTCCATCACCCAGGCTGGAGTGTAGTGGCATAATCTAGGCTCACTGCAGTCTGTAATCTCTGCCTCCCGGGTTCAAGTGATTCTTGTGCTTCAGCCTCCCAAGTAGCTGGGATTACAGGCATGCACCACCACACCCGACTAATTTTTGTATTTTTAGTAGAGACGGGGTTTCAACATGTTGGTCAGGCTGGTCTTGAATGCCTGACCTCAAGTGATCCACCCGCCTCAGCCTTGCAAAGTGCTGGGATTACAGGTGTGAGCCACCACGCCCAGCCCAATCTCTTATAGTTCTTTGCTTACTTTACTATAATAACTTTATCCCTTCCTTAAATTCATACAGTTAGTGACTACCTACGGAGGTAGCCCAGTCTTTTAGATAAAAGTTCAAATCATTTTAAAAGGCATGAAAAGACCAAATTATCTCTCGAACTACCCTGTAGCCCTTACCATTCTGCTCCTAGACCTGCTGCCTGTTCTACTCCACAATTAAACCTTACATACCAGTCATACTGAAAAACCAGCAGCCTCATAATGAGGCAGACATGGCCCTTTCTCATTTCTAAGCCCACTGCAACATGATGGTCATTCTGCAGGGCAACTCCCCTCTTCTGTCTTCCCTCAACTTGACCTGGAATTATTTTCTTCTTATCAACCTCAAAGACCACTTTAGGTATGGCCTCCCTGGGGAAGCCTTTGTAAGCACCTATCAACTTCATCTTGTTCATATTTCTTCTGCATTTTACTTGATCATGTAATTTGTCACGCTGTTGTATAATTGTCTGTTATTATCTGTCTCAAATGTCCCAGCATAATATCTAGCAACTAGAATTTTTAAAAGGCTAACTGATGGGAGAAAAAAAAGTATAATGTGGCTATTTGAAAAAAAAATTATTTATATTTATAGAGTTGACTCCAATTATGTAAATATCAATAATGTAATGAAAAATTATGAGTTTTAATAGCTATTTTCATTATTCAACTTGACTTCTGATGGCAAAAAGTTACATTCCTCTAATTTGTAGATGATGCATTAGTATAAGAAGTCCCAGAATAATATTAAGTAACCATATTATTTTAAATGAATTTAAGATTATTTTTCTTATTACAAATATAGTTTTGTTTTTTCATAGAAGAGTATGCTGATCAGAAAAGGAATAAACTGAGTAAACTGGTGAGATATCTTGACAAAGGTCTGTCATTGGTTACCATGAAAAACATTTAAGCAATACTACTGGTCATCAGCCAAACAACTGATCTCTACCACATCACTAAGAAACATAGTTTATTATACTTTCCCTCTTTGATGTTACTGTCAAAGAATAGAATTTATGCCTAACATCTTAGTTTATTGTACCTGCTCTTTTATTCATGAATATAGCTAAATGTTACCAAAATATATCTTCTGCAGCTTGGACCACCTTCTGAAGTGAATAATGAGCTCCTCTGTTAATCTAGAAACACTTGTTTATTTTAATTTATTTCTCTGAATTTAAGGAATGTCCCTCTCCCATTCCAAAAACTGAAAAATAAGCCCATGTTTACTTTATCCATACAATTCACCATGCCTACATAATAATTATTTTAAGGTTACTTCTTTCCAGATCTGCGCAGGACTTAAATGTTTTAGACGAGATGAACTACATTCAAATCTACCCAGCATTAAGTAACCAAGAAAATGATCCTATTTGTGTAGTGAAAAATTAAAAGACCAACAAAAGTTTAAAATATATGTGAACCAGAATTTTAAATTCCACTTCTAATAGTAATTAATTTTATAAAATACATAATTACAGAAAGACAAGACAATAAGATAATGCTTTATCAATCCTTTCCTCCGATAATTCTGACAAGATTTAAGAATACTATAATACAAAATGTCAAAATAAACCATTTTAAATCCTAATGACCACTTTTCCTGAAATTCATTAAAAATTCTAAAATAAAAATTAAAAGATCAAGCTGTCTCTAGAAACATAAAAAAGCAAAATGTAAGAGGAAGTTTAATCAGATGTTCTCATAATAAAACTTTATAGTCTTAAAATGATAAAAATTTAAAAAATTCCTTAAACATATAAAACATGTCTTTCAAAGATCTGATGTCACAATATAAAGATTTTCACAAAACTGCATGACTAACCTGTATTTTTTCTTAATAAATTTACAGTTATATTTACCTTCAGATCCCATGATGAAGTGATGGATATCAGGGCCTGTTGACATACGAGGTCCTTGACAGCTTTTTTCTATTATACCTCTAGGTGTTACCATTTTTATATGAACCACCTGTTTAATACAATACACGATGTAAATTCTAGACATCTGTTAGTGAATGTGTGTCTATGTACAGACATTTATATATATTTATGTAAAACCTACTTTTAAAGTATTGGGTTAAGTAATAAATTGTGATGCTTTTAAGAATTCTAGTATCTTTTAGTAATTTTTAGACTAAAGTTAAATTTGCATATAACCTTAAAAGAGGGAAAAACCATTCTAAGATTGTACATCTCTTGATTTAAAGTGGTTTATTTATTATCTTAAGAACAACAGAATAACACATTTATTTAAACCAAATTTAGGGTTATCCATATGGCACAGAACTAACGGACTCAAAAACTAAGCAATAATCATAACCTTTATGAAGCATATTATTCATGTCAGGCACTGCTCTAGACACTTAGAATTCTAAGAAAAAAATTATTCTCCCTTTATCCCCGCCTTCAATCCCACTTAGTAGAAAACAGTGAAAAGAATTAAATATTAATTATGATCAGGTCAAATTGGGATGAAGCAGTAGAAACAATGACTGAACTTAAGAGAAGGAAAGAGATGTGTGACTCATCATACAAATGAGAAAGTAAGTATACTGGGGAAGGAGGATCACTCTAAAAATAGTTCCTGAGATCTGAATCAGAAGTGGTTAGGTAAAAATCCAAAATATTTTTAGAATGAATTTTGGACCGATAAATAACAACAGTCTATTTATTATTGAAGGAAATGAGCAGAGAACATCAATAAGCAATACACAAAATACAAAATAAAAATTGCCAATGAGGACCCCTTAAAAGTTTGCATTCACTAGCAATTAACAAAATACAAAAACATAAATAAAACGTCCAGTAAAATACAAAGATTCTCATGGTGTTAGTGAGAATGTCAATTGGTACAAAATTTTTATAGGGCAATTTGGCTGTAAGGATCCAAAGTCTAAAATGTATAAACTTCTTGATCCAACAAATCAACTAAAGGAGCTTACCCAAAGAAAATGATTAAAGATGTATATACCAAAGAAATTTTAAAAAGAATATTTTCCTTTATTTTCTGTAATTTTGAAATCAAGAATAATTTAAATGTTCATTAAGAGGGAGTTAAATAAACCATGCATTCTCAATAAAAGAATTATATAACTCTTTAAAAACGATGGTGCAAACCTGTTCATTTACATGTTAATATATTGATGACATAATTTAAAGAGCAGATGAAACACATATGGTCCTCTTTTTTACATTAAAAACTAGATATATTCATGTGCTTATTGCATGCCTAGAAACAGTTCTAGAAGTGATGGCACCAGCAGCCCATCTGGAGTGGCTGCTGCAAAGACATTGGCTGCAGTGGGGGTGGCATGACCAGGGCTGTGCACTGCATGGAGCCAACGGGAGCTGGAAACAGGTGGAAGCCCCATCCCCTTCCTAGTTGGCAGAGCAAAAGCCACGCATTCCTGAGTGCAGCTGCGGCAGCCCAGCTGTGGCTCTGGACCCAGGCATCCCTGTGCTCTTGGGGGCCGGAAGCACGCAGGAATCCCACCCTCCTGGACACAGCTGCAGCCACCCAGCTGTGGCTGCAGACCCAGGCATCTCTACACTCTTGGGGGCCTGGGAAGCCCCCAGCCCCTGCAGGCTCGGAAGTGTCTGCTTCCACCGCCTGGCTTCTCCCCATTCCAGTGCCTGCTCCAATCTTGGAGAAAAGTTGAGGCCGAACCTGCGCGCTGTTGCAACCCAGCCAGGTGTGCGCATGCTCAGGGCAGTGCTGACATGCCAGCACCCTGCTGCCTCAGCCCCCTCCAGACTTTGGGCACCAATGAGCACAGAAGGGAGGATAAGTGCTGGCTGAGGGCAGCTTGGCACTGGCCTGAAGGAGGCCCTTAGCACGAACAGCCTGGGCATCTGGGCACCATAAACAGTGGCAGGAGGCAGACAGGCTCCTGGGCGGAAATGGGCGGTCCCCGGTGAAACCCCACCTTCAAGCCAGGGAGGGCCTGACGCCTGGGGGCTGGGCTGCCAGTTCCACGGACTGGAGTGGGAACTTATGATGCTTTTTCCGGGATTGCCCATAACCACCCATGGACCAATCAGCACAAACTTCCTCCCCTCTGAACCCCATAAAAACCCAGGACTCAGCCAGAATTAGGCAGATGCCAGGATGACCTGTCTGCAGAAAGGAGCTACCCACTGTGGATCTCCTTTCTGCTGAGAGCTGACACTCATCAGGATGCCCTGCTTATGGAGAGGAGCTACCCACTGTGTGTCTCCTCTCTCCTGAGGGCTAAACACTCATCAGGATGCCCTGCCTGTGGAGAGGAACTACCCTCTGTGGGCTCTCTGCTGAGAGCTGGATGCTCATCAGGATGGCCTACCTGCGGAAAGGAGCTACCCAATACGGGTCTCCTCTGAGCTGTTTTGTCACTCAATAAAGCACTCCTTCACCTTGCTCACCCTCCACTTGTCCACATACCTCATTCTTCCTGGATGTGGGACAAAAACTCAGGACCCGCTAAATGGCGGAGCTGAAAGGGCTGTAACACAAACAGGGCTGAAACACGCCCCTTGTTTGCCCCATGGAGGGCAACGAGAGGGAAAGAGAGGAAAGAGAAGGAGAGAAGAGCTGTTTCCCTTCAAGGAGCCCAGACCTAGGAGCTCCCTGAGCCAGGGCTATGGCTCACTCTTTGGGGCTCTGCAGTCCCTGGCGTCTCCAAGCTTCCAGGCACCACCACATTCCCTGGTGCCACCAATGGAAGCTGCTTGCAGTATGCCTGGTCCAGCAGCAGCCTTGTAGGGAGCTGATGCCTGGAGCTGCCCGTCCTGCCACAGCTGGCGTGCCTGACTGTGCACTGTGGCCAGACTCCACACTCACTCATTCACACACCCCTCACTGCTCTGTGCCTGGCTCGCCGTGGGCAAGCATGGGATCGAGACCAGCAGCGTAAGCCAAGCACAGCCTGCCAGGCCGAGTGGGCTGAACAAGCCCAGTGGGCCCAAGCAAAACTTGGGCAAAGGTGCTGCCAGACAGAAGTTTCTGGCTAAAAAAGTGACACCCCAAGAATCCCATGACAGAAGGATGAATATGAAGATGTTAAAAGTGTTCAAAATGATATGTATTTAATATACACAGGACACCTAAAAAAAAAAATAGGATCTTGCTTTGTCACCCAGGCTGGAGTGCAGTGGTGGGATGATAGCTCACTGTAACTTCAAACTCCTGGGCTCAAGCAATTATCCCACTCCAGCCTCCTGAGTAGCTAGAACTACAAGTATGTGCTACCATGCTCAGCTAATTTTTTAATTTTTTGTAGAGATGACGTCTTGCTCTGTTGCTCAGGCTGGTCTTCAACTCTTGGCCTCAAGCCTTGTCCTCTCAAAGTGCTGGGATTACAGGTGTGAACTACCATGCCCAGCTATAGCATACATTTTTTTATACTTCTGTAATGAATATTTTTAAATAAAAATAAGTTTCTAATTGCTTGAATTGTCTATTCACAATTATAATTTTAAAAGAAGCATTTTCTTCAGAAAATTCTTCAAAATGAAATGCTCACTGCATCATACTTTACTTTCTTTTGTGAAGATCCAGAATTTTTAGTTTGGTTTTGTCACTACAGAGTTCAATGTTTTTCCTTCTAACAGTGCTTCATAACTGAAGAATGTAGCAAGGCTCCTTTCATAGAAGCAGTGGATTACCGCTAATAGCGATGAGCTTCAGCTCTGTAACACTAGCACAAGAAAGTGTAATCAGATATGCTCAGGAAATCCGTTAGTGAAGAGACATTCACTAAATTAAGAAGTATTTGAGATGGACTATAGTTGGAATTCCTTAAAATGATCTTGAAAACAAGTGGGAACCAGAATTTAAGATGAAAAGTATATCCCATTGTACACAGACTTCTGACTCTTCAGATGTTAAAACTTTAAAATTTTTTTAAAATTTGGACTAAACAACTATCTTCAACTTTTTTCAAACAGTTAAATAAGCTATGAGCATCGTTACTGTGCTTTAATTAAATATGCACTAATGTTAAGAAATATATTAACACGTTCTTTAATTTTTTCACGGGTTCCATTGTAGCCACATGTATTAAAAGAATATCAACTTTAGAAAAATTGTCATAAAAGCAAACAATATAAATTAAGACAGCTTCAGAGGATACTATATATTGCAGAGTTAAAAATTTAAGTTAAAAATAAAACGTGCTGGCTGGGCACGGTGGCTCATGCCTGTAATTCCAGCACTTTGGGAGGCCGAGGCAGGAGGAGTACCTCAGGTCAGGAGTTCAAGACCAGCCTGGCCAATATGGAGAAACCCTATCTCTACTAAAAATACAAAATCAGCTGGGCATGGTGGCGCATGCCTGTAATCTGAGCTACTCTGGAGGCTGAGGCAGGAGAATCGCTTGAACCCGGGACGCGGAGGTTGCAGTGAGCTGAGATTGTGCCACTGCACTCCAGCCTGGGCAACAAGAGCGAAATTCTGTCTCAAAAACAAACACAATAAAATAAAATAAAATAAAATGCACTAAGTAATTATTAATGCAAATAATTACACTAGGATGTACACTTATAATTTGTATCCCTTAAATATCTCCAAAAAATGATTAAAATAAATTACATGATTTCGCAGTGCTAAATATAGCTGTTTACCAAATATTTGCTTAACTCTGATAAAGTCCTTAATAATCCAATAGCAAAAGGATCAAATTTTCTCCCCAAAACTGAATTTAGATTATTTTAATTGCAAAAAGAAAAATGTGCTTTTCTAAATGCCTTGAATAAAGAAAAATAAATAGGATAATGAAAATATTTAAAAAGTATTCACAATATAGATAAAAGTTTTTAATTCCTCAGTGTTAACTATAAAGAACCAATATATTTTATTAAAGATTTAATATTCCTAATAACAAAGATATTGATGAAAATGTGGAAACTTTAGATTTCAAAAGCAAAGCTAAATAGCTCCAGGAATAATGTTGGGAACATCACTTTAATAGTCTCAAATTAGTTCTTTTAAACTACTATGAAAATATTGACGATAAGGAAACAACATTTATGAAGCACCTACTACACACCAGAGATTTTGAGTTTTCATTTTATGTCCTTTACTCCTCACAATAATTCTATGCAGCAAATATCATTATTCTATTTTACAGAAGAGGAAACTGAAGTTTAGAAACGTAAACCAATTTGTACAAATTCACACAACTAATCATTGAAAAAGCAACAAATGATACCTAATCCCTAACTAGGGTGCCCAGAGTTATATACTATTATTATACTAACTCCCAGCAAAGTGGCACCATATCAGCTACAAAAAGCAGTGTGCACATAAAACATGACAGGTCTTACTACTACTTGGTAGAACAATTTCAATCAGCCTATTTAATTCTATACAGGAAAAATTATTTTCAGAAAAATGCAAAATCTCCTAAGGAAACAGAGTAGCAAAAACGAAATCATCTAAGTAAATGGACTAAAATCACGGTAGAGTTGAAGACTTCATTTCCACGAGGCTTGTAAAATAATATTTGTATACAGACATCCGTCAGTATCCCCATAGAACTGGTTCTAGGACCTTCGAGGATACCAAAATCCATAGTACTCAAGTCCCTTACATAAAACAGCACAGTATTTACATAAAACCTATGCACATCCTCTCACATGCTTTAAATCATTTTAGAAAATTTATGAATAATACAATGTAAATACTACGTAAATTGTTGTTCTACTATATTTTTTGTATTATTTTCCTTGTGGTATTGTTATTTTTTTTTCCAAATATTTTTGAGCTGCATTTGGTTGAATTTGTGGATACGAAACCAGTGGATATAGAGAGCTGACCGTATTTTATGAGCTGGATACTGTGAAACATCTACAAAGCTTAAAATGTAGTCACCTGAAAAGGGGCATCCTTAAATAATGACCACAGTTGTGTTTTGATTAACTTTCTACTATACATGTCCAATGTTATTATAGTCAAAAGGAGTTTATTTATGGGAGGGGGGAATCTACCATCCAACTCTTTTTCTTTTTTTTTTTTTTTTTGAGACAGAGTCTCACTCTGTCGCCCAGGCTGGAGTGCAGTGGCACAATTTCGGCTCACTGCAAGCTCTGCCTCCCAGGTTCATGTCATTCTCCTGCCTCCCGAGTAGCTGGGACTACAGGAGCCCGCCACCACACCCGACTAATTTTTTTTTGTATTTTTAGTAGAGACGGGGTTTCACCATGTTAGCCAGGATGGTCTCGATCTCCTGACCTCATGATCCGCCCGCCTCGGCCTCCCAAAGTGCTGGGATTACAGGCATTGGCCACCGCGCCCAGCCCCAACTCTTAATTTTTAAAGGCTTCTAATCATTTTATAATAATATCTATATACTAATCAATTATTACATAATAACTAGAAAAATATTTACCAGGTCCTCGATATTGCCATAGATATTCTTCTTCATGCCTGATGCCCGAGTAGATACCCATCCTCCTACAGTACTGAACTCCAGGGAATCTGGTTCATGACCTGTACAGTAACCACTTTCTTTAAGCTGAAAAACAAAAATTTAACATTTTACAGTGAAAATGGTCCCATTACATACAGCACTCAACACATTAACTCCTCCTACTTTAAAATTTCCATATGTCATTGATATTTGAATTTATTAATTCCTACATAGCAAAAAAAAAAAAGATACTTTTATCACACTAGTCCTAAAAATTTTTTTAAGCTTTTGCCTAGTGGAAAATGTTACAAGATTAAAAAATGTAGGCCAAAAGAAGTTCTATTTTTCACAGGTTGACCAGATAATCATACTCCTTACATCCTTTTGTTTTAAGGCCAGCTGTCCTTCCCCACTTTTTTTTTCTACAAAGAGATAGTTTAAATATTTATGGAGATCAGATTATGCTTAAATAACAGCCAACTTTACCTAAACACTTTCAATAAATAAAGCACTTAATCTCTTGTTCTCTCTACCCTAATGTAATATGCAGCAGGCCTGCAGAAAATCCGAGCAAATTGCCTGTACTTAATTCTCTCAAGGAGTCATGTGTTTTAATGTACAGGCATCTGGATAGGTTTCCTGCATGTAATAACATCATTTATTTGTGATGCAGATCATGCATTACTGTACATTAAATAGTCACTTGTTTCTCATTTTTCTATATTATCTTGGCTTTGCCATCTGCACAGCACCTGAGATTGAATAGATGCCCTTTACTGCAACACCACCAAAGCCATTCCAATGAAATCATTTTAAAGACTCAGCCATCTCTTCTCAAACGGTACAGGCACCACCATCTGCATACCCGCTGTCTGCTACACTCAAGCCCATCAATCTGTGTTGACCATTTTGATAGTCATCCAGTTAAGCAACTGTTCTATTTTTCAAGTAAGCCACACAGCTATGTAGAATATGTCAGCCACGTCTGTATATTTGTATTTAAGTATGGTGTGAAAGTTGTAATCCAAAATATGAAAGCCTATTAGGTTAAATATAATTTGTTAGGTTTTGCATATCAGCAATACAAATTCTCTATCTATTCTAATTTTGCTGCTAGGAAAACAAGATTTTAAAAGACATCAACTGTTATATAATAAAAGTTTATCCACTAAATATTCAATATATTATTTAGTTTTAAGAGATTAATATCCATCTATTAAAAAGAAGCTTAAATAAATGGGTGAAGAGGTTAAAATGAAGATTATCAGACTGTTACATTATATTTCTTCCCTAACTCCATCTCCAAACAAAATACTATGAATTATTTTCTCTTAAAACACTACTGTTACTCAATTTTCTTTTAAAACATAAACTTTTACTCAATTTTATGAAATTGGGAAAAGAAAAAAAGACACTCATGGAGCCCTAAGATGTACCAGGTACTGAAAAGAGAGGTTTCACATACTGTCATGACAAAACAAACTTCGACATTATACAGAAGCAAATCATTAAGTACACACTTTAACTAATTTTTTAAGTGTGTTAATTCATTTAATCTGCTCAACAACCATATGAAGCTGACACTATTATTATTCCTATTTTCACAGATGGGAAACAGTTAAATCACTTGTTTTAACTGATGGTTCCCCAAATGGTACCTCTTACTTGCATTTTTTTTTATCATTATACTTTAAGTTCTGGGGTACATGTGCAGAACGTGCAGTTTTGTTACATAGGTATACACATGCCTTGGTGGTTTGCTGCACCCATCAATCCATCATCTACATGAGGTATTTCTCCTAATGTTATCCCTCCCCTAGCCTCCCACCCCGCCCCAGGCCCCAGTGTGTGATGTTCTTCTCCCTGTATCCATGTGTACTCATTGTTCAACTCCCACTTATGAGTGAGAACATGTGGTGTTTTGTTTTCTGATCTTGTGATAGTTTGCTGAGAATGATGGTTTCCAGCTTTATCCATGTCCCCGCAAAGGACATGAACTCATCCTTTTTTATGGCTGCATAGTATTCCATGGTGTATATGTGCCACATTTTCTTAATCCAGTCTATCATTGATGGACATTTGGGTTGGTTCCAAGTCTTTGCTATTGTGAACAGTGCTGCAGTAAACATACATGTGCATGTGTCTTTATCATAGGCTGATTTATAATCCTTTGGGTATATACCCAGTAATGGGATTGCTGGGTCAAATGGTATTTCTAGTTCTAGATCCTTGAGAAATTGCCACACTGTCTTCCACAATGGTTTAACTAATTTACACTCCCACCAACAGCATAAGAGCGTTCCTATTTTTCCACAACCTCTCCAGCATATGTTGTTTCTTGATTTTTTAATGATTGCCATTCTAACTGGCGTGAAATGGTATCTCATTGTGGTTTTGATTTGCATTTCGCTAATAACCAGTGATGATGAGCATTTTTTCATATGTCTGTTGGCTGCATAAATGTCTTCTTTTGAGAAGTGTCTGTTCATATCCTTTGCCCATTTTTTGATGGGGTTGTTTTTTTCTTGTAAATTTATGTTCTTTGTAGATTCTGGATATTAGCCCTTTGTCAGATGGATAGATTGCAAAAATTTTCTCCCATTCTGTAGGTTGCCTGTTCACTCTGATGATAGTTTCTTTTGCTGTGCAGAAGCTCTTTAGGTTAATTAAATCCCATTTGTCAATTTTGGCTTTTGTTGCCATTGCTTTTGGTGTTTTAGACATGACGTCTTTGCCCATGCCTATGTCCTAAATGGCATTGCCCAGGTTTTCTTCTAGGATTTTTATGGTCCTAGGTCTTGCATTTAAGTCTTTGATCCATCTTGAGTTGATTTTTGTATAAGGTGTAAGGAAGGGGTCCAGTTTCAGTTTTCTGCATATGGCTAGCCAGTTTTCCCAACACCATTGATTAAATAGGGAATCTTTCCCCCATGGCTTGTATCAAGTTTGTGAAAGATTAGATGGTTGTAGATGTGTGGTGTTACTTCTGAGGCCTCCGTTCTTTTCCATTGGCCTATATATCTGTTTTGGTACCAGTAGCATGCTGTTTTGGTTACTGTGGCCTTGTAGTATAGTTTGAAGTCAGGTAGCATGATGCCTCCAGCTTTGTTCTTCTTGCCCAGGATTGTCTTGGCTACGTGGGCTCTTTTTTTGTTCCATATGAAGTTTAAAGTAGTTTTTTCCAATTATGCGAAGAAAGTAAGTGGTAGCTTGATGGGAATAGCATTGCATCTACAAATTACTTTGGGCAGTATGGCCATTTTCATAGTATTGATTCTTCCTATCCATGAGCATGGAATGTTTTTCCATTTGTTTGTGTTCTCTCTTATTTCCTTGAGCAGCAGTTTGTAGTTCTCCTTGAAGAGGTCCTTCACATCCCTTGTAAGTTGGATTCCTAGGTATTTTATTCTCTTAGTAGCAATTGTGAATAGGAGTTCACTCATGATTTGGCTCTCTGTTATTGGTGTATAGGAATGCTTGTGATTTTTGCACATTGATTTTGTATCCTGAGACTTTGTGGAAGTTGCTTATCAGCTTAAGGAGATTTTGGGCTGAGACGATGGGGTTTTCTAAATATACAATCATGTCATCTGCAAACAGAGACAATTTGACTTCCTCTCTTCCTATTTGAATACGCTTTATTTCTTTCTCTTGCCTGATTGCCCTGGCCAGAACTTCCAATACCATGTTGAATAGGAGCGGTGAGAGAGGAGATCCTTGTCTTGTGCCAGTTTTCAAAGAGAATGCTTCCAGCTTTTGCCCATTTGGTATGATATTGGCTGTGGGTTTGTCATAAATAGCTCTTAATATTTTGAGATACGTTCCATCGATACCTAGTTTATTGAGAGTTTTTAGCATGAAGGGGTGTTGAATTTTATTGAAGGTCTTTTCTGCATCTATTGAGATTATCATGTGGTTTGTGTCCTTGGTTCTGTTTATGTGATGGATTACATTGATTTATTTGCGTATGTTGAACCAGCCTTGCATCCCAGGTATGAAGCCAACTTGCTTGTGGTGGATAAGCTTTTTGATGTGCTGCTGGATTCGTTCGGTTTGCCAGTATTTTATTAAGGATTTTCGCATCAATGTTCATCAGGGATATTAGCCTGAAATTTTCTTTTTTTGTTGTGTCTCTGCCAGGTTTTGATATCAGGATGATGCTGGCCTCATAAAATGAGTTAGGGAGGAGTCCCTCTTTTTCTACTGTTTGGAATAGTTTCAGAGGAACGGTACACCAGCTCCTCTTTGTATCTCTGGTAGAATTCAGCTGTGAATCCGTCTAGTCCTGTACTTTTTTTGGTTGGTAGGCTATTAATTACTGCCTCAATTTCAGGACTTCTTATTGGTTTATTGAGGGATTTGACTTCTTCCTGGCTTAGACTTGGGAGGGTGTATGTGTCCAGGAATTTATCCATTTCTTCTAGATTTTCTAGTTTATTTGTGTAGAGGCATTTATAGTATTCTCTGATGGTAGTTTGTATTTCTGTGGGATCAGTGGTGATATCCCCTGTATCTTTTTTTATTGCATCTATTTGATTCTTCTCTCTTTTCTTCTTTATTAGTCGGCTAGTGGTCTATTTTGTTGATATTTTCAAAAAACAGCTCCTGGATTCGCTGATTTTTTGAAGGGTTTCTTGTGTCTCTATCTCCTTCAGTTCTGCTCTGATCTTAGTTATTTCATGTCTTCTGCTAGTGTTTGAATTTGCTGTTGCTTCTCTAGTTCTTTTAATTTTGATGTTAGGATGTCAATTTTAGATCCTCACTGCTTTCTCTTGTGGGCATTTAGTGTTATAAATTTCCCTCTACACACTGCTTTATATGTGTCCCAGAGATTCTGGTACATTGTGTCTTCGTTCTCACTGGTTTCAAAGAACATCTTTATTTCTGCCTTCATTTCGTTATCTACCCAGTAGTCATTTAAGAGCAGGTTGTTCAGTTTTCAAGTAATCGTGCGGTTTTGAGTGAGTTTCTTATTCCTGAGTTCTAATTTGATTGCACTGTGGTCTGAGAGATTGTTTGTTATGACTTCTGTTCTTTTGCATTTGCTGAGGAGTGTTTTACTTCCAATTACGTGGTCAATTTTAGAATAAGTGTGATGAGGTGCTGAGAAGAATACATATTCTGTTGATTTGGGGTGGAGAGTTCTGTAGATGTCTATTAGGTCCGCTTGGTCCAGAGCTGAGTTCAAGTCCTGAATATCCTTGTTAATTTTCTGTCTCGTTGATCTGTCTAGTATTAACAGTGCGGTGTTACACTTTATTTCTATCAGTATATCCAATATTATATATACGATTAATTTGTTTCTTTTGTCTGGTAGGTTACTTCATTATCTTCTCCAATTACAAGCAGGTACTATATACCAGGAATTGTGTAAAGCAAAAGATAAAGATACCAAAAAAACCAGATGTTCCCCATGCTGAACGAGCTCTACCACACCAATTTAAATTTACTTCATTTAAAATCTTACTAACTTCCTACTAAATAAGTGAAGAAAGTGTAATGGTTGAAAACCTGGGTTTTTTCTTGCCAAAAAGTTTAAGAAAACAAACAAAAATCCCTGGGTTTGAAACTTGTCATTTACTGTTGCTAGAAAATTTGCATACCGCAGTATACCACAATATGCAAATTTAGTGAGAAACAACTGCTGGTGCATAGTAAGTGCTTAATAAATGGTATCTAAGATCATATACATTTAGCCGCTTTCTCCTATAAGGTCTGTGTCTCTGTTAATGCCATTAGCTGGTAAGAAAAATTTGCTGAAGAAAGGTCCACAGATTTACTCATACAATTAATCACATATTCACCCACCACGTTCCCCGAGAAAGGGTCTCACTCTGTCTCCCAAACTGGAGTATAATGGCACAATCATGGCTCATTGCAGCCTCCAATCCTGGGCTCAAGCATTCCTCCTGCTTTGGCCTCCCAAAGGGCTGGAATTATAGTCATAAGCCACCATGTCTGACTCAAGATTTCTTTTTTAATAAAATAACATCTCTGCCCCATATGACGCTAGATAAAAATAACTGTGTTTATTAACCATTTACCATGTGCCATGAAGCTCTAGGGGAATAAAAGCTTTATCTCACTTGTGTTCCAATTCAATACTGAAACAACAAATACTTACTGACTACAAGCTGACCTTCAGATATATTCCTTAAAAAATCCCTAAATTATGGTGCTTATATTATAGAGAAATATTGAGAAAAATGTATATGCTGCTAAAAAAAAAAAACAGGAGAAATAGTAAAGGAAACTGAAATTAATTAAGAATCATAATTAAATTATACAGAATAATTAGAAGTGTGATGAAAAAAATAAAAAGCAGAGCAGGAACTTCCCCCTCTACCCAAACTGAAGTTAAAGGAGCTAGGATTTACCCTCCCACCTAATAAGACTAAAACACAGAAAAATAGAAGAAACAGGCCAGGCATGGTGGCTCACGCCTGTAATCCTAACACTTTAGGAGGCTGAGGCGGGAGGATCACTTGATGCCAGGAGCTCAAGACCAACCTGGGCAACATAGCGAGACTCCATCCCTGTATTTAAAAAAAAAAAAAAAAAAAGTTTTCAAACACTGAACTTGCAGTCAGGAAGGACGGTGATCCTATGAGAAAGTAAACACAGGTGGTGAGCACTGTGACTTGACCCTAGTTTAGCGCTCCACAGAAACAGAATCCAGGCACAACTTGGCAAACACTGAGTTGAGATTGAGCATAGAGCTCAGTCAAGGCAATCAAGGCATTTAGAGTTCACAGGAAAAAGTACAGAAAAAAGCAGCACAAAGAGAGGTGCCTGGAGATCTGCAGAGTGTGCCCCTCAGGTCTTCAGCAGAGTACTGAAAAGTAAATGCAAGTGAGTGAAATACCAAAGACCAGAGGAAGAAATACTCCAGATGGATTACAGCACGGGTGTCCAGCCTTTTGGCTTCCCTGGGCCACGCTGAAAGAAGAAGAATTGTCTTGGGCCACCCATAAAATACACTAATACTAACAACAGCTGATGAGCTTAAAAAAAAAAAGGTCTATGCATAATTTTCATGATATCTGCCACCAAAAAAGTCCTCACATTCAAAGGGCTGGACACCAGTAGATTAGAGAATAGCGCCAGCACTCACAGAGGGCCAGAAACAGTACCTGTTTCCACTAGCCCAACTGAGAAAACTATTAATTCACAGAGTATTAGGTAGGATATCCAACAATGTCATACCACAGTAGTGGAAAGTAATTAGTCTCAGACTGAAAAAAGCAAAAGATCATAAAAGCAAGAACTAGAGGATCAACTGTTTCCACATAAGTGCATCCCAGGAAAAAAGCTGAAGAATATTTGTAGAATTGAAAAACATCGAAATTCACAATGGCTACCATCTAATCAAAAATTACCATTCAAAATTAAAAATATAAAATTAAAAATAAAAATAAAATATATATAAAATAAAAATAAAAATTACCAAGCTACAAAGAAGCGGGAAAACACCCCATAATCATTATGGGGTGAATAATCAAAACCAATCCAGAACTAACACAGACGTTAGACACAGCTGACAAGAACATTAAAACAGTTATTATAACTGTATTCTATATGTTCAAAAACTAGAGACATTCAAGATATAAAAAGGCCCAAATTAAACATCTGGAGATGAAAAATATAATGTCTGAGATTAAAAATATATTTAATGGGATTAAGAGCAGAAAAGACATAGCAAAATAAAACAGTAGTGAACTTCAAGACATAGCAACAGGAACTAAAAGAAAAAAATGAGAAGAGTAGCAGTGAGCTGTGGAACTTCAAAGAGCCTAATAAGTGAGTAAATAGAGTCCCTAAAGGTCAGCGGGGAGGGGGGTTTATTGGATAGTTGAAGAAATAATGGACAAAGTTTTTCGAAATTTGATGAAAACTATAAAGCCACAAATCAAAAAAGCTTAACGAATCCTCAACAAAAGAAACACAGAGAAAAACTACACCAAGGTCCATGACAATCAAATTGCTCAAACCAGTGATAACAAGAAAATCTTTAAAGTAGCCAGAGGGGGCTGGGCGCAGTGGCTCACGCCTGTAATCCCAGCACTTTGGGAGGCCGAGGTGGGAGGATCACCTGAGATCGGGAGTTCGAGACCAGCCTGACCAACATGGAGAAACCTCGTCTCTACTAAAAATACAAAATTAGCTGGGCATGGTGGCTCAAGCTTGTAATCCCAGCTACTTGGGAGGCTGAGGTAGGAGAATCACTTGAACCCAGGAGGCAGAGGTTGTGGTGAACCACTGCACTCCAGCCTGCTGGGTGACAGAGTAAGACTCTGTCTCAAAAAAAAAAAAAAAAAAATTACTACTGATTTTCTTAGACATGATAATGGTATTATAGTTATAAAGAAGAACACTATTCTTCTGTCTTTAGGAGATGGTGCTGATGTATTTAAGTGTCATAAAGTCTGCAACCTAGGCTGGCTGTGGTGGCTCATGCCTGTAATCCCAGCATTTTGGGAGGCTGAGGCAGTGGAACATCAGAGGTCAGGAGTTTTAGACCAGCCTGACCAACATGGTAAAACCCCATCTCTACTAAAAATATAGTATTAGCTGGGCGTGGTGGGGCATGCCTGTAATCCCAGCTACTCTGGAGGCTGAGGCAGGAGAATCGCTTGAACCTGGGAGACGGAGGTTGTGGTGAGCCGATATCAGGCCACTGCACTCCGGCCTGGGTAACAAGAGTGAAACTCTCTGTCTCAAAGAAAAAAAAAAAAGTAGCCAGAGGGGGAAAAAGCATATTACATACACAGAAACAAAGACAAAGATAATATCAGATTTCTCATGAAAAGCAATAAAGTAGGTAACAGTGGAGCAACATCTTTGTACGGCTGAAAGAATATCAATCTACAATTATATACTCACTTCAAATATCTTTTTTAAAAACAAAGGTGAAATAAAGACTTCTTCAGACAAAATTAGAATTTGCCAACAGCAGACCCACACTAAAGTCATGTTAAAAGAAGTCCTTCAAGCAGAAGGCAAATAACATCAGACAAAATTAAGGGTATAGGAAAGGTTAACTAGATGGGTAAATACACAAGATGCTTTCATATTATTTAAATTTTTTAAATGATACTGCAAAGTATTACAATATCACTCAAAGGTAGCTGACACAAGTTAAAGATGTATACTTCAAATCCTAAAACAAAACAAAAACTTAAAACTACTAAAGAAACTAAAGAGATAAAGCATATCATTAAAAAAAAAAATCCCAAAAAGGCAGTAAAAGAGGGAAAGAAGAACAAAAACAGATGGGAAATACAGAAAATGAATAGCAAGATGACAGATTTAAACTAAACCACAATAAATCACACTGAAGGTAAATGATCTAAACACCTCAATGAAAAGGTAGTGATTGTCAAATTAGATAAAAAGAAAAGAACCAATTATATGCTGCCTATAAGAAAAACATTCTAAATATAAAGATACAAACTAATTAAGAGTAAAATAATGGAAAAAGCAAAAAGATATACCATGCTAAGAAAACTCCAATAGCTATTTTAGTATCAGAAAAAGCAGATTTCAGAGCAAAGCATGTTATCACAAATAAAGGAGGTCATTTCATAACGACAAAAGGGTCAGTTAATCGAGAAGCCGTAACAATCCTGAACATTTATCCTCCTAATAACCGAGCTTTAAAATACACCAAGCAAAAATAGAACTGCAGAAGAAATATACAAATCTACAATTACTGTTGGAGGTTTTAATACCCCCCTTCAATAACTGACAGAACAAGTAGACAGAAAATAAAAAATATAAGAGACCTGAATTACATTATAAGTCAATCTGACCTAACAGACATTTAAAGACTACTTCACCAAACAGCAGCAGGAAAACACATTCTTTGCAAGTGCACATGGAACATTTTAAAAATAGGCTGTACTGTGGGCCATAAAACAAGTAGTAATAAATTTGAAAGGATTCAAGTCATATAAAGTATGTTTTCTGAACACAACAAAATTAATATAGAAATCAATGACAGAAAGATATCTGGAAAAATCCCAAAATAATTGGGAACTAAATAACATATATACATGGTGAGTAAACCATAGATCAAAGAAAAAAATCAAAGAAGTAGAAAATATTTTCAAATTAATGAAAATAAACATATCAAAATCGGTGGCATGTCACTAAAGCAATAATTGGGAAAAAATCAGCACTGATTTTCTACTTTAGAAAATAAGACTGAACTCACATAAATTACTTCAACTTAACCTCAACTATAAGACACAAAATAACATTTTTTTCACAAATCCAACATCCATTCCTAATTCAAACTCTATAAACTAACACAAGAAAGGGACTTCTTCAACTTGATAAAGGGCATCTACAAAAAACACCTATAGTTAACAAATACTTAATAGTTAAAGGACTGAACACATCTCTCCTAAATCAGAAACAAGTCTCGCTTCTTTTCAACATTATCTGGCCAGTACAATCAGGTGAGAAAAAGAAAAAAAGGCAAACAGATTGGAAAGAAAGAAAGAAAACTGTCTTTATTCACACACAACATAGTCATCTATGTAAAAAATCCAATGAGATCTACAAAAAAAAAGTTTGTTAAAATTTAGTGAATTTAGTAAAGTTGCAGGATATAAGATCAGTATAAAAAACTGTATTTTCATACACTATTAAAGAACAACCAGAAACTGACAATTTTTAAAAATACCAATTACAACAGCACCAAAAAATATGTACTACTTAGGGACAAATCCTGTTTTTAAAAATATACGAGGCCAGGTATGGTGGCTCATACCAATAATCCCAACACTTTGGGAGGCCAGGGTGGTAGGTTGAAGCGAGAAGTTTGAGACCAGTCTCAGCAATATGGCAAGACCCTGTCTCCAGAAAAATTAAAAAATTAGCCAAGCATGGTGGCACATGCCTGTAGTCCTAGCTACTGGGGAGGCTGTAGCAGGAGGATCATTTAAGCCCAGGAGTTTAAGGTTACAGTGAGCTATGATGGTGCCACTAGACTCCAGCCTGGGCAACAGAATGAGATCTTGTCTCTAAAATGTATATATACATATATACATATATGTGTATATATATATATATGAAAGACATGTACATAGAAAACCGTAAGACACTGCTGAGAGAAATTACAGACCTACAAAAAACTAAAGATATACCATGTTCATGGGTCAGGTCAGAAGAATCAAAACTGTTAAGCTGTCAGTCTCCTCAAACTGATATATAGAGTCAATGCAATCCCAATCAAAATCCCAATGGGACTTTTTCTTTTTTTAACAGAAACTGACATTTCCATATGAACATGAAGTTCATATAGAAATACAAAGAACCTAGAACAGCCAAAACAACTTTGAAAAAGACTTGTGATAAAGCTATAGTAATCCAAACAGTATAGTATTAGCACAGAGAGAGACATATACAGAGTCCAGAACTAGAAGCAGACATATATAGACAACAGATTTTTTTAAATGATGGTGCAAAGTCAACTCAGTGAAGAAAGGATAATCTTTTCCAATAAATGGTGCTGAACAATTGGATATCCATGTGCAAAAATCATTAACTTCAATCCAATTTTATACCATATACAAATAATAACTCAGAAATCTTCAAAACTGATTAGAGACCTAAATCTAAGACTAAAAATTATAAAACTCAAATGGGAGAAAATCTCTATAACCTTGCATTATGACACAACAGCAGAAGCATGATAGAAAGACAAATTAATACACTGGGCTTCATAAAAATTAAACACAGCTGGTCTTCAAAAGATACTGTAAGAAAATGAAAAGAGAAACCACAGACTGAAAGAAAATATTTGCAAAGCATATATCTGAAAAAAGACTTATTCCCAGAATAAATAAAGAATTCCAAAACTCAATAATAAGAAAACAACCCAATCTTAAAATTGGGCAAATAGGCCGGGTGTGGTGGCTGACACCTGTAATCCCAGCACTTTGGGAGGCCGAGGTGGATGGATCACAAGGTCAGGAGATCAAGACCATCCTGGCTAATGCGGTGAAAACCCGTCTCTACTAAAAATACAAAAAATTAGCCAGGCATGGTGGCGGGCACCTGTAGTCCCAGCTACTCAGGAGGCTGAGGCAGGAGAATGGCATGAACCCGGGAGGCGGAGCTTGCAGTGAGCCGAGATCACACCACTGCACTCCAGCCTGGACAACAGAGCGACACTCCAACTCAAAAAAAAAAAAAATTGGGCAAATAATTTAAGGAGAACTTCACCAATAAAGAATATGGATGGCAAATAAGCACATGAAAAGATGTTCAACATCACTAGTCATTAGAGAAATATAAATTAAAACTACAATGAGGCCAGACAGAGGGGCCCGAGCCTATAATCCCAACACTTTGGAAGGCCAAGGTGGGCAGAACACTTGAGCCCAGGAGTTCAGGAACAGCCTGGGCAACATGGCAAAAAATTCCATCTCTACAAAAAAATATAAAGATTATCCAGGCATGGTGGCACTTGCCTGTGGTCTCAGTTACTCTGGAAGCTGAAGTGGGAGGATTGCCTAAGCCCAGGGAGGTCAAGGCTGCAGTGAGCCATGATCGTGCCACTGCACTCCAGCTCAGGCAGCAGCATGAGACACTGTCTCAAAAAACAAAACAAAACAAACCTACAGTAAGATACTACTATGTACCTACTAAAGTTTAGACTAAAATTAAAAAGACTAACAATACAAAGTATTGGCAAGGATATGGAGAAACTGGAACTCTTATACAGTGCTGGTGGGAATATAAAATGATATAATCACTCTGGGAAAAAACTTCATAGTTTCTCAAAAAGGTAAATATATACCTACCATTTTGATCTATTCATTCCATTTCCAGTTACTTACCGAAAGGAAACAAACGTATATGTCTATACAAAAACTTTCACATGAACGTTCATAGCAGCTTTGTTTGTAATAGCCCAAAACTAGAAATAATCCAAGTGTTCATCAACAGGTGAATGTATAAACAAAACAGTGGCATATCTATACAATGGAATACTGCTGAGCAACAAAAAGAAATGAACTACTGATAAATGCAACAATATGGCTGAATTTCAAAATAATTATGCCTAGTGAAAGAAGCCAGACCCTCCTCCCATACATACTGTAGGATTCCACTTTATTAAAATTGTAGGGAATTTAAGCAAATCTACGTGACAGAAAGCAAATCAGTGATTCCTGGGGGGTTGCTTAAGGATTGTGGGTGGGAGTGGGAAAGAATTATAAAGGACAAAGAGGAAAACTTTTGGGGTTGGTGGATATGTTCATTATCTTGATTGTGATGATGGTTTCATGGTTATATTCGTATGTCGAAACTTATCAAATTGTACACATTAAATTGTACATATTAGATCATAATTATATCTCAAGCTATTATAAAGCAATATAAAACAAAAATCTATGACTTCAAAGATTGTGGCCCAGGCTGCCTAAGGAATTGAATTTCCATCTCCTGAAGAGAAGAAGAAGGCTACAGAACAGACACATTTTGGAGACAAGATTGCAAATTTTTCCTCTAAAAATTCAGTTTTTAAAATGCGGAGTTTGAAATGTCTGTAAATACGCAAGTGGAGATATCAATTAGGCAAGTGGCTATATCAGTTCAGCAAAGAAGTCTAGGATGATAATATAAATTTTGGAGTCTACAGCACATAAAAAGAATATTTAAAGTCTGTTAGCCTGAATGAAGCAAATAGTGCTCAATAAAAATTAGTGGAATGAATCAAAGTTCTAAGTAGTTCACATTATTAACTTATTTCATCTTGATGAAAAACCCCACGAAGTAGGAATTATGATACCCACTTTATAGGTAAAGAAACTGAGGCTTAAAGGTGAGTAACTTGCCCAAGGTCACACAGCTAGGAGCTATATTTGAGGTTTGCAGTGAGAGCTAATAGCTATTAGAAACAAAGAAAGATAATGTGAGGTTATTAGTGATGATGTGCCTAAGCAGAAAAAAAAAAATTTGAGTCAGATAACCTCAGACTATTAACCAATAAAAGTAGCCAAAGATTTAATAAACGTAGGAAAAATTCTTCAAATCCATAATTGACATGTTAGCAGCTTCCATTAAATTTTATCATGTTAACATCAATGTGATTTACAAGTTAAAGCGATTAAAATCTGTGCTACCCAACTACTGTATTTGTGTCATTTTAAGCTTGCAGAAAGAAAAGGCAGGATGTTTTAAACTGGTTACCTCAACTGAAGTAGAATCTGAAGGACACAGAAGTTTAATGAGGAAGAACTTTTACTGGGATCAAAATAGCTGTAGGAACTACATTATAGCCTACTGGAGGCAAAAAAGAAAGTTCTATATTGGCATTTAGGGAAATGAACTAGTAGGTAAAATATCAGAAGTTCCTAGTCTGGGAAAATGTCATTTAAATTTCAAGGAAATATGTTCCTTGAATTTTAATTCTAACCTTTAAAAAAAAAAAAAGAAAACTTGGAAAGGTTAAAATACTACATCAAATGCTATAATAAAGATGCAAAATTGGTGATATAAAAGGCCATTCTTTGTTATAAAAAAAAGTGCTGTGCTGATAATGCCTCATTTAAGCATAATGGAATACTGATACAGGACTTTTTAGAGGTTTTTTCATTAAATACTATTATTCTGCCCACTAAAGTTCATTATAAACTATAATAATTGATAAATCTATTTATCTGATATAAAACCTTAATTTATTGAGGATCTTTAACACTGTCTCAACAAATAAGTTCAATTTTATTCCAGTTACCTGTATCTTACTGCATTAAATAAAAAATAAATAGTTTAATAATTTTTTTTCAAAGCCTATCATCCAGAAATGGTCAGGAGCAGACCAATGTCAATCAACTTTTCAAGAAAGAAAAGAAAACAACAACAAAATAAGATAACAATCATATCACATCTCTTCCTATTAAAGGTTTGGAGGAGAGGGGTCTCTATAACCCAAGTTGAACAAAATGGTCAGTATATCACTAACAAATTGGACTTTCTAATTTTTGTTTACAAAAGCTGAGTTATCGTTATCTTGATTATGTTTGAGGAAGTTGAAGGAACTAATTTATTTTCACTATTACCTGCTTAGAATCGATGAAAGAAACCTAAAGTTTTCCAAAAATTCATTAGGATCCCAAAAAGGTACTATAAGAACTCCAAGAATTTCATGAATTTGTGAAATGAGTAGTTGTCAATGAAATTGCACACTGAAAAGTTCAATGAATACCAATATTCACACAGCTGATGAAATATATCACCAAGATCCTAGAATTCCATGTTCAAACTGTTCCATTTTGTTCCATTTCTACTACTTCATGTCACTCTCAGCTCTTGCCTAAATTATTGTTGCAGTCTCTTAGTCCACCCTTACATAGACCACCCATTTCACCACACAGCAGCCAGAACAATACCAGTAAAAAAGTAAAGTTCAAACTTCTAAAAGGGGCTTTATAAGGCCCTTTATGATCTGAACTCTTCATGTTTTCCTGGCTTGATCCTTTACCACTACTGTACCCACACCCACCCAATATACAAATACCAAGAAGACATGTTCTCCCATACACACACTAGCCTTCAGCCATATTCAGCTATCTGCAGACCCTCAAAAGCAACAGTCGGCCAGGCGTGGTGGCTCACGCCTGTAATCCCAACACTTCAGGAGGCCGAGGCGGGCGGATCACGAGGTCAGGAGATCCGAGACCACGGTGAAACCCCGTCCTACTAAAAATACAAAAAATTAGCCGGGCGCGGTGGTGGGTGCCTGTAGTCCCAGCTACTGGGGAGGCTGAGGCAGGAGAATGGCATGAACCCAGGAGGCGGAGCTTGCAGTGAACCGAGATCACATCACTGCACTCCAGCCTGGGCGACAGAGTGAGACTCCGTCTCAAAAAAAAAAAAAAAAAAAGTAACAGTCACCCTGAGAAGCCCTGCATGTATGCTCCTTCCTCTGGATTGTTCTTTCCTTTTTTTGCTAACTCAGACTCATCCTGAAGTCTCATTTTAAATGCTGTGTCCTTTGCCACTGACTCAGTACTAACAACAACAAAAAAAATGCCAGGTTCTATGTGATACCTTCTTTGCCCAACTCGTTCCCACCTAGCCCCATTTGATGATCCATAATACCCTGCATTTAGCATCCACATAGCAATTTTCACTCCAAATAATTAATTATTTATCGAACTTTCTGTCCTAATCTAAGCTACCTGAAGGTAGCAGACAATGCCTTATTCACTATCATGTCCTCAGAATCTAGCTCAATGCTTGACCCATAATAGAAACTAAACAAATTCTTTGAGTGAATGAATGTATCATAAAAGGTATTCATTCATAGAGGGGATACAGTTTTGAAAACTTTCATTAAAGAAATAACATCAGAATTGATATTAGAATAAGTTAATTTAAAAAAATAAGAAAAATAAATAACATACCTGTCTTTCCAACTCTTGTCCTGTTATGCCAGCCTCTACATGAGCTGTCAAATTGTTCTCATCAACCCAGAGAATTCGATTCTGTTGCAAAGGAAGAAAGAAATCTGATCTCCAGGAACTACTAATATTTTCTCAGGAAATATAACTTCCTAATTCAAAGCAACAAGTGGTAAGACAGTGATTAAGCAAGAAGGGTTCCCCTCAACCACCCGCACTGGAAACCAAGTCCACTTATCCCAGACTATACAACATGACAACATAGTAACAAAGGCAGCATATTATGCAGGGGTTGGCTTAAAACATAGACTCTGTCTTTATTCAGAGGTTAATTTAAATTCCTTCTCTTACCTTAGGCAAATTATTTAACTGTCTAAGCTTATTGTTTCCTCATTTGTAAAATGTAAAATAGTACTAATACATAAAGTGTTGGCTACAATAATTAAATGAGGTACTCCATGTAAAAAAACAGCATATACAGGTCCTGGCATTGTGCAAATACTATCTGCACTGTGTTAACATAGCAATCACTATCTAATTTAAGAATATCAGAATATGACCATAAGATTAGAAAAAAAAATCTGCAAAGACATTTGAATATAGCAGATGGCATTCCTACTTTATTTTTAATTCAAAACAGGGCCAGAGACCCCATGTACAAAACAAAGCAAATCCCTGCCTCGGGCTCAAAAGAAGGAACTATTTCATCTGGCTCAACTTACCAAACGTATGACTTTCAATAAAAAATGTTATTTGGCATTCTTATTTGACCTAACTTTTATATACATATATGAATTTTCATGAATTACTTTCTACTATTAAGAGCAGACTTCTTTCCCCTTTCTATCTGGCTGAGCAATTGGGTAACATATAGAACCTTCTTCTGGATCCCAGGGAAGCTTTCTTTCTACTTTCATATGCTCAATTTCACGGCAATAACTAATATAGATAAATCTACTTAATAATAAAAAGGAAAGAGCACAACAGACAATACAAAAATAGCAGTTGCTGCCTACATTCCAAATCTGAACACATACAAATAACTGCACTGCTTAATTCACAGCGTTGTGAAAAACATTAAATAAGATGATGTATGTGAATGCACTTTTAGTTTTATGTTACATAAAACTCATAATTATACTCTCACTATAAGACAATAGTAATTTCTTTCTTTCTTTTTTGAGACAGAGTCTTGCTCTGTCACCCAGGCTGGAGTGCAGTGGCATGATCTTGGCTCACTGCAACCTCTGCCTCCTGGGTTCAAGCAATTCTCCTGCCTCAGCCTCCTGAGTAGCTGGGTTTACAGGCATGCGCCACCACACCTGGCTAATTTTTGTATTTTTAGTAGGGACAGGGTTTCACCACATTGGCCAGGCTGGTCTAGAACTCCTGGCCTCAGATGATCTGCCCACCTCAGCCTCCCAAAGTGCTGGGATTACAGGCGTGAGCCACCACGCCTGGCTGACAACAGTAACTTCAATACAACTATGGTATAATCAGGCTTTTGGTCCTTTGGCAGCTAAACAAAAGACAGTATTATTAAATTGCAGAATGAAAAGACAAAGAATTTATTGATCTGATGGTACCTTATATATATATCTTCTCCCCCCAACAGACTGGCCCTTGAGGCAATTACATACTCATTCTAAATATATACCTTGTAGCTACCAAGAGTTCAAACATATCTTTTGGTAGAAAAAGGAAATTAAAAGAAGCAGAAAAAACTTCATAGGCACTCACAGAAAAACCTAAAGAAAACATACAGGCTACCCTATTACATCCCATATATACTACCAAACCCATGTTAACACTCCAGAACAGGCTATTCTTCAGCTATCTTCTGAGGAAATAAATTGCCTTTTCTTAAAATCTGGGATAAGGAGATAGGTTAATGGGGAACCTTACAATAAAATAAAGTGTTCACCATATGAACTTGATCAATTTTAGCATCACTAAAAGTGAGACAATCAGCTACTACACACCTCTATTGATGTTATGTGACATTTTTTTAAAAGCACATTACCATCTATGAGGGATTCTTGCTGTAAAAACAAAACAAAAAAAAGGCAATGCCTGAATCTAACTAGACTTTATATGGAACTTCTAATTTAGTGGACATACAGGGCTTAGATAAAGAGTTAAATGACAAGAATCAGCAACAGATAAATTCAAAATATGACATTCTATACTACAAATAACCTTGTTTCTTCAAAAGTCTATAACATTCAAAAGAAAAAACAGGGAGTAAGATGAGGCTTTTACATAAAGTGAGACTTAAGAGCTACAATGGAAAGCAAATGTGAGCCTTGTCTGGATCCCCATTTGAACAAATGAACTATAAAACAGACATTTTTTATCAAAAATTGAATGTAGACTAACTACTAAATAACATAAAGAATTACTTTTGATTTTGCCAGGAGTGATAATAATAGTTATGTGAGAAAATGTTCCTTTTAAACGAGATTATACAGAAATATTTACATGTAAAGTAGCATTGTATCAGAATTTGCTCTAAAACTACTAGAAAAAAAAGAAAGATAAAGAAAGTATGACAAAATGTTAATAACGACTTCATCTAAAAAATGGGTTAACTATTCTCTCTACTTAGGTATTTGAAAAAAAAATTCAAATTTGGTAAAATAGCATCAACATATATACCTGAGGGTAAAAGTAAATCTACCTTTTGGAGAACTGAATACAAGGGTAAAATGTAATGATGAAATACATTTAAAACAAAATGGATATTAGATTCTTTTTTTTTTTTTTTTTTTTTGTCACCCAGGCTGGAGTGCAGTGGTGTGATCTTGGCTCACTGCAACCTCCGCCTCCTGGGTTCAAGCGAGTCTTATGTCTCAGCCTCCCAAGTAGCTGGGATTACAGGCACACACCACCACACTCGGTTAATTTTTGTATTTTTAGTAGAGATGAGGTTTTGCTATGTTGGCCTGGCTGGTCTCGAACTCCCAACCTCAAGTGATCCACCCACCTCAGCCTCCCCAAGTGCTGGGATTACAAGCGTGAGCCACAGCGCCCAGTGGCTAGATTCTTTTTTAATGACAATTAAGGTGGAGCCAATAAAGAAAATGTTTTAAATATATCTCAAATTATTAAATACCATTTGTGAAGTGTCCAAAGAAATAATTGTTCTTGTCTCATCTGCAGGACACATCAGGCCATATGAAACACTTGTTCCTCCTGCCAAAATAGGAAACAACAACTTTTATGTTTAAATATTCTGTTTTTAGCTATATTTCTATGGCAAATCCCTCATATCAAGTATACAGATAGGGCCACTAGAAAAGTGATACCTATTAATACTTTGCAAAATACAACTTGCAAAAGCTAACACACTAAAAGCAAACTCACCTTTATTTTATGCTGAGTGCCAAAATGAAGCAATATTACGGAACTGAAAGCAATGGGCTATGGTTCCATCCCCTGGAAATGCCACACTCAAGTGAAGCCCCTAGCAATTTGTGGAACTCCAAAAACATGATTAGAAAAGTTCTAAGCAGATAATTACCGTGGAGAGGTAGCTTAAAAGAAAAAAAGACCCATCCTATACAACTAGAGACATCATTACTTCCTTTTTACCACAATTATGAGATTCATTTATCATTTAAAATAATCTTATATTCTTATACAAAAAAGCTTTAATAAATTAGAATAGAAACAAGTTTAAAATGTCTAGATTATGAGGTATTTAAAAACAAATTTATATGTTCTTTGGTGAAAAAGTGATTTTAATATAGAATAATACATAGAAGTATTTAAACACACTGTTGTCTTAACATTTACTGTCAAAGGAAAAATGCCTTCTTGATACCATTAAAGAACAATACAATGTTCTCTGTTCTTCACCAGATCTAAATCACCATATATCGAATAAATTATTGACTGATACTTCCATAAGTTCTGCATGAAAGAAAACATGTGAAAGTCACCTTCCACAAGAAGTACAGGGGGTGTTAATTTGTAAGGTTCAGCGTAATTTTACAAAGTGAGTTCATGAACTGTTGGTTAAGAACATGATGCCTGTGATCAGTAACCAACTGTTTGCTTGTCACAGTCATTTGGAATTAGAAAAATATTTCATAATAAATGGCATTTTAGTGCCTTTTTTGCATAAATTCAACAGAAAGCATCAGCTGAAGAGGGAATATGGAGCTTCTAGAATTGTTGGGAGTCTTATTACCATTCCTATGCTAATCTCAAAGGTTTATATAGGACATATTTATATTTAGCTTTTGAAAAAGAAAATTCTCTCCATAAATATACAGGTTAAAAAGTAATTACTAAAGCAGAAACATTTTGTTATTCAGGCATTAAATTACAGCTTCAACTAGGGCCCATAGAGGAAAACGCCATGAACTAAGGTATACCATGTCTCAAACAGTTTAAGGAATCCTACTTAGAACAAAAATGAGCATCATTGACCAATTTTTGAGAATAACCACATCACAATTACAATAATGTTCGTTTTCAGTAGGGTGATGCAAATATTTAAAATACAAATATTTTAAATAGAACAAATTTACATATTAAAATTTAAAAGGCACAATACCTACCACCAATTGGTATGATACAAAGATTATATTTGCAAGCTAGATTCACAATCTTAACTACATCATCATGGCATGCTGTTGAAAAAAGGGAAAATAAATTAATTACAGAGGCATAAATAAAATCTGATAACCTTGGCAAATAAGAATCTATGAAATTCTTTATCTAAACTTTTCCTTCATTCATTCGCTCATTAACACAATGAATTAATTGAGTACTAAAACACTTTACCTTTTTAACTTTTCATTTTAAAATAATTTGACTTACCAAAAAGTTACAAAGATAGTACGAAAATTTTCCTTCATCTCACATCCCCAAATACTAACATCTTACGTAGCTACAGTCCAATTTCAAAACCAAGCAATCAACACTGATACAATAAACTAATCTACAGACCTTATTCAAATACTTCCAATTGTCCTACTAATGTCCTCTTTTCTGGACCAGAATCAACTCCAGGATCACACCCTGCATTTAGTTGCCTTGTGTCTTCTTTAAAAATAGGCATTTCCTTAGAGTATCTTTAACTTTCATGACCATGACAGTTTTGAAGAACAATGGTCAGTTATTTCATAGAATGCCCCTCAATTTGGGTTTGTAGATGTTTCCTCATGATTAAGTTCAGGTTATATATTTTGGGAGTAATTCCACAGAAGTGATGTTGCATCTTTGTCAGTGCATTACATCTAGAGGCACATGATATTAACATGTCTCATTTCCAGTAATGTTAACTTATTAATACAGCATTTGGTTAGGCCGTGTTACTAGGTTTCCCCACTATAAGGATACTGTGTTTCTTGTCAAAATTAATAGGTATTAATTGTTCAAATACCTATTATTTAAATACCTATTAATTTCAACAAGAAACACAGTATCCTTATAGTGGGAAAACCTAGTGACACAGTATTTACATATCTTAGACTATGTAAAATATCATGAGTCTCATCATACTTTCACCTACTAATTTTAGCACCATTGATGATTTATTGTTTAAACAAATGTTTACAATATTGCACAAAATACACTGCACATAGTTCCTTTCCTTTGTACAGAACTAAAGGGTTCTCTTCATGCTTGTAAAAGTTATATAAGTAACAAAAACCTGACTGGAAGATTTTAAATGCCAAGCAAGAGGTGCTAAGACTCAACTTGACTGGCAATAGGACATTAGTGGAGGTTCTTAAGGAGGGGAACAAGATGGCAAAGAGATTGTTTTAGAAAAGTCAATCTCCTGATATAATAAGAGATGGCATGGAGGAGCGAGACTTGAGGCAAGAAAACTATGCAAAACTCCAGTATTAATTGCTAAGAGCCTAAGGACTTAGTAGGAAATAAGAATGCTGAGGAAAGCAAATGAATATCCATTTATGAAAGCAAAAATAGTTCCATAAAAGTTGCAACTATCTTTTCTAAGGTTTGTGTAAAGCTAAGAAAACATGTCATTTGTTTCATTCCGATTTTTAATAAATATCTATTTTCAAGCTTTTGGATTAAACTTATAAAGCTTGCTATCTGTGGTAAATTTACTAAATAGAATATTCATTAATTAATAATTCACAAAACACCCAAAGATGTCTATTAAAAAATCTTCAACAAGGCAAAATTATCTTCTAGGAATGTCACCTAATCAAAAGCCTTCCTTAACCATGTTATCTGAAACTGCACCCCCATTCCACTACACATCCTTGTTCGCACTACCCTCTTACATGCTTTTCTTTTCTTTACAGCACTTAACACTACCCAATATGTTACATATTTACTTGTGGATTATCTGTTTCCCCTCAGTAAATTGTATGGCACTTGAGAGCACGGATTTTTGTTTTATTCACTGCTTATCCTCAAGTACCTAGCCTGTATTTTCACAGTTCTAAAGTTCTGGTGTTTAAGCCACTGAAAATAATGCATAAACACTAAATTTAATAAGTGAAGTAATTGTCCTTACTCTTAAGCCCTAAGCATCCTATTAAGCAACACATAGAATTCTGATTCAGATCAAAGCCAGACTTAAAGACAACTACAACAGATTTCCAGTTTTGTGTGTGTGTGTGTGTGTGTGTGTGTGTGTGTGTGTGTGTGTGTGTGTGTGTGTGTGTATTGCAAGAATGAGACAGCCATATCCACTCTATGGAATACCACATTGCCTCAAATTTCTTCATTGTCTCAAAACTAGGCCTCCTGCAAAGAAAAACTTGGACTTCATCGCCAGTAGGAAATTCACATTAAAATTAAATAAAGACCTCAGTGACTTAATAACTTGTCGGGAAACTATTTCCAAAGAAGTCATTATACTAGGATATTGAACAGAATAAAATTATAAACTTGATTAAGCCAGGAATACACCATTCATACAGATTCTTCAAGTATGGAAGAAGTTGGCAAAAGGATTATTGAATTAATCTCCCAAGGGTGTATGGGAGGCTTAAGGGGCAAGAAACATGCGGCATGAAAACCCTTATGGCTTCACAAAAACCTGGATATACACTGAGAAGGAACTGATTTGGAAACTGGGATGAAAAAAAGTGGAAGAGCAAAGGTGCAAGGGAACCAATAAAATGGGAGGGATTTTACAAAGCAAAGAAACTTTTGTGAAATATTGTTTACTACATCTGGGTTTTTGAGAATATTTGGATTTCTTAAAGCAAAATATACTTCCACTATATTATTCTGTTTTTGTTTTTTAAGAGATGAGGGACTCACTAGTCCAGGCTAGACTCGAACTTCAGGCAAGTAATCCTCCTGCATCATCATTCTGAGTAACGGGGACTACAGGCATGCACTGCCAAGCCCAACTCTCTAAGTATTTTAATATTGAAAGACATGAAGAAAATGCCTAGAAGGTACACTTGAAAGTTCTTATTAAGATACATCAAAGGATGGCCTATTAGGTTTCTTGTGGGAAGTGAAAATTGATAAATTTTGCTTTCATGTTTTCCAGTAATAAATGGAATAAACCTTCTCCAAATCTTGGTAGAGAAGTAACCTAAAGCTACTAAAAAGCAAGGAAGCAAAACAAAAATATTTCTTCTATTGGAGAATATCTTTTCCTCAGGAACAGTTAAAATTTCTATACTAAACTAATAGAGATGAAAGACATTTCATAAATATTCCAAATGCATAGACTAATATACAAGTATCAGGAAAGTAACTTCATCTCTGCTACATATGCTCTTGGATTTTCCTTCTGTGTATCTCACCTGCCTCTTGCCCCCACATTAAAGTATAATTTTTCTCTCAGTCCCTCCAAAGTAGAAGGATCTCATTTAAGAACTGAGAGTCCGTGAATGAGCCAATTTATTAAAAAATAAAATATACACTCTGAAAAGGAAGATCTGAAGAGAAAATGAATCAGAAGATCAATCGAACTCTTTAAAAAATGCAATAATGGACAGCAAGGAACAATATACCCATCTTGCTTTAAATTACCTGCTAAAAGAGATGGGTAAAAACTTCAGATTTATAAATATAGTACCTACTACTCACTAAGAGCAAAATTACAACAGAAAGCTCATCCATCCCCTGTCCCAGCCAAATCCTAATAATTACTCAAAATTTAATTATTCATTTTAAACATAGCATGCATAAACATAATACATAAAACTTGTTTGACCAGGCTTTTTAAAGCTCACAAGCTGATATCAACAAATTATTACTAATATTAGTTTGCAGTACTCAATTATATTAATAATTCTATATATCTGAATGTATTACTGACACGAATTTCATGAAGCTTCCAAATTATCCAAAAATATGTTTTTCCACTGACATCTCAAATATGATTATTTACATTTAAAATGATGATTTAATTATCAGCAACAAAATGAATTGTTAAAACCAATAGTTCAGAACAACCAAGTCAAGAAAGAGCTTCAAGACTGTTATGTAAACTCTCTTAAAAATACAGCAATTTATATTTTTTACAACTCATATGCCAAAAAGTACGTATTTCCAATGTTAAATTTACCTAAAATTTAGCAATACTAAATTAATGATACAAGGAGGGGAAAACTTACTTGGCCATAAAACTATATCAGGAATTCGCTCAAACATTCCTTCCCTGAGCAAAAATATCTCATGAAGACAATGACCTGTTTTGTGGTTAAAAAAAGAAAAACACAAAAACAGCTTAAAATATAGAATTTTTTTGTTAAAAATAAATAGGGCTAATATAAAGTAACTTACCATGAGCTCTAAATACTCGATCATCTGCCTCTTGTGAATATGAAATATTAGTTTCTTTAAGGTCATGAAGAAAATCTTCATTTACAACAGAAGGAGGTGTATCACTAGGATTTAAGGATGCCTAGAAAATAAAATTGATTTCTTTGACTTATTTTTAGACAACGAATTTTGGGTACTTAAGTTAGAGAGAATGACTATAAAATGTAGACTTTTTTTAATACATTCAAAGTAAGGCTGAAGCATAGGAAAATACAACACAACATATACAGAAATCAGCTTTATGAGAGTAACAAATTACAAATTTCTAAAGATTGTAATCAACAGGGAAGATAGCAAAGTATTAAATCTTCCATTTCAGATTAAGGAGACTGGAAGAAAGCTACTTGACTTTTGCACTATCTACACTTATACCTATCGATAAAATTTAGCATTTCTGGCCGGGTGCGGTGGCTCACGCCTGTAATCCCAGCACTTTCGGAGGCCAAGAAGGGCAGATCACAAGGTCAGGAGATTGAGACCATCCTGGCTAACATGGTGAAACCTCACCTCTACTAAAAATATAAAAATTAGCCGGGCGTGGTGGCGGGTGCCTGTAGTCCCAGCTACTTGGGAGGCTGAGGCAGGAGAATGGCATGAACCCGGGAGGCAGAGCTTGCAGTGAGCCGAGATTGTACCACGGCACTCCAGAGTGACAGAGCTCTGGGAGACAGAGCGAGACTCTGTCGAAAAAAAAAAAAAAAAAAATTCAGCATTTCTTATTCTTCAATTGTCATTTTAAAGTGATCAACAGAAAGCCTCAAAATAAGTAATAAATCCATTTTTATAGAGCTGCTTTAAAACTCACAACATAATTATAAACTTGATATTCAATTTCACCTAACAGGTAACTTGAAATCTAATCTTCAACTTCAAAGTTAAAACTATGAGACATTGGGCATGTCACCCAACTTTTGTGAGCCTTGGCTTCTTCATCTGTTAAATGACATTATCACCATAGTGCTACTATAAGGAAGGCAGGTTAAATGTGATAATTTTTGTGAAAAGCACCTAATAGCATGGCTAGAATATAGGAAGAAGTCTATAAATGGCTGGCCAAGTAAAATCTGCTACGGGGGATTGAGGAAGCTATCATACAGTATTTGGAAAAAAGAAAGTATATAAGAATATGCAAAGAACAAATATGATACTTGCATATTATCTTAATCTCTTATTAAGATACTGCATAATAAATACTTACTGAGTGGCTGCTATAAGCTAGCCACTCTTCAAGGTCTTGATACAACAGTGAGTTAAACAGAAAAAAAAATTTTGACCCTGTGAAATTTATCCCATAGGAGAAGGAAATACTAAAAGAACTCCAACAAAATATATTAATATTTTAAGTCATTAAGAATTGAAAAGGGCTCAAAACCTGGTGAAATTTCTAACTATAGTATGTGGATTGTATCAATGTCAAAAACAAGTAATTGCAAATAGTCAAGAGATCAAAAGAGAGAGAGAATTTAAGAGATAAGAGACGTCTAGGAAAAGTTAAAAGATGGCTTGGGAGGGGTAGAATTAGTTGTTCAGCCTAACTTAATAACTAGAGTAAAATAACTGTGGACTTTTAAATAAACCCAACAAGTACTCACCAAATACCTATACCACTTAATAACAAGTTGGATACAGCGGAGAATATTGTATAAGACATAGCCCTGTACTTATGGAACTTATATCCAGTTAGAGAGACATACAGAATACTATGCTACAGCAAAATAATAATAAAAACACATCAAAAATAATAAAAAGAAATGCAACAATAATAAAAACACAACAAAAATAATAAAAAGAAATGCTAAATATTTCATTAGTTTCATATTATATATATATATACCTACAGTTTAAAGTTTCCTAATCCCACTTTCAGAAAAGTGAAACTACATGAACAAACTAAAATCCTCAATCACTCATATCTTAATCAAATTTTTACTTTTTATAATTCTTCAAATATTCTAAATATCCTAATATTAAATGTGATTTTACATTTTTATTTTAAATTATTCTCTATTAATCCTAGATTACAGTCAGTCTATTAAATAATCTAAACATCATAGCAACTTACATTTCTGTAACAAAGCACTCTTTAAGGAAGTAAATAATCTGCACTTCACTACTACCCTGTGATAGGCAGAACAAATAGTTATTACTCCCAATTCTAAAAATAACCAAGGCTCAGAAAGGATAAAAAGTTTGCCAGATAAATCTCAGATAAATTCTGAGACTAAGGTCTATATCTGTGACACTGAATAACTGCCGCTAACAGTCTAACAAGGCCAATATAATTAATAGGCTTTATAACAAAAAACACGACAGTTGCAGTAAATCCAATATAATGAATTACAAAGATAAATCAAATTAATTTGGGTTTTAAAAACACAGTTAAATGAGTTAGTAATAATTTTTGTTTGCTTACTTTAGAGGTAGTTTTATGCTCCACATTTACTCCAAGGGTATTTTGGATCCATTCTTTAAATGTTGGTAAACCCATGCCACTAAGAGGGTACCTAAGGTACAAAGAAAGTAAAAATATTAGAGCAAAGTATCTTCATTTAAATTTAAAGCTTAAATTCTGCTTCCAGTGATGGTCAAGCAGCTACTATCAAACCAACACTTTCACATGTAACTATAAACTCTGAACGAAAACAAAACAAACAAAACCCAGCTATCTAAAGGCAGTATAGACAGACCAAAAGCAGTCAAAAATAGGGGAGAAGGGTGTGCTACACTTGAAAAAAGGAAAAAATACTACATAAGTTCATAAGTTTCCAGTTTGGTTTTGTTTTTTCCATAAGTTTTAGCCTTATGGCAGGCCCCAGCTGGTGCCTCAAAAGGTAATAAAAATGCTGAAAATGTACAGTCTTCCTGGCTTAAAGAACCAGAGCACAGTGTTTGGGGTGAATGCTGCATCTGAAAGCATACCGAGAAATCACAGAAAGAAGCAAGTAAGAGAGGAACCTATCTATCAGCTCTCTCCAAATGTCTGGCTGACTCTGAATAGCATGTATAGAATACATACTGGAATCTTCTAGGCAGCCCAGTTAAGCTTAAAAAAAACTGGACAGGCAATTCAGCTGCTCACCACAGGGAGACAGAATTTAGAGTTTCAGATCAGTCAAGTTAATCGCTTGATTTAAAAAAAAAAAAGTCTTTTAAAGGTCTCTTCAGAGGAATATAACAGAATCCACAGCTCCTACATCATATCATGGACAATGTCCAAAACACACTCCAATATTACTAGACAAGAACAAACTGGAAAGTATGACTCATATTCAAGAAAAAGGACAATTAATGATGACTGACCCCAAAATGACCCAAGATACTGGAAGTAGCACACAAGGGTTTTAAAGCAGCTATTGTTGCTACGCCAATGGACAAAATGGAAAATGTACTCCCGGTGAATATTAGAAAAAAAATCTTAGCAGAGAAATAAAAAACTATAAAAAAGAACACAATAGAAATTCTATAATTGAATCTGAGACATTCCATTGGCATCTCATTACAATTTTAATTTGAATTTTACTGAGTACTTATGAAATTGAGCATCTATTCCTATAACTATTGTCCATTTGGATATCCTCCATTTTGAAAGCCAGTTCAAGTCGTTTGCTCATTTTCCTCCTGGGTTATTGTTTTCTCAATTACATGTAAGAAATCTTTATATATTTATAAAATGAAAGATACACATATTAGACATTTTCTCTTACTCTGTGATTTATCCTTTCACTCTCTTAAAGGAGTCCTGTAGTTTGGACACCAAACCCTCCAGACCTCATGTTGAAATTTGATCCCCTAGTGGGAGGTGGTTGGGTCATGGATGTATATCTTTATGAATAGATTAATGCCCTGGGGGAAGGGAGAGAAGTGTGAGTGAGTTGTTAGTTCCCACAAGAGCTGGTTGTTTAAAAAGAGCCTGGCACCTCCCTACCATCTCTCTCTTGCTTTCAGTTTCACCATGTGATCTCAGCACATACCAGCTCCCCTTCCCCTTCTGCAGGACTGGAAGCAGCTTGAGGTCCTCACCAGAAGCAGACCCTGATGCCATGTTTCTTGCACAGCCTACAGAACCATGAGCCAAATAAACCTCTATTCTTTATTAATTACCCAGTCTCAGGTATTCCCATAAAATAAAAAGGTGACCACCTTCAAGATACTTGAAACTACAGATACAGAGTTAGTGTTACTATCATGTATAAAATTTAAAACTACCTTCTATCACTAAAATAAAGTCTTTATATCTCTATATCTGAATGCACAATATTTATTTAACACTCAGAAGACTGTACTTAGCATTGCAGAATACATAGAATTGGTATTATGACTCCTGTTTTTAAGAAACTTGCAACCTAGCTTAGTCAAAGCTACAGCAACATTTAATTTGTGAGATGAACACATGGGCAGAGAACATGAAACTTTAACCAGAGATGTGATAAAGGGAAAGTTAAGCACTTACACCAATTGTTGAATCACAGTGACTACTGAATGGATCTTCTTCTTTTCCATGACTGAAGATTAGTTTGAGAATATTAAATGGCTTTTGTTGTAAAATATAAGGTGAGATCAATTTATCACTTTCCCATAGGGCTGAAATAGACTATACTATAGAAGATACAGAACCAGAACAAGTTTTCAAGGCCAATGAAATCATTCTACATGGAAAGAAAAAATTCTGTGGACAAAAATTATCCAAGAGGGAAGTGCACATCAGGACTGACAATGACTAAAAGCAAAGTGACTCTCACTCTGGGGCAGCACATAAGAAGCAGCAAAAATATTAGTATATGTTGCGGGAAGTCAGGGACCCCGAACAGAGGGACCGGCTGGAGCCATGGCAGAGGAACACAAATTGTGAAGATTTCATGGTCATTTATCAGTTCCCAAAATTAATACTCTTATAATTTCTTATGCCTGTCTTTAATCTCTTAATCCTGTTATCTTCATAAGCTGAGAATGTAGGTCACCTCAGGACCACTATTGTACAAATTGACTGTAAAACGTGTGTTTGAACAATATGAAATCAGTGCACCTTGAAAATGAACAGAATAACAGCGATTTTAAGGAACAAGGGAACACAACCAAAGGTCTGACTGCCTGCGGGGTCAGGCAGAATAGAGCCATATTTTTCTTCTTGCAGAGAGCCTATAAACGGACGTGAAAGTAGGAGAGATATCACTGAATTCTTTTCCCAGCAAGGAATATTAATAATTAATACCCTGGGGAGGGAATGCATTCCTGGGGGGACGTCTATAAACAGCTGCTCTGGAAGTGTCTGTCTCATGCGGTTGAGATAAGGACTGAAATTACGCCCTGTTCTCCTGCATTACCCTCTGGCTTATTAGGGTGGGGAAAAGATCCCGCTCTGGTAAATTTGAGGTCAGACCGGTTCTCTGCTCTCGAACCCTGTTTTCTGTTGTTTAAGATGTTTATCAAGACAATACGTGCACAGCCGAACACAGACCCTCATCAGTCATTCTAATTTTGCCCTTTGCCTTGTGATCTTTACTTTGCCCTTTGCCTTGTGATCTTTATTGCCCTTTGAAGCATGTGATCTTTGTGACCTACTCCCTGTTTGTACACCCCATCCCCTTTTGAAATCCCTAATAAAAACTTGCTGGTTTTGTAGCTCAGGGGGCATTATGGACCTACCGATAATGTGGTATCACCCCCGGCGGCCCAGCTGTAAAATTCCTCTCTTTGTACTCTTTCTGTTTATTTCTCAGACCAGCCGACACTTAGGGAAAATAGAACCTATGTTGAAATACTGGGGGTGGGTTCCCCCGTTAAGTATATACAACCGTCTAGCCTCAGGGTGAGTTCCACAATTGCTAAGCAATTTAACAGCCTTTTTATAATCAGATAAAGCTTCAATTAAAAATTATGCCATCAAAAAGACAAAGTCTAACAAACTCAAATTTTTCATTTATATACTAACTTGTGATTTCTAAGTACCAAACTAATGTATAATACCCATAAAGTCAAAAATAATGACATTTTTCAAAAATTTTAGTTTATAGAAATCTATAGGGACTGAGATGGCTGATTAGAAGCAGCTGTGATCCACAGCTGTCATGGAGAAGAATGAAAACAGCAACTGAATTCAGCACCTTCAACTAAAATATCCACGTTCTCACATCAGGACTGACTAGGCAGACAGCTGGACCCATGGAGAACAAAGAAAAGGAGGGTGGGGTGATGATCCAAGTGGGAGAAGCATGGAGCCAAAAGAACCCCCACCCCCAGCCAAGCAGAGCAGTGAGAGATTGTGCAACCCCACCAGGGAAACCACACTTCTCCCACTCCATATTTGTAACCTGTGGATCAGGAGATCCCCTCATGACCCCACACCACCAGGGCCTTGGGTTCAATACACAGAGCTGTGCAGTCTCAAAAGAACAGTCACTCAGGCTCACACAGTAACCCAGGAGTTTTACAGACTCCACCCTAGGAATCCCAGCAAGGTGGAAGATCCATCTGCTCACTCCCCTAGGAGGGGGGCTGAATCCAGGGATCCAAGCAACATTGTTCTGCAGGCCACACTTCCACAGCACCTCACAAGTTAAGACCCACTGGCTTGGGATTCCAGCCAGCCAGTGCAACAATCTGGAGACTGCCTGAGATGGATGAGTTCCCTGAAGGAGGAGCAACCACCATTTCTGTGGTTAGGTTGACTCAGCTGTTCTAGCCTGCCAGCTCCAGGCAGTCCAGGTGGTCTGAATGAGAAGGAATCCCACACAATGCAACACAGCTGCTATGCCAGATTGTGGCCAGACTGCTTTTTTTAAGTGGGACCCCAATCCATTGCTCCTCATTGGGTGGGGACTCCCTGTGGGAATTTCAGCAACTCCAGACAGGGTGACACAGACAGAACTCTGATCTCTCCCTGGGACAGAGCCCCTTGGGGGAGAGACAGCCGATGTCTCTGCAGTTCAGTTGACTCAGCCTTTCCAGCCTGCTGGCTCTGAAGAGTCCAGGCAGTCTGGACATGAAAGGGTTATCCCCAACATGGCACAGCTGCTCCACCAAAACCCAGCCATCCTGTTCCTCCTGACTGTGTCAGAGCTCCCAACAGGGGTCTCCAGACACCCTATGGGAGCATCCAGGCCAGCAACAGGTCACTACCCACCCTGGGACGGAGCTCCCAGAGGAAAAAGCAGGCTGCCATCTTTGCTGTTTCACAGCCTCCACTGGTGATACCTCCAGGTCTGGGAAAAATGAGGCAAATAGGGTCACGAGCAATCCCCAAACAAACCACAGCAGCCCTACGAAAAAGTGGCCTGTTAAAAGAAAAACAAACAAACAGAAAGCAACAACAACAGCATCAAAAAAAAGACCACACAAAAATCCCACTCAAAGGTCAGCAACCTCAAAAAATTGAAGCTAGATAATCCCACAAAGATGAGAAAGAATCAATGCAAAAATACTGAAAACTCAAAAAGCCAGAGTGCCTCTTCTCCTCCAAATGACCACAATACCTCTCCAGCAAGGGCAGAGAACTGGGCTAAGGCTGAGATGGTTGAAATCACAGAAGTAGGCTTCAGATGGTGGGTAACAACGAACTTCGCTGAGCTAAAGGAACATGCTCTAACCCAATGCAAAAAAGCTAAGAATCATGATAAAACAATACAGGAGCTGAAAACCAGAAGAGCCAGTTTAGTGAGGAGCATAACTAATCTGATGCAGCTGAAAAACACAACACAAGAAATTCACAATGCAATCACAAGTATCAATAGCAGAACAGACCAAGTGGAGGAAAGAATCTCAAAGCTTGAAGACTATAGTCTTCAAGGCAGACAAGAATAGAGAAAAAAGAATGAAAAGAAATGAACAAAACCTCTGAGAAATGTGGGACTATGTAAAAAAGACTGAACCCATGACTGATTGGGGTACCCGAAAGAGATGGAGAGAATGGAACCAAGTTGGAAAACATACTTCAGAATATAATCCAGGAGAACTTCCCCAACCAGCAAGACAGGCCAACATTCAAATGCAGGAAGTCCAGAGAACCCCAGTAAGATACTCCATGAGATCAACCCCAAGACACATAATCATCAGATTCTCAAAGGTTGAAAAGAGAGAAAAAATGTTATGGGTAGCCAGAGAGAAAGGCCAGGTCACCTACAAAGGGAAACCCATCAGACTAACAGCAGACCTCTCAGCAAAAACCCTACAGGCCAGAAGAGATTGGGGGCCAATGTTTAAGAATTCAACATTCTTAAAGAAAAGAATTTTCAACCTAGAATTTCATATCCAGCCAAACTAAGCTTCATAAGCGAAGAAGAAGATCCTTTCCAGACAAGCAAACGCTGAAGGAATTCATCACCACCAGGCCTGCCTTGCAAGAGCTCCTGAAGAAAGCACTAAATATGAAAAAGAAAAATGGTTACCAGCCACTATAAAAACACAATGAAGTACACAGACCAGTGACACTATGAAGCAACCACATAAACAAGTATGCAAAATAACTAGCTAGCATCATGATGACAGGATCAAATTCACACATAATAAAAACCTTAAATGTAAATGGGCTAAATGCCCGAATTAAAAGACACAGAATTGCAAGGTGGGTGAAGAGTCAAGACCCATTAGCATGCTGTCAAGAGACCCATGTAAAATGCAAAGACACACATGAACTCAAAAGAAAGGGATGGAGGAAAATTTACCAAGCAAATGCAAAACAGAAAAAAGCAGGTGTCACAATCCTAGTTTCTGACAAAACAGACTTTAAACCAACAAAGACCAAAAAAGACAAAGAAGAGCATTACATAATGGTAAAGGGTTCAATTCAACAAGAAGAGCTAAATATCCTAAATATATATGTACCCAATAGAGGAGCACCCAGATCCATAAAGCAAATTATTAGAGACCTACAAAGAGACTTATACTCACACACAATAATAGTGAGAGGCTTTAACATCCCACTGACAATATTAGACAGATCACTGAGACAGAAAATTAAAAGATATTCAAAACCTGAACTCAGCTTTGGATCAAGCAGACTTGATAGACATCTACAGAACCCTCCACCCAAAAACAACAAAATATATATTTTTCTCATTGCCACAACACTTACTCTAAAATTGATCACGTAATCGGAATTAAAACACCCCCCAGCAAATGCAAAATAACTGAAATCATAACAGTCTCTCAGACCACAACACAATCAAGTTAGAATCAAGACTAAAAAAATCACCCAAAACCACACAACTACATGGAAACTGAACAACCTGAATGACTCCTGGGTGAAATTAAGGCAGAAATCAAGAAGTTATTTGAAACTAATGAGAACAAAGAAACAAAGTACCAGAATCTCTGGGGTGCAGCTAAAGCAGTGTTAAGAGGAAAATTTATAGCACTAGAATGCCCACACCAAAAAGCTAGAAAGATCTCAAATTAACAACCTAACATGACAACTAAAAGAACTAGAGAACCAAGAACAAACTCCAAAGGTAGCAGAACACAAGAAATAACCAAGATCAGAGCAGAACTGAAGAAGATAGAGATGTGAAAAACCCTTCAAAAAGCCAATGAATCCAGGAGCTGGTTTTTTGAAAAAATAAATAGGCAGATTGCTAGCTAGACTAATAAAGAAGAAAAGAGAGAAGAATCAGACACCATCAAAAATGATAAGGGGGATACCACCACTGACACTACAGAAATACAAACAATCATCAAAGAATACTATCAACACCTCTATGCACATGAACTAGAAAATCTAGAAAAAAGTGGATAAGTTCCTGGACATATACACCCTCCCAAGATTGAACCAGGAAGAACCTGAATCCCTGAATAGACCAGTAATGAGTTCTGAAAATGAGACAGTAATAGCCTGCCAACCAAAAAGAGCCCAGGACCAGACAGATTTACAGCTGAATTCTACTAGAGGTACAAAGAAGAGCTGGTACCATTTCTACTGAAACTAAATTGAAAAGGAGGGACTGCTACCTAACTCCTTTTATGAGATCAGCATCATTTTGATACCAAAACCTGGCAGAGACACAACAACAAAAAAAGAAAACTTCAAGCCAATATCCCTGATGAACATCAATGCAAAAATCCTAAATAAAATACTGGCAAACTGAACCCAGCAATACATCAAAAAGCTTATCCACCACAATCAAGGTTGGTTCAACATATGCAAATCAATAAATGTAATTTATCACATAAACAGAACTAAAGACAAAAACCACATGATTATCTCAATGGACACAGAAAAGGCCTTAGATAAAATTCAGCACCTCTTCATGTTAAAAATTCAATAAAGTAAGGATTGAAGGACCATACTTCAAAATAATAAGAGCCATATATAACAAACTCACAGTCAATATTATACCAGAATGAGCAAAAGCTGGAAGCATTCTCCTCGAAAACCAGCATAAGACAAGGATGCTTTCTCTCACCACTACTTTCAACATAGTATTGGAAGTTCTGGCCAGGGCAACCAGGCAAGAGAAAGAAATAAAGAAAATTCAAATAGGAAGAGAGGAAGTCAAACTGTTTCTGTTTGCAGATGACATGATCCTGTATCTAGAAAACCCCATCATCTCAGCCCAAAAGCTTCTGAAGCTGATATGCAACTTCAGCAAAGTCTCAGGATACAAAATCAATGTGCAAAAATCACTAGTATTCCTATACACCAACAACAGGCAAGAAAAGAGCCAAATCATGAATGAACTCCCATTCACAATTGCTACAAAGAGAATAAAACACCTATGAATACATCTAACAAGGGAAATGAAGGACCTCTTCAAGGACAACTACAAATCACTGCTCACGGAACTCAGAGAAGACACAAACAAATGGAAAAACATTCTATGCTCATGGATAGGAAGAATCAATATTGTGAAAATGGCCATACTACCCAAGTAATTTATAGATTCAATGCTATTCCCATTAAACTATCATTGACATTCTTCACAGAACTAGAAAAAACTATTTTAAAATTCATATGGAATAAAAAAAGAGCCTGTATAGCCAAGACAATCCTACACAAAAAGAACAAAGCTGGAGGCATCACACTACCCAAGTTCCAACTATACTACAAGCCTACAGTAACCAAAACATCATGGTACTGGCACAAAAACAGACACATAGACCAATGGAACAGAATAGAGATCCCAGAAATAAGACTGCACACCTACAACCATCTGATCTTCAACAAACCTGACAAAAACAAGCAATGGGGAAAGGATTTCCTTTTTTTTTTTTTTTCTAGGCAGAGTTTCACTCTTGTTGCCCAGGCTGGAGTGCAATGGCGTGATCTTGGCTCACCGCAACCTCCGCCTCCTGGGTTCAAGCGAGTCTCCTGCCTCAGCCTCACGAGTAGCTGGGATTATAGGCATGCGCCACCATGCCCTGCTAATTTTTGTATTTTTAGTAGAGACAGGGTTTCTCCATGTTGGTCAGGCTGGTCTCAAACTCCTGACCTCAGGTGATCCACCCGCCTCAGCCTCCCAAAGTGCTGGGATTACGGGTGTGAGCCACTGCGCCCGGCCAGGATTCCCTATTTAATAAATGGTGCTGGGAGAACTGGGTAGGCATACGCAGAAAATTGAAACTATATCCCTTCCTTACATCTTACACAAAAATTAACTCAAGATGGATTAAAGACTTAAATGTAAAACCCAAAACTATAAAAACCCCAGAAAAAAATCTAGGCAATACCATTCAGAACATAGGCATGGGCAAAGATTTCACGACAAAAATGCCAAAAGCAATCGCAACAAAAGCCAAAATTGACAAACGAGATCTAATTAAACTAAAGAGCTTCTGCACAGCAAAAGAAACTATCATCAGAGTGAACAGACAACCTACAGAATGGGAGAAAATTTTTGCAATCGGAGCATCTGACAAAGGTCTAATATCCAGAGTCTACAAGGAACTTAAACAAATTTACAAGAAAAAACCAACCCCATTAAAAAGTGGGCAAAGGACATGAACAGACACTTCTCAAAAGAAGACATTCATGCAGCCAACAAACATGAAAAAAAGCTCAGCATCACTCATCATTAGAGAAACGCACATCAAAACCACAATGAGATACCACCTCATGTCAGAATGGCAATTATTAAAAAGTCCAGAAACAACAGATGCCGGCGAGGTTGCAGAAATAAAGGAATGCTTTTACACTGGTGGACTGTAAATCAGTTCAACCATTGTGGAAGACAGTGTGGTGATTCCTCAAAGATCTAGAGGCAGAAATACCATTTGACCCAGCAATCCCCTTACTGGGTAAATACACAAAGGAATAGATACATTATAAATATTGCTTTCTGTTTCAAGATTTTAAAATTTGAAATACTTTTCATTTCCATATGTTTTCTCCTAATTACTATTCAGAGGCATACAGACATTAAATAGTTGTACGGGCAAAAAAAAAAATCATTCTATTATAAAGATACATGCATGCATATGTTCATTGCAGCACAATTCACAATAGCAAACACATGGAATCAACCCAAATGTCCATCAATGATTGACTGGATAAAGAAAATATGGTACATATACACCATGGAATACTATGCAGCCACAGAAAGGAACACAATCATGTCCTTTGCAGGGACATGGATAGAGCTGGAAGCCATTATCCTCAGCAAACTAACACAGGAACAGAAAACCAAACACCGCATGTTCTCACTTATAAGTGGGAGCTGAACAATGAGAACACATGAACACAGGGAGGGGAACAACATACACTGGGGCCCATCAAGGGGAGCAGTAGAAGGAAGGAGAGCATCAGGAAAAACAGCTAATGGATAGTGGGCTTAATAACCTAATAACCAAGGGGATGGGTTGATCTGTGCAGCAAACCACCATGTCACACGTTTAGCTATGTAACAAACCCGCACATCCTGCACATGTACCCCAGAACTTAAAAGCTGAAGGAAAAAAAAAAATCTCTAGAATTGGCTCCAGAGTATTGCCTTATGCTGCTTAAACCCAGGAGGACTAAATTCACTCATACTTAGAAGGAATAAGAGTGGTAAGTGATAAATCTAGAGATTTATAAACTGATAAATTATAAATCTGTTCAGAAGATAGACTGCTCAGAAAAAAATTTCAGACTCTTCTCCTAACATAGGGGAAAAGCTGTTATTTTATAACAGCTTCTAATAATTGCTTACAATGTAATGCCTGGGTTTGAAATGTCAAAGTCGCCCTCCCGCAAAATATAGACAATCAACTACATATCCGTATAAAAATCTACCTTTTCAATGTTCTTTGGATCAGAAATAGGAGAACCCCACACCTCATCAATTTTCACTGATAATCACATTAGTTTCTGGCACCTGGGATTTCCCTTTCTTTCTTTCCAGCTCTGTTATATTTCTTTCTTCTAATATTTTATCCAACTTTTCTGTATGGTTATAGAAGGCGAGGAGCCTGAATTATTTCTGTCTACCTCACTGCCAGAATAGAAAGTCTCTATAAAAAATTTCAAAAATTGTCCTTACCATCTAATATTATTAATAAATAAGAGTGAATTAATACTGTTCAGCCAAACAGTGTTTTCTTGTACTCAGCCTTTGTAGTCATGAATTCCATTTTCTCTTTCAGGAATATCACAATCTTCTTACGCTTCTCCCCTTTGCCTTTCACAGTAACAATAGGAATTTTTGACACAAGATAACCTTTTATGATATGACTAATTCTACCGTGCTGGTATACAGAGTGTAGTGCTCCCAGGGTTTGAAGACAGAACAAGATCAGTACAGTGGATGAGTTTAGTTATCTGCAGAAATAACTCAGAAGCACAGTATAATAGAAACTGCAGAAGAATGAAGTTTAAAAAAACACCTGGTTTTTAATCCCAATTTACCACTGAGCAGGTGACTTCAGGTAAGCTACTTAACTTTCCTCATCCTCATTATTTTTAAGAAGGTAACTCTATCCATCTGATAGGGTTATTGTAAGGTAACTCAGTAGATACTCAATAAATAGTAGATATTATTATCTTAAGAGTGTTTGTAAATGTTTTCTGATAAAAATCAGAGAAACCTACTCATTCACCAATTATTCTTAGGAAAACAGACTAGATATAGAGAAAGTTATTATTCAATTCAACCCAGTTTATTATCCTGTGACAAGGTACTGGTGCTTCCCACCAAAATGGGAATTGAATTTTGTTTTGTTATTCCATTTTAGTTATTGTTTGTTTAGTATATATTTAATCTCAGAGCACCTAAATCCCATTTATACGTTTGGGGAATTATCCTTTGTCTAAGTCTTGAAGGAAGGCAAAAGCTACCCTCCACTAATGCAAATTTGCCAGATATTCACTTTCCTGGTCTCCCTTGCAGGCTCTTCCAGTCAGATGAACCCTTATTCTCCCTCTCCCCCACTGGACTCTGACTTAGGAGTCAACAATGCAAAGAAATGAGGCCTTTAAGGAATGCATTCTGGTAGGAGTGGTAGTAACCCATTAAAACCAACAGATAAATTCTCTGGTTCTATTACAGCCTGTATAAAAATCTCTATCAAGACCATCAAATCTCCTTTGTTCTGAATGTATGCTCTCCAAAGAATATCTAAGTTGCAAATGTTGTTCTCTAGATACCCTAACATCAGAAAGGGCACTAACAAGTATTCCATACCCTGAAAAAGGAATAATCTAACCATAAATGAATACACTGAGGTTCTAATTTTTTAAATCAGTTTCTTAGAAGTGTGGCATGTGTGTCAGACCCCTACAGCCTCATCTCTTCCAGGAAACTGACAAATCAAGTGCCAGAACACCCAAAATAAGAACGAGATCCTGAAACCATGGGACCCACTAAGATATAATTACCTGTGATGTTTTATGACTAGTCATTCATTTCACACACACACATATATACACACACCTTCTCATATAAACCATTACATGGCCTACAGTACTGTACAGAAGACTTTGCTGAAATACAAGTGACTATCTACCCTGTTGCATAAAACAGAAATACTGTATACCTTCAAGGTCCAAACACAGAGAAAAAGAGAAGGAGAAATGAGGACAGTGTCCGAGAAGAGAGAAATTTGGTTTTCTAAGTTCAGAAGATTAATTTTTACTCCTTCAGAAGATTTTGAAAAGCTGATCTCTACATCGATGTTTCTACTGTATTAGACATTATTCTATTTAAATAAAACATAAAAGATTCCACATTTAGAACACTGGTAAATCTGATATTAACCAGAAATCCCTACTACCTGAATTACACAATTTCTCAACTAAGCCTCCATTGCTTGCTACCCAGTCACAATTAAGGATGGGAATGAGAACACAGATAATATTTATTTTCCTAATTAAAAAAAAAGTCAAATGTACATCTTCAGAACTTCATTAAAATTACTTTCAAATTACTATTCCTGAGGTTTTATTTTAGGTACAAAATATTAATGTCAGAAAAATAGAAAAATTATTAATACATTGCAATGAAAAGGAAATAAATAACTTCTCCAAAGGAATGAAACTTACTTTGCTGACATTTTAATATACTGATATAGCACATGTTTTAAAAACATTAACTTAAGTATAGTAATGTCCAATAGATATTAAATCAGGGTACAATACTGGAATAGACTCATAATATATCTAATCCAATTTTTTACTTAGTCTCAATTTCTTTTTATTTTTGGTTCCAGCATTTAAGTATTACATATTTGTACTCACTGCCCTTTCAAATGTATCAAAATTCAACAGACAAACCAAAAACAGAGCTTTGGCAAAGGCAGTATTGCTTAAAACCAACAAAGAACTCATTTTACAATTCTGACCATATCTAGAACAAACAGGAATAACACAAATATCCTTTAGAATTCTTTTTAATATTTTTCCAGTTTTACTGAGGTATGATTGAACAAATATGCTTTGTAATTCTTATCAACAAATAACCACATTTAAGACATAGAAAAGCTATCACAAAAATGACTGATCTTTCCCTATCACTTCTTTCCTAATTTATCTCAGAAGCTAATTTTTTAAAATACTATTTATATTCACACAGACCTAAAATCATTCACCTTTCATAATAACCCACACTCCTTGTAAATTACCAGATTTAAATATGAAGCTACTTTGAAAAAACTGAATGGCATGGGAATTGGGTGGTGGGTGGCTTATAGACATTATTTGGATCCTGACACAAATAAACTACCTATAAAAGATGTTTGTGAGACAACTGGAGAATGTGAATATGAACTGGATAACTAGATAAAAATTTTTTGCTATTTTGGATATATAATATTATATAATTGGTTATATTAGGTCCTTATTTTTTAAGACATATAATATATATATACACACACACAAATACATATATTTAGAGGTGACATGACAACATCAGAATTTGAAATATTACCAGGAGAAAAAAAGCAGTTATGGCAAAATGTTGATAATGTTTAAACTCAAGGAGGAATCATTATATTTTCACGTGTGTTTAAAATTTTTCATAGAAAGAAAGAATTAAAGGAGGAACAAAAGAAGAAATAAACCAGGGTTACCTTTTCCCAGTCAATTCAATTTGGCCCTTCTTATTGAAGATGAATTTAGAATCATTATATCCCCATCCATTCCATTTCATAACTTCTTGCCTAGTGAGAAGAAAAAATATATAAGTGAGACCAATGCTAAACATCTTAAAACTGTACAGTATATCATTGATTATTAACTCACAATCATCTAAAATACCTTATGCCCACAAATACTGTATAAGGTTAAATAAAATTAGCACACATTAAAATGTCCATATACTAATATTTCTGAATATAGAATCACTCTGATGAGCAGCACCTGCTTCACAGAGGGCTACAACCAATAAATGTAATGCATTCAAAGGAAGAAATAAAAAGTTGCAAAAAGGAAGAAGATATGCTTAAAATATAAATGTCTCATTTTGTACATGTTATTGGGTTTACACTGTAGAATGACCTAAAAAGTTTTGCAATTAAAACTAAGGAAACAAAGTTTTACACATATGAGAAAAAAATCATAATCATTAACCTTCTGCTACGATTTTTAAAAAAAGACCAATTTACCAAGTAGACTGACTAGTAGTAGACACAATAAAGTAGATTAAAAATCTCAGTGCTGGGTTTACATTCTAAATTCTTCAAATTCCATATAGCTACCAATCTCTACCTTGACCTACATATTGTAACAGTTAATGGCCATACTCACTTTCAATATTTCAAAATAACATGCTATTTTTAATTTCCAAAATACCAATATTTCATAACATGCTATTTTTAATTTGCAAAACACCAATATTTCATAGTTGTAAAAATCCTTATTTATCAAAATCAATGGTTGAATAATTCAATTTTGCACATCATGTAAGAATAGATAGGTCTGGACCTGTACAAAACATAAAAAGCAATCATGCTGAAGTATTGCATCACTTTTTATTACATGTTTTGGCATAGTACCCTAGTTTGATCTTGGCTACTGAAATAAATTGGTGGTGAGTCTTCTTACTACAAATTCAACTATGCAGTTTATGGTGCAAATAACTTAACAAAAACCCTTTTCTATCTTGAAAGTTATTTGCTGCATTAAAATTTCAAAATAAAGATGCACTCATTAGAAAGTGTTCTTCTTATTCTCTGTAATTCTCAAGAAAGAAGAAAATAACAACTGACAAGCAAGTTTTTTTATTACAATCATAATTCTTGTTCTAGTTCAAAGGCTTTTCAAACAAATGAACATGAACATAATACAACTAAGCCAGATACAGGTAATTAATTATGAGCTGAAATCTCCATCTATACATAAAATTAAGACAAAGAAACTAGGAATGCTCTGTTTACAACTATGATTTGCTATTAATAAAAGCTACAGTCCCTCTACAAAAACTTCAAAATATCTGAAGAGTATCAATCCAGAGACTGGATTTGTAGATTAGTTATAAACTAACACCAAATATTTTTTCTAATCCCATAACATTCCTACCTCATTGCAGAGAGAGATTTTGGAACGGAGCTTTTGGAAAAATCTCTATGGAGAAACATCACGACTAATGTTACCAGTGACACACACATTTTCTTAAGATTTTACTTTTTTTTTTTTTGATGCCAAAACTTGGTATTGAACCATAAGATTTTCACATTCTAAAAACAGATTAGGATATTTTCCATTTCGCTTTTTTTCATGATTAAATTATCTTCACTTTTATGAAGTATAATTTACTTAGTATTTTCTTATATTTCAATAATCAGAAGGATAAATGTATATTTTAATACATTAACATCTTTAATGGCCTATAATATGCATAGATTTTATGTGATTGCATTTTATTAGTGAATTTCAACATTTATTATAATTCTGTTCTCTACAAAATAGTAATTTGGTATTACACAAAATAAATGCAAAAATCTCAAGGCAAGGCACAGGGAAATCATTTCAGTACAGAGGTTGAATTTGGCATGTTTATGTAGCTTAACAACGAAAATCATTTTCCTTAAAATTATCCCTAGAATTTAAAAACTTATCCCCAGATGGCCCCAAAGTAAAAAGCTAAACTTGGTCACATGGGTTCATTCTTAGCACTTCATGAGGAAATGAATCAAGATAGCAGGAAAGATCTGCTGTTATACACTATAAAATGAAGGGATTTACATCCTGAAGAGTCTTTGGCCGTAAATTTTCAAGTTGGGTAATATTCTAAAGAACTTCCAAATTTTCAACTGTAGGTACCTTTTTCTCTCTTTTCATCCCAGTCATAAAATTGGGCTTATGAAATGGACTTTACCATATTTATATCAACTTTTGGAGTCTTCTCAGAAGTTGAATGTAGGCATTTGGAATGCATTTATACCCAAAACAGGATTATGCATAAATCATATACAATTAAAATCTAGATTACCCCCAAACCAATCTTCTGATATCTTCAAGTACCCCAGGTGTTAAATAAAAAACAGGTAAATTTCCCAGGCTTCTAGTTTTAAACTTTTATGTACACATATTCCAACCCCATCCCCACCAAATTACTAGTATATACTCTGATAGTTAAATATAACTATATGATTAAATTTTTTAATAACTTCTTATACATAGAAGTATTTTGAACGGTATTACAGCATAACATTTTAAAATTAGAGTAAAACTTTATATAGTCACAGAATTTGAAAACTAAAAAGATCCTCAGAACCCATCCAGTTCAATTGCTCATTTTTCAGATAAAGAAACTGCCCAGAGAAGCATCCCTGGTCACGCAGCTAAGTTAGTTGTGAGTATCCAAAGGCTGACTTCCAGTCTCATAATTCTTCCTCTTCAGAGAGGCAATAATATCTGAAACCCATCTAAGTCAGGCTGTCAGATAACCAGAATATTTGAAAGAACTCATTTTTTTATTTACATCAATAGTGTTTCAAGAAACTATTACATGTTATTATAGGTTGAGTATCCTTTATCCAAAATGCTTGGGACCAGAAGTGTTTCACATTTCAGATATTTTTCAGATTCTGGAATATTTACATATACACAATGAGATTTCTTGGGGATGGGACCCAAGTCCAAACATAAAATTTATTTATGTTTCATATACATCTTATCACATAGCCTGAAGATTATTTTATACAATATTTTTAATGGTTTTGTGCATGAAACAGAGTTTGTATACACTGAACTATCAGGAAGCAAAGGAATCACTATCTCATGACAGTGTTCAAAAAGTTTCCAATGTTGGAACATTGTGGATTTTAGATTTTCAAATTAAGGATGCTCACTCACCCTGTGTTGTAGTAATTCTTCTGCACTTCAGCTGAAGGAAAACATTTAAAAATCAAGGGATATGTTTGTGTCAGAAGCCAAATTCCCTATACCTCCGATAGTGTAATGAATTCTGCCATTCAGAATAACCCCAAAGTACTGCAAGCACTAAAATGAAGAATGATTAAAGAATCATCAACTTTCCATAAGATTCAAATAAAAGAATCCAATTCTCAACTAACCCCAGAGGTCAATTAACCAGTATGATCTCTCAGACATTCCAATTCTTAGAGCTAACTATACCAAATTTAACATCTTTCAAAAAACAAGACCGGGCCAGGCACAGTGGCTCACGCCTGTAATCCTAGCACTTTGGGAGGCCAAGGTGGGCAGATCACAAGGTCAGGAGATCAAGACCATCCTGGCTAATATAGTGAAACCCCATCTCTACTACAAATTAAAAAAAAAAAATTAGCTGGGTGTAGTGGCACGTGCCTGTAGTCCCAGGTGCTCAGGAGGCTGAGGCAGGAGAATCGCTTGAACCTGGGAGGCGGAGGTGGCAGTGAGCCGAGATCACACCACTGCACTCCAGGCTGGGTGACAGAACAAGACTCCGTCTCAAAAAAAAAAAAAAAAAAACCCTCCCCCTGCCGAAAGAATAGTTGGCTTGATTTTACTGCATAAAAAAATAAATGTTTTACACATTTACACATCTAACCACAGTACCAAACTGAAAAAGCAAGTATTAGCTGGTGTAACAAAAGAAAATGGAGACATAAAATAGCATCCTATATGCACAAGGTGGCAGTATTCTCCCATGATATGTACATGATGTACATATTCAGCATTTTGCATTTTTCAGGGCTGTTATTATACAATCTTTAGGTGAAATATTTAGATTTAGCCTTACTATTATAAAAACCATAAAGAGTTTCTTTATTCTTAAAATGGGAAATTTTCACTTTGAAGTCTCTGTTTACAGACTGGTTGTCACACTACTATTCCTCTACTAGTAATAAACTGCAAACATCCTGATACATATGCATGGTTTCTACATTGCTATTTCTAATCATAATAGTCATAATATTTTTCACTAGAAAATAAGGAAAAGGAAAAAATGATTTTAGCTACTTTCATTCTGGGTTAACAACTGTAAAAGTTCAGCTATCTAATAACTTTTTTAAAAAGTTTTTCTGATAAAATTCCAATAATCAAAATTCTAATAAAAGATGCTTCACTCTTCAGATCAATATTTCCTCTTGCCCTGATATAAAACTCACAAAGCTACCTTCATCTGATAATATTGTGATTTCCTAGAGAGAAAAAAAAAAGGACAACTGAAATGGCCAAAAGGATCTATAGTTTTACTTTTCATCATGAATTAGTTTATTGGCTTGTTAATTAACTTTGGTAACTGGTGAGGGCAGTCAGACTATCTAAATGTAATCAACTTGAGGACTCTGATAAGATCATGTTTCTAGATGGGTCAACAAGGTATAATCTGTGTCCTCTAGACAGTGAGCCTTCTTGAACATTATCATGCAACACTTTAAACTTCAACAAGAATTTCAATCTTCCCTCAATATCCCCATTGTAAGTTTTTCAGCTCTAGTTGCCAGAATAAAAATGTGACCCTGTGATATAATAAGTTATTAATCAATGTGATAATTCTTAGCAGTGTGATAATGCAAAGTGGCTTAAATATGAGATTTGAGAACACAGAAAGTTGTTAACAAGAACATGAAGAAAAGGAATCCACATGCATACTGGTAAGCCACTCCGCAGAACAATCATGTAGTAAGCTTTCATAGGTAATGCCAATTCTATGACCCAACTATACAACTCCTGGGTATATATTGCATAGGAAATTCATATACAATTCCATAAGGGAACACATTTGATATATTCCCTGGAGCATTGTTTGTAAGAGTAGCTGGAGGCATCACTAGAGAAGCAGATAAGTAATGTGGAAAATGCATTCCATGAAATATTAATGCAACAATCAAAAGCAGTAAGTTGAATAGATATGCATATAGAAACACGATGAAATGTTTAAAACAGTGGTAAACACAAAGGAGAAACAATAAAATCCATAGTAAAACAGCATTTAAGGGAATTAAAAATATACACACTAAATAACACTGCATATTTCACAAAACACAAAATATTATATATAATATATCCAGATATATTATTTATAATGCATTCATCATATATGTATATTATATACATTATACACACACACACACACACGAACCTTCATAGGCACCCATGGGATAGGCAGATGAAATTAGTAATCAGAGATGGAGGAAAATTAGAGGCCTCACACAAATACCATACATTAAAAATGTATGTTACCACAACTCTCTGAACCTGAGGCAAATATGCTGCTCAGCCTTTGAATCTCAGTGCAGTTTCTCTCTGTTCTGAGAAAATAATTCTTTCTTCCATATATACACAGAACTTTCACGATAGTTTATTATAAAATCTATTGGGCTTCTTAGCAATAGCTACAAATTTTCTTGAATGATAGAATTCCATTATGAATTAAACAGCTTCAACTATATGGTAAACCAAATATACATTTAACTACCTACAGTCAACTTTTTATAGTCCACAAGAAACTAGCACTCTAAAAAACTTTTTAAGGCCGAGCACAATGACCTGTAATCCCACCACTTTGGGAGGCCAAGGTGGGAGGATAACTTGAGCCTTGAAGTTCAAAATAAGCCTGAGCAATACAGCGGGACCCCTAATTCTCAAAAATAAAATAAAATAAAAGCCAGGTGTGGTGGTGCAAGCCTGTAATCCCAGCTACTATAAGGCCAAGGCAGAAGGATCCCTTGAGCTCAAGAGTTCAAGGTTGCAGTGAGCCATGATTGCCACTGCACTCCAGCCTGGGTGACAGAGTGAGGTCCTGTCTCAAAAAAAAGAAAAGAAAGAAACCTTTTAAAACTTGAATTCAAGGCTCAAAAACTGCGTCCCAAAGGTCCAATTCCTACTACATTTATCATGAATAAATGAGTGAAAGAAAAAGTAATATACAGGTATAAAGGGGAAAAATTCTAAACAGAGGCACAGGAAAGGGGCGGGGGGCAAGAAGGGCAAATAAGGCAAGACCAGCTTTACCACACATTGACAGAATACTCTGGGCAGTCACTAATCACTTCAGGTTCTTGGGGTGCCATTCTTTACTCCCACACTTCTCTCACACACTACACCATAATCTACCAATTAGAAACTTGTTACTGTTTGAATGACGCATTTGAAAATGGAAATACACACTATTAGTCATTCATACATTTAGTAGTATATGTTACAAATATTTTGTGGTAAGGGCAGGTGTGTACCCACATATCCACTCACACAAGCTTGGTACCTGCCATTCTGAAAGCCTGGAAAGAAACAACCATCCTACCCTTTACCCTCAGGTGTTGGTCTACGTAATGAGGAAAACAATCCAAATCTGCATCAGGAGGTTGTCATAGCAAAGGACAAAGAGAAAAGGATATATCCTTCACTTGGACTCTTGTGTTCCCTGGACTATACTTTAAATTTCATGATTTTTCCCTTCATTGTCCACTTGTAATCTACCCAATATGGCAATTTTAGCAACCAACCCCAGACTGTCTCTACCACCAACTGGGAAAATGCCAATTCACTTTCATTGCTCACTCCATGCTTGTTAGTAATTAAAAAAGGAATTGTATCACAAGCTTATTATACTGACCAACCCATAAGTGACCAAAGCCATTTCTGGTAGAGCCTTGCATTTCTGTAGAAACTACAAAACTGAACACAGACAAAGAAAATGCAAATGTCTCCAAAAATCTATATGCCATTTTAGCATTGAAACCAAGCCTAAGTTCCCTTCCCCAGCTGTCCTTTGGGGACAGACCAACAATACCCTTGGCATGACCCTAAAAATACCAAGACTGAAATCCATACCGGCTTGATGTACACAGTATTCTTGTTGTAAACCGTAATTGTTGGGCAACCCCCTTTGGGTTCCCTCCCATTGTATGGGAGCTCCGTTTTCACTCTATTAAATCTTGCAACTGCATACTCTTCTGGTCTGTGTTTATTATGGCTCCAGCTGTGCTTTCACTTGCCATCCACCACTGTTGTTTGCCGCCATCGCAGACCCACCACTGATGCTGACTTCCACCCCTCCAGATCCAGCAGGGTGTCCACTGTGCTCCTGATCCAGCGAGGCACCCATTGCCACTCCCGATCAGGCTAAAGGCTTGCCATTGTTCCTGCACAGCTAAGTGCCCAAGTTCATCCTAATCAAGCTGAACACTAGTCGCTGGGTTCCAAGGTTCTCTTCCATGACCCATGGCTTCTAATAGAGCTATAACACTCACCACATGGCCCAAGATTCCATTCCTTGGAATCCGTGAGGCCAAGAACCCCAGGTCAGAGAACAAGAGGCTTGCTGCCATCTTGGAAGTGGCCGCCAACATCTTGGGAGCTCTAGGAGCAAGGACACCCTGGTAACATTTTGGCAACCACGAAGGGACTCTCCAAAGCGGTGAGTAATATTGGACCACTTTCGCTTGATATTCTATCCTATCCTATCCTTCCTTAGAATCAGAGGAAAATACAGGGTGCCTGTCGGCCAGTTAAAAAAACGATTAGCGTGGCTGCCAGACTTAAGACTCAGATGTGAGGCTATCTGGGAAAAGGCTTTCTAACAACCCCCAAATCTTCTGGGTTGGGAGCATTGATCTGCCTGGAACCAGCTTCCGCTTTCAATTTTCCTGGGGAAGCCAAGGGCCAACTAGAGGCAGAAAGCTGTCATCCCGAACTCCCAGCGTTAGCCGGTTGAGATCATGGCACAGCCAGAAGTCTCTACTCAACAGTCACCCATGCGTGCACCCCACCTTTCCTCCTGACCCATACCTCCTGGGTCCTGACCATGACTTTCTTGAAAGTGTAGCCCCAAAATTCTCCTTACCTCTGAATCTACTTCCTCCGATCCCTGCCTCCTAGATACTAATGGTTCAGACTTTCATTTCCTCTCCCACATACTGGAGCAAGTTGTATCTCCAAAGGGATCTAATGAAGCTCTATGCTGTGTCCTTAGGCATCTAGGCTATCAACCCAGGGAGTCTTGTCCCTCGTGTCCCTCCCAATTTAGCCACACAGCTCTCGACAGTTATGTGGGACCTGTTCCCCACCAACTTGCCAGGGCCCCAAGTTTGTAAATGGCTAGGAGGACTGCTCTCCCATTGTGTAAGATGCTCTCCTCCCCCGATTTCTACCCAGCTTATCCCTCTGCAATACAATCTCCAAGCCTTGGCTCCTTGGCCAGGGCCTTAGAACTGATGACCCAGTACTATGGGTCTACGACAACATAATAGAACAGGATAACAGCAAATTGAGTAAGTCAAGGAGAGGAAAGACAGACAGAGAGAGAGAGACAAATTAAAATAGACCTAGGTAAATTATCAGATAACCCTGATGGCTATATTGATGTTTTACAAGGGTTAGGACAATCCTTTGATCTGACATGGAAAAATATAATGTTACTGCTAGATCAGACACTAACCCCAAATGAGAAAAGTGCTGCCATAACTGCAACCTGAGAGTTTGGCAATCTCTGGTATCTCAGTCAGGTCAATGATAGGATGACAACAGAGGAAAGAACAATTCCCCACAGGCCAGCAGGTAGTTCCCAGTGTAGACCCTCACTGGGATGCAGAATCAGAACATGGAGATTGGTGCCGCAGACGTTTACTAACTTGCGTGCTAGAAGGACTAAGGAAAACTAGGAAGAAGCCTATAAATTATTCAGTGATGTCCACTATAACACAGAGAAAGAAAGAAAATCCTACCACGTTTCTGGAGAGACTAAGGGAGGCACTGAGGAAGCATAGCTCTCTGTCAACTGACTCTATTGAAGGCCAACTAATCTTAAAGGATAAGTTTATTATTCAGTCAGTTGCAGACATTAGAAAAAACTTCAAAAGTCCACCTTAGGCCTGCAGCAAAACTTAGAAACCCTACTGAACTTGGCAACCTCAGTTTTTTTATAATAGAGATCAGGAAGAGCAGGCGGAAAGGGACAAACAAGTTAAGAAAAAGGTCACCGCTTTAGTCATGGCCCTTACGTAAGCGGACTTTGAGGCTCTGGAACACCGAAAGGCTGGGCAAGTTGAATGCCTAATAGGGCTTGCTTCCAGTGCAGCCTACAAGGACACTTTAAAAAAGATTGTCCGAATAGAAATAAGCTACCCCCTCGTCCATGCCCCTTATGTCAAGGGAATCACTGGAAGGCCCACTGCACCAGGGGACGAAGGATCTCTGAGTCAGAAGCCACTAACCAGATGATCCAGCAGCAGGACTGAGGGTGCCTGGGGTAAGCGCCAGCCCATGCCATCACCCTCACAGAGCCCCGGGTATGCTTGACCATTGAGGGCCAGGAGGTTAACTGTCTCCTGGACACTGGTGTGGCCTTCTCAGTCTTACTCTCCCTGTCCCGGACAACTGTCCTCCAGATCTGTCATTATCTGAGGGGTCCTAAGGCAGTCACTAAATACTTCTCCCAGCCACTAAGTTGTGACTGGGGAACTTTACTCTTTTCACATGCCTTTCTAATTATGCTTGAAAGCCCCACTCCTTTGTTAGGGAGAGACATTCTAGCAAAAGGAGGGGCCATTATATACTAGAATTAGGAGAAGGAAAAAGGGTAAATATACACACAGACTCTAGGTATGCTTACCTAGTCCTCCATGCCCACGCAGCAACATGGAGAGAAAGGGAATTCCTAACTTCCGAGGGAACACCTATCAAACATCAGGAAGCCTTTAGGAGATTATTATTGGCTGTACAGAAACCTAAAGAGGTGGCAGTCTTATGCTGCCAGGGTCATCAGAAAGGAAACGAAAGGGAAATAGAAGTGAACAGCCAAGCGGATATTGAAGCCAAAAGAGCCGCAAGGCAGGACCCTCCATTAGAAATGCTTACAGAAGGACCCCTAGTATGGGGTAATCCCCTCCAGGAAACCAAGCTGCAGTACTCGGCAGGAGAAACAGAATGGGGACCCTCATGAGGACAAGTTTCCTCCCCTCAGGATGGCTAGCCACTGAAGAAGGAAAAATACTCTTGCCTGCAGCTAACCAATGGAAATTACTTAAAACCCTTCACCAAACCTTTCATTTAGGCATTGATAGCACCCATCAGATGGCTAAATCATTATTTACTGGACCAGGCCTTTTAAAAACTATCAAGCAGATAGTCAGGGCCTGTGAAGTGTGCCAAAGAAATAATCCCCTGCACTGCAGGCCATACGTTTCAATCCCTGTATCTTTAACCTCCTTGTTAAGTTTGTCTCTTCCAGAATAGAAGGTGTAAAACTATAAATGGTTCTTCAAATGGAGCCCCTGATGCAGTCCATGACTAAGATCTACTGCGGACCCCTAGACCGGCCTACTAGCCCATGCTCCAATGTTGATGAGATCAAAGGCACCCCTCCCGAGGAAATCTGAACTGCACGACCCCTACTATGCCCCCAATTCAGCAGGAAGCAGTTAAGAGCGGTCGTCGGCCAACCTCCCCAACAGCACTTGAGTTTTCCTGTTGAGAGCCGAGACTGAGAGACAAGACTAGCTGGATTTCCTAAGCCAACTAAGAATTCCTAAACCCAGCTGGGAAGGTGACTGCACCCACCTTTAAACATGGGGCTTGTAACTCAGCTCACACCCAACCAATCAGATAGTAAAGAGGGCTCACTAAAATACAAATTAGGCTAAAGCAGGAGGTAAAAAACAAAAAAATAGTCAAATCATATATCACCTGAGAGCACAGGGGGAGGGACAATGATTGGGATATAAACCCCAAGCATTCTTGCTGGGAGTGGCAACCCCCTTTGGGTCTCCTCCCATTGTATGGGCTCTGTTTTCACTCTTAAACCTTGCAATTGTAAGGAAAAAAAAACAAAACAAAACAGTAGTTGGGGTTTTTTTGGTTTGTTTTACTTAAAATAATGATTAAAAAAAAAAATCAGCAGTAGCCCCTTCTACTTTAAGTGACAGGTAGTTGGGATTGCTATCTTTGCTTCCGGCAAACCCATGGAAAAAATGAACCCCATAAAGTTTAGGGGAAGAGAAGAAAGCATTAAAAGCAGGACCCAATCACAACAACAGAGGTTCTCAAACTTTCTGGGAGTATAAACATCACCTTGGGTACTTACTTTAAAAGCAGAGTCCTTGGATGCCACCCTAGACCCAGCCCATGATTACAATTTCTAGCACCCTCAGAAAATTCTGATGAGGGTCATCCACAGACCACATGTGGGTAAGCATTACCTTAAGACATGAGAAAAAGTTAAGAATAGAAGCCTCATCTGTTGAATAGCCACAAAGGAATACAAAGCTTTAATGTAAATTGTTTACAATTAAGTTGCTCTCACCCAAACCTTACCAAAATCAGGAGACTGGAATTGAGAGAGAGAAACGGAAAGGAAAAACTTTAAATTCACTTCACTATAGGAGAGGATGGCCCTGAGTAGAATTCCGCAAGAAAACAATGGGCAGCAAGAGGGCAAAGTGGCAGCACTCACCATGTGGGAGACAGGGGAAAGAGATAACAGGGAATGGAAATATGATTACATGACAGAGGAGGTGGCATAAATCTATACCCAAATCTTACAAAGGACTATCTGGAAGGAGAAATGAGGGCTATACAGAGATCATATTTTCTGATGCAAATTTTAGGAAGTTTGATCCGCTATGGAAATTTGCCAAGTTCATATATGTTTATAAAAGTCTTAAAAAGTATAAAAATTAAAGCAATTATTTATCAAATAACTTTCCTTTAGCACAAGAATATATTTATTCAAATTCCAATGTGTGGCCACCAAGGCCACATGTCACACATAGAAGCAAGCAATGGTGAGCCATGACTACTAAGAGTCACGGAAAAGAGTTTCAAACCAGAAATAGCACAAGAATGACCAAACATCATGTGTGTGATACTGACAATCAGCCTAAAACACAGTATGAGGAACTGCTGATGCTCTACACTTTTTGGGTTCTTCCCTTCCTTCCTAATGCATAAGGTGACATTTACTAGAAATTTGTTTTCTCGCCAGGCACAGTGGCTTGTGCCTATAATCCCAGCGACTCAGGAGACTGAGGTGGGAGAACCACCTGAGGCCAGGTGTTCAAGACCAGCCTGAGCAACACCTCAAGACCCTGCTCCAAATTTTTTAATAACCAGGCATGGTGGCACATACCTATAGTCCCAGCTACTCAGGACAATGGTTCTTGAGCCCAGGAGTTCAAGGTTACAGTGAGCTATGATCACACCACTACACTCCAACCTGGGTAACAAAGCAAAACCCCACCTCTTTTTTTTTTTTTTAAAAAAAAAAAAAAGGAAATTTGTTTTCTCTATTAAAATGTCATTATTGCCACTGAGTATCTCCTACTTCTTGCTGTGCTTCCATCTTCAGAAACCAATATAGTTTGAATATTTGCCCCTGCCCAAATATCATGTTAAATTGCAGTCCCCAGGGCTGGAGGTAGGGCCTGGTGGGAAGTGTTTGGGTCATGGGGGCAGATCCCTCAAGGTTTGGTGCTGTCTTTACAACAGTGAGTTCTCATGAGATCTGGTCATTTAGAAATGTGTGGCACTTCCCCCTCCCACACCCAACCTCAACTCTTGCTCCTGTTTTTGCTATGCGAAGTGCCTGCTCCCACTTCATCTTCTGCCATGATTGTAAGCTTCCTGAGGTCTTCCCAGAAGCTGATGCCAGAGTTATGTTTTCTGAACAGCCTGCAGAACCGTGAATTAATTAAACCTCTTTATAAATTATCCAGTCTCGGGTATTTCTTTATAGCAATGCAAAAACGGTCTAATATAGAAACTATTTTAGCACTCTATTCTTATTACTCCTTTCTATGTAGTTTACTGCAACAATGACAGTATTGCGTAACACTATAAAGCTAAGGGCTTTACAATCATTACCTTATTTCCTTCTCACTTTAATCCTGTGATGTAGGTGTCATTACCCCTATTTAAAACATGAAAAAACTGGTCCAGAAAGATTCAGTAACTTGTCCCCAGTCACAGGAACAGTACATGATACAGCTAGGATTTAAACCATGACTGTCTGGCTCCAACACTCCTAACTAGGAAGCAAAGATTTCAGTATACTCAATGATGGCCACACAAGGAGTACAAATTATTACAAGAGCTCAGTGGTGTTCATCTCTAGCTGAAAGAACCCTTCATTGTGGAGGCATTTAAACTTTCCCTTCTTTGGAAGATGGTAAAATTTCAATAGTCAAACAGAGGAAGAAAGCACAAGGATTTTCCCATCTAGTAAGCAGCATAAAATTGGCTGAAGCATAAAGCACATTCAAGAAGTCACAGAGAACAGCTGAAAGCCTTGAATGCCAAATAAGAGATTGAGTGTTATTACTTCAATAATCAATAGAGAACAATAGAATCAAAACAGTATTTTCCATGTTCATTGCTTCTACCAAAAGTCAAAATCTAGCAGTGTGTACTTTAAAACTTTGTTGATTCTCCAATGTGGATGAAATCCCAATTCTTAAACACAGCACCACTCTACATTTTCACCTTCTTTAACAGCTGTTCCCAGACACATTAAGTTATGACAATTCCTTATACACACCATGTCCTCTTATGTCTTCCTGTATATATCCCCTGTCTAAAATGCCCTTCTCTCCCTGGAGGCAACCAGTCTAAAAGTCACTTCTATAAAGCCTTTTCCTATCTTCTTCAAGAATTTATGGCTCTTTCTTCTGCATACAATGACTACAGCTACATCATATCTTTTATATATCTATATATCTCCACTGACTGTCAATCATTTTTGCAATGTTAGAATGTAGCACAGCACAAGCAGGCAGCAAGTACTGACACTTTCTCTGAACAAAGATTGGTCTGGTAATAGAATGAAGAATCATTTAAAGGCGGGAAACAAAAGAAAGGGAGACCACGCTAGAGGTGAGACAATTAAGATTTCATCTAGGCTGGTGGCAATGAGAGAAAAGCAAAGTGTCTTGAGAGTCGATAATAGAGTCCATCTGACTTGGAGTCCATCTGATTTGTCAATGAACCAAATAAGGGGTGGGGGATGGAGCTTAGCAAGAACTCATGACTCAGGTGTTGTTAGACTTGGGCATCTAAATAATGGCGGAAGTGAAGAGAAACAGTGGAGGACTGAGATTGGAGACTAAAATAATGACCTTACACATGAATGCTGAGTTGGAGAAACCAGCAAGATACTCAGATAGAAATACCCAATAATTAAAAATGTAAAAATGAGAGTTGAGAGTTAGAGATAATAACTTAAAAGTTCCCCCAACAGTGGTAAAAGCTATTACAGTTCAAGTAGATGAAATGATTAAGGAAGCAAATGCAGAAGAAATGACTAAAAATTAATCTTAGGGATTTTTAAGCTTAGGAAGAAAAGGAAGTCAGCAAAACCATGGTCAGAAAGACAGGAAGGTGGGGAAAAAAAAAAAAAAAACAGGATAGTGCAATAACATGGAAGCTAAGAAGAGATAAGAACATCTACCAGGTACCAGAATTGGTTAAGAGGCTAAAAGTTTTATAATTAGGTTATTCATGGCTGTTAAGGCCTTTTCAAAAGAGTGATACGTGTGGAAAATTTCAAAACGTTATCTGAGCATGCTTTTAAGCAGCAGGAAAAATCAACAAAGAGAAAAAGATTGATGACTCAAGGAAAATCAATAGAATAATTCATGGAGCAGGATTATAGAGAAGGAATCATCAAAAACAATGAGCAGACAATCTGGTTGTATCATCTTTAAATGCATGATAACCAGAGTTGGTTCAGCTCATTTAGCTGCCTGGGCAGCTACCTATGTCCTATGACTACCACCACTTCCTTCCAGGCAATAACTGATTGCAGCAATGTAAACATGTAACCCAGGACTGGAAACAAGGGGTTCAATTATTCTGTGCTATTGGCTGAATTCCTGAAGGAGTGGGGCAGCCATATTTTACCATTTGGACAGAAGAGCAGAAAAAGCTGATGCACTTAGAGAAGCCTGCAGCAAATAGTAGCAAGAAGTGATACTAGTAAGAAACCTGATGGCTTTCTGGTTCTTGGCTCTAATTCCATCCTGAGGCCAAGCTCCATTCTTACCCTTGGGTTCTCTGGCACCCCTGTACTCTTAGAATAAATTTCCCTTTTCTGCTTTAACCTAGCTCAGATTAATACTTATAACAAATATCCCTCATTAGTATACATACCAAAATATGAGAATTTTTTTAAGTTACCAATTGTATAAAATCTGAGTGCAGGCATGGCAAACTAGAATGTACTTTCTGAAAATAATGGCAGATGGCAGGTATGAACTTGGAAATAAAATCAAAATTAGAATAGTAGTCTAATAGTTGTAAAGCCAGAAATAATTTGTGAAGGCAAAACAAATACTATCTGGAAATCAAAGCCAACTGATATAAAAGAAAAAAGCAGAACCTTTCTGAAGGAGATTTAACTTCAAAAATGAAACTACCAATTTACTTTAAAATGCATCAAAACAAAATAGATTAATATTAGGTGGAAAAAAGAATGGATTAATGGATATGTGATAAGCACAGTAACATGTTAACAGTAGAATCTAGGTGGATGGTACACTAATGAGTATTGTGAAGTTCAATTCTGCAACATGTTTAAATACATGCAAAATGTTGGGGTGGGGGGCGGCAGGGAATGAAAACTGCTGACACCATAATCCTTAAATTACATCACCCCATGTAACAAGATTTGCCTGAACAGTAAATAGGAGCCATCTGAATACGCACGGAATGTACATTATTTACTGATAGCAATAAGTGGTTTAAATTGATACATCTAGGCCAGTCGTCTTAGCTCTCCCTCCTTCTCATTACCCCCATAGACCCAGGCAGGGTTAAGCACTATTCCTTAGGCTCCCTGTGGTCATGTTTTGGTTTCCCCTTTAAAGACTCAGGCTAGAACATCTAATTTCCTTTTATCTAAATTTCTGGAAAGCTGCTTCCCTAAATTAGAAGATACAAACTTGCTCAAATATGATGTAGTCGTTCTCCAAAGATTCCGATGATTTTCAATTTTTTATTACTTGTCAGAATTAAGTCCAAACAAGCAATCGTTCCTTATTTCTGTCCACGCCCAATGAGATCAGCGAATGATGTATTCCAATGCTCTTTGACTCATTAAGGCCCTTTTTTAAAAATGTGCCTTAAGGAAATTATTAAGGATTTAATTGTAAAAAGCTTACCACAGCATTCTCTATAATAGAGAAACACTGGAAACAAATATAACACCGTCCTCATCAGATAAATGGTACCTACATATAATACAATACTTCCTGAGTCACTGAAAATGATTTTACACATTATTATTTCTTGATAAGGAAAGGTATACACAAGACAGTGAGTGAAAAATGGCAATTTTAAGACATTATTATGGCGTGACCTTACACACATATGCTTATGTCTGAAAGGATCTAAGCCAATGTGCTATAGCGGTTATCTCTTAATGTTAGTCTTCATTTTGATTATTATTTTCTTTTTTTTTCTGCAACAAAATGCATAACATTTTAGAATGCCAAAATTATTTTCCCTTTTCTTTATAATTGTAAAGTAACTGCCAGACATCCAGCTCCTAGCAGAATGACACTTCTAAACACTATCCAGATTGCTGAAAGACCATCATTACTAGAGCAAACTGCCACACCAGTTTTATAAACTTTATTACATTGCCCAGATTTTCCTACCCTAATTCTTCTGATTCTGTTCTCATCCAAATGCTCTCTCTCATCAATATTTTCACCCTCAGATTTAAGAATTTTTGCATAACATCTTGACATAGAACAATACTCTTCCAATCCTTCTAGACTAGGTTTCTTTGATATAAAATTGCCCTTCCATTGTTGTAGTAGTCACCATTCCTTTCCTATACCTTACATCTTGCAGTAATAGAAGACACATCAGTCTTCCTTAGTAGACCTACATGTCCCAGTAGGCAAAAACCATGTGTCAATAATCCTCCCCAGTGCTTAGCATATGGAAGACACAAAATAATTGCAAACCTGGGTAGATGAAGTTTCTTTTTTTCTTTTTTCTCCTTTTTTGAGACAGAGTCTTGCTCTGTCACCCAGGCTGGAGTGCAGTGGCATGATCTCGGCTCACTGCAACCTCCACCTCCCAGGTTCGAGTGACTCTCCTGCCTCAGCCTCCAGAGTAGCTGGGACTACAGGCGTGCACCACCACGCCTGGCTAATTTTTGTATTTTTAGTAGATACAGGGTTTCACCATGTTAGTCAGGCTGGTCTTGAACTCCTAACCTCAGGTAATCCACCCGCCTCAGCCTCCCAAAGTGCTGGGATTACAGGCGTGAGCCACCGCGGCCAGCCGGTAGACGAAGTTTCAAATGGGTAAGGTGGCTGAAGAGTACCTAGGTGATTTAAATGAATTCAAGGCTCTAGACCTACATATTATATCCTATGACACTTAGCACTTAACCGTATGTTTTAAAGTTACTCTTCATAACCTGAGAAATCGTGGGGAAAAGGTAACAGGAGATAGATCAATGCTTCCCCAATTCTCAAAAGTAAAAAGAAAAGATCCCCAAAACAAGAGACTCTGAAACATGGGATCAATCAACAAGCAAAGGTCTTCCAGACAATGGCACAATAAAAGGTGTAAAAGCTGAAAAATGTGGCATGAATAAGAGACCCTGCCTAGAACAGTAGAAGAGCTAGGTAAATCAGAAGCTGAAGTTTAAAAGCTACATATTTTAAACAGCAGTTAGAGGTGAGGGGATATGAATTGAGTCCAGCTACACCAGTCTCCTTGTGGCTTTCCTGATACGCCACATGTGCATTTCCTCTTAGGATATTTGCACATACTATTCCTCTGCCTAGAACACTCATTTGCCTGGATATCCATATGACTAAACTCATCTCCTTTAAATATCTGCTCAAATGTCATGTTTTCATTGACATCCTTCTTAAAATTTGAACCCTACCTCCTTACCCTCTCTACTTTTTCTTTTTTCTACAGTACTTATCACCTTCTAACATACTTAATAATTTACTTATTTACTATGTTTAATTTTCCATTTCACCCACTGGAATGTAAGTTCCAAGAAAATAAAAATCTTTCTCCATTTTGTTCACTGACATAGCCCAAGTGCTTAGAACATAAGTAACCAATAAATACTTGTTTAATGCACAAAATGAATGTGAAAGATTGTGAAGGAAAAAATGAACAGGGCTGGGTGATATCAATATAATATCAAGGAAAAAGCTCTAGACTTGAGATGTTTTAAAAATCTGGAATCAGCCGGGCACGGTGGCTCACACCTGTAATCCCAGCACTTTGGGAGGCCAAGGCGGACAGATCACCTGAGGTCAGGAGTTTGAGACTAGCATGGTCCAACAGGGTGAAACCCCATCTCTACTAAAAATACAAAAATTAGCCAGGCGTGGTGCTGTGCACCTGTAATCCCAGCTACATGAGAGGCTGAAGCAGGAGAATCACTTGAACTTGGGAGGTGGAGGCTGCGGTGAGCCGAGATCGTGCCACTGCACAACAGCCTGGGCAACAGAGCAAGACTCTGTCGCAAAAAAAAAAAAAAAAAAAAAAAAATTAAAATTAAAAAATCGAGATTCAAATTTAAGTTTTACCACTCAGTAGCTAGAAACTGACTAATATATTTTTCTGGCAAGTATCTAGGAATTTCAGTTCCTAATCTGTGAAATGGGCAGTTGTGAGGATCAGATGACACAAACATGTATGAGAGCAGCAGAGTGACTGCAGAATTAATTATTAATTTGAATAAATTCAAAAGAAAGTTCGATCTTAAAAGAATGAAAAGAAGTTCAAGATAGGGATTGAAGGATGCGACTGTGGGACTAGTGTTAACACTATGAGATATGAGAAAGCCCAGATAAATAAGTTCTAGAGAATGAGAAAGAAGATAATGAGTTAGGTTTCCACCTACACCTGTACTGGCCAGCACGGTATATCACTAGCCACATGTGCCTATTTAAATTAAAATTAAACAAAATTTAAAAGTCAGCTCCATAGTGGCTATGATACTGGATAACACAGATTACAGAATATTTCTATCACAGAAAGCTCTACTGGATAGTGTTGACCTACAAAATTTGAGTTGACAGCAAAATATCCACTCCATAGTATATGTGACTAAAGTGATAAGAGAATTCAAGTAGGTGTCATTTTAATATTCCTTAGGCTGGATTCCTATACAGTTAGTTCAAGCACCTTTAGAAAAAATGTAAAACCCAACTAGGTAATCAATCTGAGTTGGAAATGCAAACTTCTGTGATTATAGCAAATTAAATAGTTCACATTACTTGATTCTAAGGTCCTGGGATACCTGAGCATTCCCCTGCTTATAGGATGAGGTCTCTGACACAGCAACTATAAATAGACTTTGGAGAGTCCCACTGAGGTCAACAACAAGAATCTGGTCAGCATCCTGGCCAAATCTCTGATTAGTAATTTCAAACATGCTGGCAAGAACAAATGTTATATGCAATCATATAACAGTTTTCTTAGTGAATGACAAGACGATATCTACCCCTCCGAATCTCACCCAGGAGGCAAAACTCTCTCATCAAAAGTAACTGCAGTTACTGGAATAGTAGCAGTTTTTTTCAATGAGTAAGCGTATTTCAACTACCGAAAGATCCAGAATTAAATATACAAATGCTTAAGAGAACCAAAGACAGATGTTAATGTTTTCAAGAAAACTATACAAAAAATTGATATTTTATATATTTACAAAACTTAAGAGAATCTAGTCTTTAAGAATGACTGACTTGTAACTCAAATTTAAAATGTGTAATGGAGTAATAGAGTTGGACTTATGATTTTAAGCTGAAATCTTATAAGCTCGTAAATAATATGTGAACACTGCAAGGTCACTTTGTTTAAAAATCCAATTTAATTTATTTATAAAAATGATTTAGTACCTGGGAGCATTCTGTTTATTACCTCAAACAATTGATGTACTTAAGAAAAGTAAATATATTAATTCTTAAACACTATTTTAATTACTTTAACCTCTTCCTATGCAGTAATATCTATAAAAACACTAGTTTGATATGCACTTTATATTAAAACAAGTAATTATTCGGACCAAAAGTAACCACCACCTAAATGTTCATCAATAACAGAATGGATAAATTGTGGTATATATCTACCCAATGGAATACTATTCATCAATGAGGATAAACAAAATGTGACTAGATGCAACATGGAGGAATATCACAAACATAATACTCTGAAAGAAAGAAGCCAAACACAAAAAAGTACACACTGTATGATTCCATTTATATGAAGTTCAAACAGGCAAATCTATATGTTAGAAGTCAAGGTAGTGGTTATCCTGGTGGAAGGAGCCACTGGGATGAGCACAAAGAGGGCTTCCTAGAGTACTGGTAATGCTGTTTCTTAATCTAAATACAGATAAAATAGATGTGTTCACTCTGCAAAAATTAATTATGCTGTAAGTTCTCTCTCTACTGTTTTGGTAGCATGTGTTAGGCTCTACACCTGCAGAGGAGGCCTTCTGTGGTACACTGCCTGTGATGGAGTGTAATTCAGGGTAAATATTAGGTAGTACAGATCTAAGCCACGATCTCCAACCAGCAGTATCAGTAACAAAGCTAACGTTTTTACCTCTCTGTCTGTATCCTGTGTCTTATCTCTCAGTTGATTCTGAGCTCAGATGTTGGGACAAGGATATGACAAAATATCACCCCCAAGACCCAACAAATAAAGAGAACACTAATAGGCAGAGGGCTATTAATACTTTATGCTACAACGGTAGACTCTAGTCATGATCCCTTGATTTGGTTTAGGGTTGAAATTAACATACTAATCGGAATAACAGCAGAAGTTATCTTCTCAATAATAAGGAAATAAAATCAAACAGAGTAATATTTGCTTAGCACTTGCTTTTAAAGTGTTCCATAAAGTATCTCATCTGACTACAACAGCAATCCATTTCTCTGCAGCCTAAAAACAGATCACTTAATTTATTCTCGGGTATTTTTATTAAATGACCACAAGGGTAGATGGTTCTATAGTAACTTCTCAACATAAAAAAGTCTATGTAGAGAAGATCTGGTCCATCTTAAAATGCAATCTAGGGAAGCATATTAACAAATAACCACAGCGATTAAATCTTCAGTTTCCTGTTCATTCACAGTCCAAAGACAGTTTGCAACTAGGCAGTAAACCCTCCATGACCTATTCTCTTTTCCTCCTTTCTTCTCTGATCTTGGGTCTTCCACATTCTTCCTAATTCCCTTTCATTCCAAACACTGTCTTCTTCCACAAGTCAAATGGCAAAATGCACTCACAAAAGTAAACTGGCTGGTCTACCTTTTTAAACCACCCATTACATTTTCTTATTATGAATTTCATTTTGACAGAATGATGTTTTATAATTTATTAAGTACAACATAAACTAATGCCTTCTTAACTATATGACAAAGTATTTGATCATGATCTATTTAATCACAAAAACTTTGAAACTTGGCATGACAAAGACAGCAACTTGATGAATAGTAAGTAGATATCTCCCCGGGAACATCAGATGTGGTAATCCAGCATAGAGGAAAGAATATGGACTCTGGAGCAAGAACAGAGTTGAAATGCCATCTCTTTCATTTCACAAATGCAAGGCCTTAGATAAATTAACTTCTCTAAGCCTCTAGTTTCTCAACTGTAATGTACATATAGTATCACTCATTTTTCAGAGCTGTTGTGTGAGATTTAAATGACATAATGTACATAAGCTTTAGCATGGTTCCTGTCATATTAGGACTTAGTCAATTAAAACTCCTATTACTACTATCACTAGAATTCCTAGCTAGGAACTCAAAATAGGGTAAATATTTCATTCAACATAACTACCAAAATAAGCTCGAATTTTGCCAAACGATGTTAAGTTTTAAGCCAGGTCACTTGTGCAAATAACCTTTGCTCTGTATCAGCTCTTACAGGCTTCAGGATACCCTCTTGGGAAATATTTACAAGAGGTTAACTCAGCTGTATTCCTTCTGGAAAATATCTACCAAAGCTTCTGGCAGATGTTAAATAATACTTTTTTGTTTTGTTTTGTTTTTTGAGACACAGTCTCGCCCTGTCGTCCAGCCTGGAGTACAATGACGCAATCTCAGCTCACTGCAACCTCTGCCTCCCAGGCTCAAAGCAATCCTCCCACCTCAGCCTCCCCAGTAGCTGAAACCACAGGCCCGTGCCACCACACCAGGCTAATTTTTTTTGTATTTTTGTAGAGATGGGGTCTCACCATCTTACCCAGGCTGGTCTTGAATTCCTGGGCTCAAGTGATTTGCCTGCCTCGGCCTCCCAAAGTGCTGGGATTATGGGGTGTGAGTCACCATGCCCGACCTTAATATACTGCTTTTTATTAAAATGGCATTTGTAAGTGACATTATAAGCAAGTAGACTAAACAATTAGTGGCGTTCTTAATTATTCTTTTGACCTGAACATTTATTACCTCCGTAAAAACTGCCATTGAGCAGTTCTGACTAATGCAAACTACAATGAGGTTGGAGCCAAAGTTATAACTGGGAAAGAGGTTAGCAGTGTGGAAGAATGAAAGTTAACATGGTATTTTTTCTTCTCTTTTTCGTAAGACCACGAGAGCCTTAAAAAAAAAAAAAAAAAACTGAAAAAAATCCAAAACCAAGACGTAAAAGTGTCACATATGTAATTGACATTTACTATGATTTTTAAGGATCTAAAATTGCACTTAGAAGCAAAGTCAAAAGAAAAACTGTACATGGGTAACATGCACTTAAGGAAAAAGGGAGGATCCAAGAGTAAACTGTCACTTCAATACTCTGCTCAGCAACTTCAAATAATGAGAACATATGTTCCGGGATAGAAGTAATTGGAGCCAGCCAGGCGTGGTGGCTCATGCCTGTAATCCTAGCACTTTGAGAGTCTGAGGTGGGTGGATCACTAGGTCAGGGGTTCGAGACCAGCCTGGCAAGATGGTGAAACCCCATCTCTACTAAAAATACAAAACTTAGCCGGGCACAGTGGCAGGCTCTGTAATCCAGCTACTTGGGAGGCTGAGGCAGGAGAATCACTTGAACCCGGGAGGCAGGAAGTTGCAGTGAGCTGAGATCGCGCCACTTCACTCTAGCCTGGGAGACAGAGCAAGACTCCACAGCAAAAAAAAAAAAAAAAAAAGAAAAGAAAAAGAAGTAATTGGTGCCAACTTCATAGGAGACCATGTGATAAGTAAACAGCAGGTTTTGTTTGGTCAGCCCTCTGAAATGTCCACATTCCTCTGGACTGTGTCATCCCTTTTCTATTGTCATTCAGTCTCCAAACTCCTGTGGCATTAATTTAGTTACATAGTTTTAAAGTGTGATTAAACTTTAATGGTGTCACCTAATGAACTTCTAAAACTCTCACACACATCATTTCCTCCCTATAATCATTGCCATCATCTTAGTTTAATTCATTATTTCTCGCCTATTGTGTTACAACAGCCTCCTCTAACTGATCTCCTCTAACTGATCTATGTCCATCCTTACCGTTCTCCAATCCATTCTTAACACTGTAGCTGGAGTGACTTCTCTCAAACCCAAACCCAATCTGATCATGTCTCTTCCCAGCTTAATTCCTTCAAGGGTTCTCTATCACCAAGCCCCTTCAGCTGCTTCATTTTTCTTTATATTTATCACTACCTGACATACTATATTAGTTGTTTGTTCACTGTCTCCACTCCAGCTAGAATATAAGTTCCATAGGGCAGAGTTTTTGTTCACTGCTATATTTTATAAGCATGAATGAATGCATGAACGAATGGACTGATAATCCACAAGCCAAAGACCTCCATGACCTGCCACTGCCCTCCTTTCATTTTATTCTCACCTCTACCAATACTAAATCACCTAGTTATGTAAATACGATATGCACTTTCATGGCCCCTTGCTTTGCCATATGCTGTTCCCTTTGCCTGGAATATAAACTCTCAAAATACCATCCACATTTTAAAATCTTCTCCAGAAAGCTTCCTCTGACCACCCCCACCCTCCCACCCCCATATAGAGTAAGTCAGTCTTTCCTTTGTGCTACATTTGTACCTGTATCTACAGTGGCTCTAATCAAACTGCACTGTGTCTCTCACTTCCTAGATTGTGAACTCTTTGAGGCTGAAGACTACTTATTCATCTCTTTACTTCCAACGCCTAGGACAGGACCTTCATAAAGCAACTACTCTATAAATGTTGAAACATATGCATGACTATTCTGTAACAGGAATGAAAATATGGCATTTCAAGAAGTCACTACTCCAGGCCATGTGCTATAACCAACCATGTGATAAAACAACCATGTGATAAAACAATTACAAGCAATGTTCATCCAAAGTAACAAAAGGGAAGGAATAATACACAAATCACAAAATTATTCCAAAATAATTGACATATAGGCATACTCACACGTTATTAGATATATACTGTGGTTCCTTCTTCCTCTATCATGTATCTTCCCTTTAGGCTGGATTCTGTAGCTGGCAACTGCAGGCCCAGCTAAGTAGGAAGTAGAAGGGAGACTTGGGTTCCTCATGATTATCTATCAAGTATATCACCCTCTGTGGAAGCTTTTGATGTGTCATCTAATACAAGTTTCTGTGTTCCCTCATATTTTGATAAAAATCTCAAAGTACCAGTACAGGACTAGATTTTACCACTAGTCGTCTAACCCCGAACCAAAGACCAGAGCTTCCCACCAGCTGTAACCTATGCAACAAATGGGTTACAGTCGTGCCTGAACTATCGATGCCTTCAGTCCTTGGAGCAGCCACACAGGGCATCCCTGACCAGTCACCTTCAACCATCATCTTGGTGTGCCTTACAAATGTTACTATTTTTTCTCTGAATGCTGTAAACCAAGCCATTAAATCTAACCATAAGGAAAACCTGCCCTCCTTACTTGGTTCTAAGAGTGTGAATCTGCATAAAATGTACAATCACATATATGCATACAAATGAGAACACATAAATGTACATGAAACCATTTAGAAAATTTTAAACCCAATGACAGCTATTAATAATATAACCTCAATTGAAGCCAGGAGACGACATGAAATCCTTTATTCCTCCCCTCCCCACCACTCAGTAACCAAGTTATGGAAAATTTACCTCCTAGCATTTTCTCAATTAAGTTGCCTACTCCCAATAATATGCCTTAGTTCAGAATCCCACCATTTCTCCCTGGGATAATAGTCTCCTAGTCTCTCTGCCTTTAGACACTGTGAAAATTGCAACTACCATTCTTTGAAAGGTTATGTAACAGGCATTGCACTAAACACTTGATCATTTAACTCTATTTTTTTCAATTCTCACAGCAACACTGCAAAACAGGATTACTGTTCCCGTTTTTACAAATGACGGTGACTGAAACTCTCAGAGGTTAAGTGATTTGCCCAAGATCATACAGCTGTAACGGTGTAGTGGAAATTGAAATCCAGGTCTATGTTCCCAGCCATTATATTGCCAAAATGCTCAACTGTCTTCAATTTGCTCCCAGTGTGACCTTTATCAAAGCTAAATCTAATCATGTATTGCCCCACGTAAAATCCTGTAAACAAGATTCACCTCTCCAGTCTTCGTCCCCTGTCATTCTCACCCTCTCCTACTACACTTGAGTCTCAGCAGTTCCCTAATTTGTCTCTCACTTCTTTACCTGTGAACATACTGTTTGTATGCCAAGAACAATTTCCCCCTTTGGCAAACTATTAGTAATGCAAACATCCAAAATTTACTCAGACAATCTTTACTTTGGAACATCTTTGCACTAACAAACACAAACACAAAACTGGGTTAAATGACCAGTTGGTATAGTTCCCAGTTAAGTTTCTTATAACGCTGTATTATAATTTTACCTACTAAGCTATTCCTTCCTTAAGAGTAAATACCGTATTTTTAAATTTCTGTATTGCTGGTACAGTGTGTATTTTGTAAAGACTCATGTATGTTGAATTAATTCATCAGAAGCAAGTATAGCTTAAGAACTTGGCCATGAAGTCAATTTGATGTGCTCAAATTCTAACCTGTCACACAGCATATCTGCTAAGACTCCAGCAGACTTAATTTATTCATCTGTAAAATGGGAGAAAACCGCACATACCTCATAGCTTGGGAAGAAACAAAGGATTTAGCACACTTTGGCACACTTAAAAGTACACTTTAAACATTAGCTACTTATTTTTTTCACTCTCGGTTTATCCATTTATCCACGGTGACAAAGCCACACGTCAGAAAGTAGCTTCTCCTAATAGCCTTCATCAGAGATTAAGGAGATCGAGACCATCCTGGCTAACACGGTGAAACCCTGTCTCTACTAAAAATACAAAAAAAAAAAAAAAAAAAGATTTCTCCAAAAACATCGAAAGTCAAGATCTCTTACAAACATCCCTCATCGGCAGACTCTTGTCTTTTAGCTTCTGGTTACATAGAGCTCAGTAGCTATACCACCACACCTTAAACCACTAGCTAGTGTTTGCAGTTTATGGCTTCTTACCATTCATCGGTTTCCTCCCTCAAAGTCAATACATCTTGATCCTAAGCAAGTGGAACTTACCCCACAGAAACCAGTCAGCACCTTTTTCCAGGGCACCACCAGTTTCCCCCACAGCAGGCTTTCGCGAATGAGAGAGATTCCTATGATCTATCATCTAGTACAAATTTATATCTCCTCGGAGAAAAATAGAACCTCTGCTACCCATTCCAAGACCTCAGCACCAAAAGTATTAATTCAAGATAAAAAATGAATTCCTGGCACTAAAAGCTCAGGAAAAAGGAATCCTTTAAACCCTTCTCCAATGAGAGTTCTTCAAGCCTGTTACCCTCACATAGTGACCAAAATCCACCATCCCATCCCGCCCCCTTCCTGACAGAATCCAGGGTCTAGTCCACTCTCTCGAAAGAGAGGTGGGTCCCTACTTTCAGGGACCGGGATGCCTTCCGCCCACCCGTGTCACTTCCCTTCCCACCTCGCCTGTGCCCTCCTGCAGCACAGGCCCGGCCTGGTCCCTCGACGCTAACTCCTTCCACATACCGCTACTCACCGCTTCTTTGGGATGGTGCCCGACTCCTGCGCGGCGGGAGTGGCCGTGGGCGCCGCCGTGGCCGCCGACGCGGCTCTCCGCGCTTTGCACTCATTGGTACTCAGAGCCTCCCGGGGCCGGCCCAGCAGATGGCCAGAGAGAACCCGCAGCCTCCGCCCGGCGCGGTCCGGGTCCGGGTCCCGGTCCCGGTCCGCTGCAGACCCGTAGCTCGCGCCCGCGCCCGAGCCAGTCCCACCCGCTGCAGCCGCCGCCTCCGCCATGGCTACCGCCTTGTGCTGCCGCCCGGAACCGCTGGGCGCGGGTGAAAGGTCACTCAGAGCGGCGCCCGGCGCGACCATTCGCTGCGGCGTATCCCGGCAGCCACCGCGGCGACTTGGCGGCGGGTGCCATGCGTCTGGAGCTTCACATTCTCTGCCCCCCACCCACCGCGCCGGCGCTCCCTTGTCACGCCTCGGGAAGCGCGCACCTGCCAAGCAGGTGAGTTCGAGCTGACTCACGGTTGGCCCAGCCCGGTCCAGCTGGACCGAGAGCCAAACCACGTCCGCCCTCGAGGTGTCCTAGAACCCTGGGTGGTGTCCTCGGGTGTGGCCTGGGGGCTTTCGAGGGCAGATGCCTTGGAGCAGGAGAAATGGGCAGTGCTACTGGACCTGATGGATCCAGCGGCATCCTTTTCCTGAAAGAGATTCTAATGTTCCACCTGTGCTCTTCCTCCCTGCGGGGTCACCAAAGTAACTCAAAGCTGACCATCATTGCCTCTAACCATTAGAGCAAATAGCTCTATCATTTTCTTATTTCTCACCACCTATTTCGTGCCTGGCACTGTGTTTAATGCTAGATCACAAGTAAGTACAGAAACTGAGTTGCAACTTAAGTTCTCATTTCATTCATTACTGGATCCTAACCCCTTCCTAACTTTAATAGAGATAAAGTTTCTTATTGCTACAGACAAAAATTACCCAAGAGCTGTGAAGACATCTCAGTTATTTACAGATTGAATTCATTTCTGGAAGATAGCACGTGAAAAGTGCTCCTCACCTGTTTTTCATCCGGTGTCTTGCATAAGAATTAGCTTAGACAAAAACTCACATACACTGGCCATTGTCATTCTCCATCCTGTCACCACTTTCACATCATGCTTTCCTAAGAAGAAAAATATTGGCAGAGGAATCTGAAGAACACCACATCCATGGGACTAGAGACTAACAATTGCTCTCTTGGATGTTGCCAGCTTCTAAAATTGAGATTATGCCTTTAGAGTGAACTTCCAAAGAGGCCCAGACTGGTTAAAAACTCTCAATTAAGAGCTAAGCAAATTGCTGTTGGAGGGCCAGCTCTAGTCTGTGGCCTGTTTTTACACAGCCCTCATGCTAATGGTTTTTGTATTTGAGAAGGGTTGTTAAAAGAAAACAAGAAATTTTTTAAAAGAATATGCAACAGAGACCTTATGTGGTCCCACAAGCCCCAAAATATATATTACCTGGCCTTTACAGGAGGTCCGAATGTCCTCTGAAATTTATATACGAAGAGATACCAAACCATTGAAAACAGTCCAAATGTCTAGCAACAGAGAAATGGTTAGTCAATATGGTAAAATACTTTTGCAGCTATTAAAATAATTTAGTACAGTTGTAGAAACAAGAAAGAATTAGGAATTTGTTAAATATAAAAAATGGCCATAACCTAGGCATCTTATACATATCTAATCTTTGCAGTAACACAATGACACAAGTTTTATTATCCTTATTTTATAGATGAAGCCTCAAGGAGAGTAAGAAGCTTTTCTTAAATAGCTATATTTTATCTCAAATACCATATACTTCATGTTATTGTCCTTATTCCACCATTAGAGTTTGGGGCCATTAACATTTTATGTTAAAATTACTTACATAGGCTTGGGGTTTTTGTTTTTTATTTTATAGATTCTAAAATTGAACTTTCTAAAATAAATTTTCACTTTAATTATAAACTATACTCCTGGTTCTTAAGGATTGAGTTCTGGGAAGAATTTCAGAGATTGCCACCACAGCTATCACGACCTCATTCATGAGGTGCAAGAACATGAAACACATATAGCACTTTCCTAGGTATTTATGACTGAAAAAAGAGAATCTTTAGTTGATCTTGTAAAATTAAATATCAAAGCCTGCAAGCCACTAGTTTCTGGCTTTTGCATACTTTGTTGCTTACCCTCACAACAAAGAAGTTGCACCTGATTGACATTTTCAGTATTCAGCTGATGACCAGAAAAGTGGCTATATGCTCCTACATGTTTGATAACAGAAGAAAAATCCTAGCTTCCTTTCCTTTACTTGATTTTGTTGTCAATTAGAGGAATTGTCTCTTATTTTAAAATTTTAAAACCCACTTTGCCTTCCAGTGTCATGTACATAATTCTAATGGTGTTCTTTTTGTCTTGCACAATCTGAAGAAAGTCACACTCATCTCCTCTGACCTGATAAAGCAGTCTCCAAAACAGATAGATGGAGGTGGCTCAATCCAATAATTAATGAGCCAAGAATTATTCCTGTATACTATCCCCTCAGTTCATCTAGGCATTACCTCCATTTCCTCATGTTTTACTTCCTCCTGTATCTTTAGAATCCAATCTCAGATGTCACTGATGAAGTTGTTGCAGAGAAATATGATAACAGCTGTCTAGACCTATCAGTTATTGAATTGAGATGTCCTGTAGCCTTTGATACAGTAGGTCATTTTTTGTTTTTGCAAGAATGTAATCCCGTGATTCTCCATGTGCTTCCTTGAATGGGGTAGAAACTGAGCTCATTTTCCCCTCCCTTTTATGCTTCCCTATAGTCCACCAAGGTGCCACTGTCATCCTGTTCCATCAACCTCAGGGTTATTTTCAGCCTTTTCCTCTTTTGCTTTTTATATTAAGTACATCAACAGTACATTATCCTCTGTGTCTCTTAAATCTATTCTTTCCCTGAGAATTTATCCTCTTGCTTATCATTTATCATATACTGCCTTTATATGTTAATTAACTTTTCATTTACTCATGTCTGTTTCTCCCAGTAGGCCATAAACTCCATGAAGACAGAGTTCATATCCCACATAAGAATCTGAGACTTAATTTATAAGTGACTCGTCACTTTGAATCTGGGGAGAGACACTGAGCCACAGTCCCCATGGGAACTGTTTTCCTCTTTTCCCCCGTGTGAAAATGCCTAGCTAATGGAGGTTCCAGTGAGCCGAGACTGTGCCACTGCACTCCATCCTGGGCAACAGAGTGAGACCCTGTCAAAAAAAAAAAAAAAAGAAAAGAAAAGGGAAAGAAAGAAGGAAGGAAGGAAGGGAAAATGCCTAGCTAATATTTAATGTAGAAAGTTACCTCATAGAAGAGCACTTTCCAAGATGATGGGAATGTTCTGTATCTGTACTGTCACTGCTAGTTATATGTGACTATGAGCACTTGAAATGTGGCTAGGATAACTGAGAAACTGAATTTTTAATTTTAATTAATTAATTTAAACTTAAATGGCCTTATGTGGATCATGGTGACTATATTTGATAGCACAGTTGTAGAGTTTAAGTTACTGGTGCCTGGAGATATCAACCTTACTTTTCCCATACTACTGTTATAACCCACACTGGGGTATGGAGAAGAAAAATATGCGAGAAGTATTTGTCCCTTGCATACTGACCTAGGGCTGTAAATGTATTTTTGTCAGAAAAAAAAAATGCTATAAATGATTAGGTGTGGTCAAAATAATACCATTTCCAGTACATTATGGATTAGATAGGCTTTTACAAGCCATCTTGCAGATCTAACCATCAGAAATAAGTTTATTTCTATGTAATGTGCAAGTCAAAGGTAAGTTTTGGGAGTGGTAAGAAAAAGGGTTTCCGTAAGGTTTCCAAGCCTATGCAGTTACCTCCTTTCTGATTCACCACCTCCTTTGTAACACAGGCTCTGTAAAAAAGTTAAGACATTCTAAGAGTTGTTAGACTAATGTAAAATAACTATTTAATGGTTCTGAGAAAAGGCAGACAATGAGGAGGACTTGATTTTTGTGCTAGATCTCCAGATCTTAAGCGATTGTTCGAGCACTATCCAGTCAAGCTCGGAAGGATCTGTTAATTTTTGCCTGACTCCCTGGAGTGCTCAATCTGACACTACTAAAATACTTTAAATGTAAATGTAGTTAACTGCTTCCTTGTCCAAATTAAGTTATAGATATGCTTCTTGCCAACTCTCAGAAGGCAAAAATTTATAAATTTTGCAGATATTAACAGAGTAACAAAAAGCTTTCTTCTGGGTGATGAAAAGCTTAATGTAAACCAAAATTATGTACCAGTAGGAAAACTACTGATTGTATATATTTTAAATATGTGTGCAATAATGAAAACATACAGACGGTAAAAGCATTTGTTGAAAGCCTATCATGTACCTAATTCACTACTAGGTGCTATGAGATGCAAAAGTGTTTAAGCCAATGCCTCATTTACATGGTATAATCAGGCTAGTTAGAAGTCAGTCCGTAAGTGGGAAAAAAATTATGTAATACTATTAGTGGGAATAAGGATGAAGGTGACCTTGATGAAGAGTTTCCTACCACCTCTCCATACAAAAGTAGAACCCAAGCAGGATACCCTGAATTCATGCTACCAGAGGAACAGATATTTCATATGAAGCCAAGTCCATCGAGATTCTTGTGATTCCCACAAAAATTAAAACCTCAGTGAATATCACTTTTAGGTGGGCCATCTCAACAATCCTGTCCTTTCTGAGTCCTGGGACATTTGGCTCTTAATTGAGAACAGACCACATGCACAGAAACAAGCAGTGAATGTATGACCTGTAATTTTCAATGGAGTGGATTTATTTGCATTCATGACATCTTCTAACTTGAGGCACAAAAAAAAGTCTAAATAGGATAGATTAACTCCTGGAATCATGCACCAAATTTCTTTATTGCTCTGATTTTCATTACTTGTCTTCTGAGCTTCTGAGTGATCCCTAAATATAGGAATTCTTGGATTTTTATACCCTTTTTTGTGAAATATAACACAGAGAAAAGTGAACCAAAGCATAAATTATCACAAATCAAGCACCTTTAATCTACCATCTAGGTCAGGAAATAGAACATTACAGAATCCAGAAGTCCCCCTTATGCTCTCTCCCAATCACTTTATGCACCCTCCCTGCCACCAAAGGTAACCATTGTCCTAGATGTATGATAAGCACTTCCTTGTTTGTTTTTTATGGTTTTATCAACTAAGCATGTATCTTTTACCTGCTTCTGTTTTTTGCATTTATATAAATAGAAGATTATGATATGTTCTTTTTTGTCTGGTTTCTTTCATTCAACATTATCTTTATGAGTTTTAATAATATTGTTGTAGTTGTGCATTTATTTTATTTGCTGTATAGTATTCTATTAAATCCATATATCAGAGTTTATCTTTTCGACAATTAATGGACATGGGCATTCGAAGTGTTTCCAGTTTCATACTACTGTGGATAGGCGTTGCTATGCACATTGTTGTAGATGTCTCTAGGTGTACAGGCATGTGAATTTCTGTTGAGTATCCATCTAAGAGTGGAATTCCTAGGTCAGAAAGTGTACATAATGTTTAACTGTGCTTAACTGTAATAGATAATGAAACACTAATCTATTTTCCAAAGGGATTTTACAAAATTTGCTGCCCTAGCAGTATATGAAAGTTCCCATTGCTCTAATATGTGTTATTGTCAATCTAGTTAGTTTCAGTCACTCTGGTAGATGTGTACTATTATCTTATTGTGGTTTTAATTTGCAGTTCCCTGATTACTAATGAGATCAAGCACCTTTTTATGTGTTTGTTGACTATTTGGATGTGGTTATTTGTGAAACTCCTGTTCAAGGCTCTTATTCATCTTTCAGTTGGTTACCTGTCATCGTCTTATTGATTTGTAAGAATTATTTATATATTTCAGATATGAGCCTTTTTCAGATAGATGTATTGCAAATTTCTAATTTCATTATGTGATTTGCCTTTTTATTTGCCTAATAGTGATATTTGAAGAGCAATAGATCTAACTTTCATTGTGACCAAATTTACCAACCTTTTCCTTTATTTGACATTTTTTGTGTTCTGTTTAAGATATCTTTTTCTGCTTTGAGGTAGTGAAGGTAATTCTCCTGTATTATCTTCTAGAAGCCTTATTTTTATAAGGCTTTTTTGACTTTCATATCTATATCGATTTGCCTTTCATATTTATATCTATAGTTCACCTGGAATTGATTTTGGTGTTTATGGAGTAGAGGTCAAGTTTTTTTTTCCCCCACATTGGTATGGGGGGTTGTCTCAGCATCAGTTGTTGAAAAGCTCTTGTTTGACATTGCCACCTCTGTCATAGATCGAGTGTCCATATAAGCACTGATCTATTGCTGGGCTCTCTATTCTGTTCCATTGGTTTATCTATCAACTTTGTATCAGTATCACACTATCTTAACTATTATATATTCTTCTAGATCTTTTACATAGAATTATATCATTTGTGAATAATGACAGTTAATTTCTTCTATTTCAATTGTTATATCTTGTGCTTTTTCTTGCCTTACCCAGCTGGCTAGGACCTCCAGTACAATGTTGAATAGAAGTTTAGATGATGGCAACCTTATAATGTTCCTGATTTCCAAGGGAAATCTCTCCACATTTTGCCATTGTTTGAAGTAGGGTTCTGATGTTTTGCTTTTTTAATAAACCTTTTAGCAGATTAAGGAACTCCACTTTTGGTCATAGTTTGCCAACAGTTTTTATCATGAATGGATATTGAATTTTAGCAAATGTTTTTTCTTGCCGGGCATGGTGGCTCACACTCGTAATCCCAGCACTTTGGGAGGCGGAGGCAGGCAGATAACTTGAGGCCAGGAGTTCAAGACCAGCCTTGCCAACATGGCGAAATCCCATCTCTACTAAAAATACAAAAATTAGCCAGGCTTGGTGGCACACACCTATAATCCCAGCTACTCAGGAGGCTGAGGCAGGAGAATCACTTGAACCCGGGAGGCGGAGGTTGCAGTGAGCTAAGATTGTGCTATTATTGTACTCCAGACTGGGTGACAGAGCAAGACTCTGTCTTAAAAAAAAAAGCATGGGCTGGTGGCAGGGGTGGCTTCTGTATCTGTTGAGATAATCATATGATTTTTCTCTTTTACTCTGTTAGTAAGGTAAATTATAAGGATTGGCCTTCTACTGTTAAGGAAACCTTGTAATCCTGGCATAAACCCAACCTGGTCATGAGATATTGACCTTTTTATATATTACTAAATACAGTATATTAAAATGTTGTCTAGGGATTTTTGTATTTATATTTAAAAGTATATTTATATTTAAAAGTAATTTAAAAGAAATTTTTCTTTCTGTAATATTCATGTCAGGTTTTGCTGACCTCATGAAACAAGCTAATGAGTACTCCTTTGTTTTCTAGTGTCAAGAAGAGTTTGTATAAGATTGATCATTATTTCTTCCTTAAATGTCTGGTAGAATTCACCAAAGAAACAATCTGGACCTAGAGTTTTCTTTATGGGAAGGTTTTTATTCATAGATTAAATAACATAATGCTATTCGGATTTTCTATTTATACTTGTTTGTTGTTTCTTTACTTTTTTTTTTTTTTTTTTTTGCGACAAGGTCACTCTGTCGCCGGAGGGCAGTGGCATGATCATAGGTCACTGTAACTTGGAACTCCTGGGTTCAGGCAATCTTCCCACTTCAGCTTCCTGAGTAGCTAGAATTACAGGTGTGTGCTACCATTCTGGCAGTTTTTTTTTTAGAGACTATATCTCTATGGGGTATAAATTTCTCTCTAAGCAACTCACTTTATTCCTTCAAGTTTTAATAACTGTATTTTCACTATTATTCACTTATAAATAATTCACTTTTGTATTTAAAAAGAACAAGTATTCTTTCTTGTTTGGGAGTATAGAGTTCCATATAATGCCTGTTCAAATTTGCTGATTATATTGTTTAAATCTTTTAAATCAAAGGTATTTTATCTACTTATTCTATTAGTTATTGATAGTATGTTTAAATATTCCACTGTTATAGATTTATTCATTTTTCCTTGTAGGTCTGCTAATTTTTATTTTCTCTATTTTGAAGCTATGTATTAGATATATCAAAATTGTTATATTTCTCTGGCAAACTGAACCTTTTATAATTATCAAGTGTCCCTCTTTGTTTCTAATGATGGTTTTTGTTTTAGAGTTTAACTACACCAGCTTTGTGAGTGTGTTTATAATTCCATCCTATAACTTTTCATCTGTTTGTATCCATATATTTTAGATGTGTCTCTTGTAAATGCATTTAGATGTTTTCTTTTAACCAATCTGAGCATGCAATCGTGGGTCATTTAGCCCATTTTAATGTAATTGAATTACTAATATAGTTGGTATAATAGCTAAGAGCAGTGGCTTCAGTGCTACACACACCTAGGTTTGAATATTGGCTCTACCATGGCCAAATATGTTGTCCTGATCCTGGGCTTGGTTCGCAGGAGCATTAAAGGATTAATGAGCAAAAACAGAAATTCTAAGTGCTATTATTGAAGGGGAAGTGAAGCTAGTATAAGGAAGACAGTCTTCCTGGAAAAAATTAATTATTGGTAGAGGGAAGAGAAATAAAATTAAATGGGTAAGGTGAGACCAACCGTGGGAGCATTGAAAACTTAGCAAAAGAGTAAAAACTTTTGCTGGTGGGAGCTTTTAGAAGCTCTTGAGCAGGGAATTAGCATGACAAGCCTGAAGAGATCACTACTTTGGAATTTTCTCCCAAGTGGAAGTCAATCTGTTGGGTATACCCGAGAACCTGTTGGCCGTTGTAAAAAGTTGTACGGAGAAAGGATGAAGACCTAAACAACTACAGAAAGAAGATTACAGTGTTTGAATGACAGGAAAGCATTGAACTATGGTTAGCTGTCTGTTGCAGTAAAGGGAAGTGAGTTAGCTCAGGAGGTGAAGACGTTTAATGTGAAAGTGGCTGCAGGTAGTTCCATGTTGTGTCACAATGCCAATTACACAATCACAATTACACTGAAGTATACAGGGCAAAAGGCTAATTTTAAAATTAGCCAAATAACTGGGAGAGAGTTGAAAGTACCTTATGTATAATTTCTCTTCTGCTAACTTAGTATGCAATCTAAAATTCTTGATTTCTTGATTTTTTTCATATTTTAAGTAGGAATAATTTCTGACTTGCCTACATCTCAGATTTATTGTAAAATGATAGATGCACAAGTATTTTGGGAACCCAAGTCAAAAATCACTTTAAAATAATTATTTTTATTGGAATATATATAATCAAGATTTGATATTTACCAATATCAATACTCAAACAGGCGGGGCGCAGTGGCTCACACCTGTAATCCCAGCACTTTGGGAGGCTGAGCTGCACCGATGGCTCGAGCCCAAGGAGTTCAAGACCAGCCTGAGCAAAATGACGAAACCACACCTCTACAGAAAATACAGAAAGTTATCCAGGGATAATGGCACATGCCTGTAGTCCCAGCTACTAGGGGTGGGTGGGGGGTTTGAAGCGGGAAGATTGCTTAGTCCTGGGAGGTTCAGGCTGCAATGAGCCATTATCACACCACTGCACTCCAGCCTGGGCGACAGAGCGAGACCTTGTCTCAAAAACAAAACAAAACAACAATGACAACAACAAAACACCTCTAAAGCAGCAATTCTTAAACTTTTAGTCTCTAGGATCCCTTTATAATATTAAAAATTGAGACCCAGCCAGGTGTGGTGGCTCACACCTATACCCCAACACTTTGGGAGGCTGAGGTGGGAGGATCACTTGAACCTTGGAGTTTGAGGTCAGCCTGGGCAACATAGGGAGACCTGCACCTCTACAAAAAATTAAGAAATTAGCCAGTCATGGTAGAGCCTGCCTATGGTCCCAGCTACTTGAGAGGCTGAGGTAGTGAGGTAGGAGGTCGAGGCTGCAGTAAGCCATGATCACACCACTGCACTCCAGCCTGGGCAACAGAGCAAGACCCTGTTGCAAAAAAAAAAAAAAAAATTGAGATCACCATGCCCCACAAAGAGCTTCTGTTTATATTTACATCTATCCAACTATAACATATTAGAAATTAAAATTGAAAAATATTTAAATTCTTGATTTATCAATTTACTTAGAATGATAAACCAATGCATATTATAATAACATGTTTTAGTTTTTTAAAAAAATATATTTTCCAGAAAAAAAAACATGAGAAGAATGATATTCCTTTACATTTTCAGAAATATCTTTGATGCCTGGCTTCTGACTTAGTAGAAGACAGCCGGGTTCTTTTTGAATTTCATCTTTTAAGATATCACACGCTGTGTAACCTCTGGAAAACTCCACTCTACACTCATGAGAGAATGGGAGTGAAAAAGACAAATAACATTTTAGTCTTATTATGAAGATAGTTTTGACCTTGCTGACCCACTGAAAGGGTCTCAAGGACCCACAGGGGTTTCCAGATGACATCTTGAGAACTGCAGCTCTGAAATATTTCTAAAAACATCTGCTAAAACATGCACTGAGGAAGCTCTAGACAACCAATTGCCAGAAGTAATATATAATGCCACTATTAATAAAACAAAGTTGCAAAAAATATTTAAGGAATAATTTCACATATTGATATGTATGAAATATATGTATATTTCAATTTCATATAATCACATTTTGAAAGTCATAAGCAATCACATATTGAAAGTCATTCCTACACTTCAAAATCAAATTTCCAAATCCAATCCAGATATGAACACAAACATGATGATTCCTATAAACGGGATAGCTGAATTTAGTGTGACTTTTGTGATATAGCATGATTTAAGTTACTTTGTAAGATCTGATTCACTTCCATTTTAGGGTCACAAAGTTATTTTTATCATTGCATTTAGATCAGTGGTAAATAGTTAAAAGATGTTCTGGGTAAGTTGTTCCCAAGATGATTTTTTTAATGCTATGGAGAGCATAGCTTGGAAATTGTTTATTCATAAATCCTAGCACTTGGCCTTTTCATACCTCCAAGTTTCTTAGTTCTCTTCATCTGACCACCTTTATCCTTTGTAGACAATAACTACCAAGCACCCAAAAGCAAGTGATATTCTCAAAGGCAAGTCTTTTCTATCTTAATTCAGATATGATAGGAATTGCTTTTTTCCATTGACTGAAAGTATTCTTCTGGGGCAAAGAGATGAACCAAGTCTCTGCATGCGCTAAGACTCCCCCAGAGCCCCAGAGAAAGCTGGGTCTGAGGATGTGGCAAAAGTCAGTGGTCTTCAGAGGCTTATAATCATCTCTTACTAATTCTGCCTTTGACTATTTCAGGACTATAGACTCTCTTAGGACTCCCTATTCTCTATTCAGGAGAATTTACAGAGAGAGTATCCTGCCTGCTTAATCCTCCCAAGTGGCCCTTAGCTCTCTCTCTAGTCACCATTTCCCATTATTTTCTTTTCTGAAAGGGGAAGCTGACTTTGCTCCCCACTGCTTAGTTTAGCTGTAAGAAAGCTACTGTGAGTATATTAGGAGTACACATACCTCTAATGGTCATCCCATCCTTATTTTTTCACAGTCAAATAAGTTTTCTCTCTAGTCTAACTGAACCATGGCACCACCTCCTACCACAAGCAATAATAATCCTGAAGCCTGAAAAAGCATGAAAGCTACTTTGAATCAAATGTTTAAAATGACCTGTTAATCACCCATGCAGTGTTCCCACTGCGTCCCTAAATCTGCTACTGAAAGAAGCAATATCTGTTTTTGAAATCTATTTTTTTAATGTTGATATATTTGATGACTAGATTTTTAAGCAAAGAAATATGGTAGCTTCTTCACGCTCTTAATTTCTTTCATTTTTTTAACATCCTCACTTTCTTGTTTTTCCTTTCTTTTAGGCTCATCTTTTTTCCTGTTTTTTCAACCTGGGTCAGTATGATGCAGGACTAGAGAGAGATGAGAAGAGAAAAATGAGGGTCAGTCTATGAGCCAAGAGACAAAGTCATGGGAAGACAGCTGAGGCTAATTCCAGAAGGTCCTCCTAGGAGAAGCCAAAGCAGGGGACACACCTCAAAATAGAGCCATGCATAGAACCACTCATAGCCAGACTGCAAGGCAGGAACATGAGGATGGTCACTAGGAGGCCAACAAATTCTGCTAAAGGGGATTCTTTTTATAAAATACACTCTTTCAGGACATTGTCAGATCCTCTGCATATAGTCCTCAAAATACATCCTTGATCCAGCTTGTTTTAAGTGTTTATGCAAAATAATGGTATGTTTGAAAGTGTTAGATATTAATTTTTTATTTCTGTTTTGAAGGCATTCAAGTATCACGGACTATCAGCACCTTCGTTTCTTTTTTTTTTTTTTAAAGCCAAAGCTACTGGATCAAAAGTAATATACTGCTTTGTTTGTATGTGATGTTTGGGGAGAAGAAAAGTCGAAATTCGCATAACTGAAATTTTAATCAATCCTAACACTCTTTTTTTATGATGAGCCATATGTATGATCCATAAACAGCTTCTAAACCTATCCATGTAATCACAGCTCAGGTTAGAAAGGTTGCCTGTGCAGAGCAGGGTCATAGGATGAGCTCCCTCGAAGGGGCAGGAGGCTGCTGGAGGAGTGAACATCAAGAAGCCTACAGGGAAGCAGTACACCAGCTGGAAAAACATGACACCAGATGCAATAATAATCATGAAGAGATGTAGGCCCCACAACAGCCAAGGATTTTGTAAAAAGGAAAGGAAGATACTTGGGTGAATGAGCCACTTTATATGCCAGTTCTGGGTGACACTTATAAAACACCAGCGTCAGGAAAATCAATCCTCAGTAGTTAGCTACCCACTGACCTACCCTTTTGCACCTAAGCTACAAGTACATTTGTAGTCATGGGAAGCACAATCCCAAGTTCTAACCATGCTCTTCAAAAGACCACTCATCATTGAGGGAGTTTGTTTATTAAAACCAATCTGTGGAACTTCCAGCTCCCTCGTGGATCTTAAAATTTCAGGAAAAAAAGTTATATTTACCTTCAAACCCAAAATTCAGAATGTGAATTTATAATATCACCATAAAACTCTGTGAAAATTGAGTTTTACCTTGGAAGAAATAATATAGGTTGATGATCAGTCATGTAACGTGCCTGAAATACAAACATATTTATGGGAACTCACACTTTCCTTAGAACCCATCAGTGAGAACAACAGGTGAGCTCCTGCTTCCCAGCTTTGTACTAAGAATATTAGTTACCTTGTCTTATGGAAAACAAGGATGTCTTGGATTTGCATCCAAATAATCCAATGCAGGTAGTTAGCAAGGAACACAGCAAGTGGATTAGAGGATAAACAAGACAAGAATGGCCATGTGAAAGCCGGGATATGGATACATGAGGGTTCGGGTATGCTCTACTTGGGTGTGTTTTCAAGTTTTCCCTAATAAAAAGTGTAAAAGTGTATTTAAATGTTTAACTTAGGCTGGGCATGGTGGCTCACTCTGTAATCTCAGCACTTTGGGAGGCCAAGCAGGCAGATCACTTGAGGTCAGGAGTTTGAGAGCAGCCTGGCCAACATGGTAAAACCCTGTCTCTACTAAAACTACGAAAAATTAGCCAGGCGCAGTAGCATGCACCTGTAATCCCAGCTGCTTGGGAGGCTGAGGCAGGAGAATTGTTTGAACCTGGGAGGTGGATGTTGCAGTGAGCCAAGATAGTGCCACTATACTCCAGCCTGGGTGACAGAGCGAGACCCTGTCTCAAAAATAAAAATTAAATTAAAATAATTTTTTAACTTAGCCTGTCCTTTTATTACTATTTCAAAAACCATCAGTGAATATTGTAAAAAAAATTTAGAGAGGATAGTAGAGTATAAAGAAAGAGCAAAAATTTTAGCATGCATGACCTGTCCCATCACTCAGATATCAAATATGCTAACCATGCCACTCCATAAATGTAAATTGATCAGTCATCCTAGTGGCCTCAGCTAGTCAGTAACTTTAATGTCATGATTTCTCCAGTATTCACTGATACTAATACTACCCCACATTTGTGAAAGTGAGAGATGAGGAAAACAGCTATAAAACACATTATACTATTTAATCACCTAGCAGTTTTGATAATTGCAGGGACAAGCCAATGGTAAACCAATGTAAGTAAATAGATATCTTAGAGTAATGTGTTCATCCTCTATGAATTGAATGAACTCTTTCAGAGAATCAAGATATGATCAGGTCAATTACTGTGTTCAGTAGTTTTGCAAAAAGCAAGTGGCAAAGTACTTTGACAAAGCACTGGTGAGCAATTAACGACCACCTGCAGAAAAGAGCAAGAGATGTCATTTCTTCAACCTAACCATAAAGCCAGTATGTTACATTTCAATGCAGTTATGTTATATTGGTTAACTATTGCTGGGTAATAAATTACCCCAAAACTTAGCAGCTTAAAACAACAAACATTTATTATCTTACATCATTTCTAAGAATCAAGAACCCAGGAACAACTTTGGTGGGTGGTTCTGGCTCACAGTCTCTCAAAAAGTTGCAATCAAGCTGTTATCCAGGGCTACAGTTATCTCAAGGATTAACTGGGGCTGGATAATCCACTTCCAAGTTCACTCACAAGGCTGTTAACCAGCCTCGGTTACTTACCCCAAGGGTCTTTCATAGGCTGTTCGAGTGTCCTTATGAAATGGCAGCTGGTTTCCCACAGAGTAAGCCATCAGACAGAGAGAAGTGAGAGAAAAAAGATAATTAAGACAGCAAGTAAATGAGAGAGGGTCCATAATAGAAGCTTCAGTCATTTGGAATCTAGTCTTAGAAGTGACATACCATCATTTCTGTCTTATCCTGTTGGTCATTACACATCAACCTTAGTCGGTTGTGGGAGGGGACAATAGAAGGATGTGAATTTCAAGAGGCAGAAATCATTGGGGACCTTTTGAAGACTGGCTACTACAGGTGGAATAAAAGAAAAGAAATAACTTCTAAATACTAGAGATAAGATATATGAAAATAGATTTGCAAGGATTGTCTTTAAAAGAATTATAGTTGGACCCCAATCTATCTGAGATGGCTTTGTTACTAAAGTCAAAAGATAGGGAGCTAAACAATGACTTCCAATTATGTAAAACTTTCAAAATGCTTTAATACCATAAATATCTGAATGTAAGAGCGGAGTACTGCCATCAAGCACTCAAACCAGGGGCTTGCTGAGTTTATCTGTATTCATAGATGTAGAGAAGAACAATAGCAATGGCTGCTAAATTTTGTATTATCCCCACCATTCCCAGATGGGGTTATGTGTGCAAAGCTCAGCTCCTAGCTTCAGTACCACTCCTGGTAGGCTTCAATCTGACGTGGCACAAATACTCTAGCCTGCCTTGTTTATTCTTAACCTTGACCACCTCAACCAAGGAATCGTGGTAGAAGAGAAAAGAAATACAACATATGGTTTCTGCCTTCAGCAATCTTAAAATCTCAACTCAAGAAGAAAATGATCTCCCATACCCTCAACTGGAGGCCTTGGGAAAAAACAGAAACTTTAAACACTGAAGACCCTAGCTATCCCTAGGCCTCAGTTTATACAGAATATATTAAAAGTTATGTTTCAATCTCTTTCTCTGTATTCATCTCTAAAACTACACTTAGGTAGTGATTTCTAGCACAAGTGGTTTTGAAAATATTTTGGGTTTCCTACCATACTTTCAGAATGCAGGTCATCAGTGCAGAACAAAATGTGACTTTGCTCACAACCTCAATCCAATAACTTCATTGTAATTGATATGGGTAAACCACTGAAGTAGTAGATAAATTTCAGTCCACCAGGAGAATCATATTTGTTCAACTATGATGTTGATCAGATTATAATAGTAAATCATGCACTCTATTGGCAAGTAGATATCATCTCATCAAAAATAGAGAACAGCTTGAGGTAGTCTGCAATACTGCTTTGGTATAATTAAACAGCTTCTTACTGCCTAAATTGGCAAAGCACTTCATCAATCAGTGATCTGGTCCCTCGGAGATTGCTTTTATTGTTTGTTTGACACAAACCTTTTGTAAGACTTCTTGGATGCTGCTCTCCCTCAGGTTACAATAATAGTAACTGCTGTTTCTGGGTTACCTTACTATAATTTTCATGTCCAGTGATGTCTCATTATAGTTGTTCTTGAAGGGGAATGAGTGATGGAGAGTCTCCAATTATGAATAAAACACATTAAATAAAAAGAGAGTAATAGCATACTCAAAAGTAGCCCTAAAAATGGTTAACTATGCAAACTAAAGGATGATTATTTAGGTAGAAGAAGGGAAAGGAAAAGATAAGTGACATCTTTTCACTTTCATAACAGTTGTGAAAGAAATCATCTTTCTAATAATTTTACTTATTGGTAAAAGAGAAATATAATCACTCATTTTTATAGTCAGTAAGATAATAAATTAACTCTCTTTAATGGAAAAAGTTTGATGCATATGACCATTCATTCTGAGTCTAATAGTCGTCACTATCAATCTTTATCTCCTCCCAACTCAATAGTACTCTCAATATCCTACAATTCTGAGGTGCAGATTCCTTTTTGAGCTCTCTCTTGATGTTACCAGAACATATGGAATTATAGTGTTGTCAGGTGTTTTCTTGTTAAGATAATTCATTAGTATATCTTCAAAGGAGTTTTTTTTTTTTTTTGGTACTTTTCTAGGATAAAGCCCCTACACAACATCACCCAAAAAATTAAAATCTTTGTTATCCTTTAACAGAGAATTAAATAGTTTAGGATCAAGATATTGAGCCCCTCGGGCTCACACTTTGAATTATTATATTTACCTGGTGAATTATGTGGGTCTTCTTTTTAGTTTCAGTTTAGCAGACACTTTTCCCCCCAGGGAAAGACATTGTTGATCATAGCAGTAGGTCTAATTCCTTTCTCATATATTTATTTTTGAGGAACTCCCACAGACTGGCTTGGCCTTAACCATAGAAAGAAGTTTGTTCTGTATGATTTGTGTATGTGTGTGTGAGGTAGGGGGCAGTGATGGGAGAGTAGGAAATAAATCTTGTTTTATACAAACATGTAAGAGAAACCTCAAATACTCTAGTCCAGAGAATAAATGATTGATGTCACATTCTTTCCTAAGAGCGATTTTTGATAGGTCAGAATGGAGATACCATAGAACACTAGGCACCTAAAAGGGGGTTATGAGAGGTCAGACAGAGCAAACCTATATCCAGGATCAGTCATGTGTTCTTCTATCCAAATTCTGCCTAAGGGTACACCTCCCCCAATAACTTACAGAGAAATTTAAAATGAATATTTGCAAATACTTTGTCATCTTATTACTTCAAAACTGTTATCAACTAAGTAAAACTCTTTTTCATATTTTTTAATTAAAAAACTCTAATTTGAAAACTACCCCCCATAATCAGGGCACTGTCTCTAATACCTAGACAAGGCTTCTATTTGTTTTTCACTTTCCACTTCATCCTGTAAATTCCTGCCACGCTGACAGCTCTGATGAAAACATTCAATACTACCGTTATTGTCTTCTGGCATATAAGGCTGTTCAAAATTTGCCCCCAAATTACCTTCCAAGATTTTTCATGCACTATTCCCCTAACAAAAAGGGTTTCTTGCCAACCATTTTATTACGTAGAAAACACCTCCCCGACAACCGCCATTCATAATGCCTCCTCGTTTATCTAGAAGTTATCCCCCCTACCCCTGCACTCTTCTGTCATACTTTGTTTGGTTCATATGTTTGATTCAACTCCAAATGGCCTGTATGGATTTTATATTTTCTTATATTGTAGATGTTTATGTATACATCTATATCTACCATATACTATAGTAACTACTAGAGGACAACAACCGTATCATAGGCAACTCTTTTATGTGCATAATCTCTGCAGGATACCTTTACCATTACTAATACTTAGCAAATGTTCGTGGAAGGAAAGCGTTGCAAGAGGTAGGGAGGCAGGCATGCTGGCTTTTTAAAATCTAATTTTCATCAACCTCTAGGTCAGTGGTTCCCAATACTGGTTGTTTATTTGAATCACTAGGGAATTATTTTTAAAGAGCAGTGCCACACCTAACACCTATTTGATTCAAATCTCTGGGAGGTAGGATCACAGCATCTATATGTATGTTTTAAAAGTTGTCCAGATAATCCTAACGAGCATTGGTTCAAAGTCTAGTCCCCAGACCAGCAACATCAGCATTGCTGGGAATTTGTAAGAAATGTAAATTCTGAGACCCTTCCCCGCATCTACTAAGTCAGAAATCTGGGAATGGGGCCCAGCAATATGTGTTGGAACAAACCCTCCAGATGATTTTGATGAACATTAAAGTTTGAGAACTACTGCTCTAGAGTGTTAATGAAAGTAGGACAGGAGCAGAGTGTCCACAAGAAAATAGTTTGATGTTCTTGTGACATCAAATGGTCAGGTAATAAAATCATTGCAAGAACAAAATGGTTTTTAAAAACTGTACAAAGAGGCCGGGTGTGGTGGCTCACACCTATAATCCCAGCACTTTAGGAGGCTAAGGCATGTGGATCACTTGGGGTCAGGAGTTTGAGTCCAGCCTGGCCAACATAGTGAAACCCTGTCTCTACTAAAAGTACAAAAATTAGCCAGGCATAATGGTGTGCACCTGTAATCCCAGCTACTTGGGAGGCTGAGGCAAAAGAATCACTTAAACCTGGGAGGCAGAGCCTGCAGTGAGCAGAGATAGCACCACTGCACTCCAGCCTGGGCAACAGAGCAAGACTCTGTCTCAAAAGAAAAAACAACAACAACAACAACAACAAAACTGTACAAAGAGCCTTTAAAAAAATAAGACAGATCTTCAAAAAAAATTTGGTAATCAGGCTAACATGAAGGATGGTCTTCATTGTATAGAGGCAAGATGAGAGAAACAGAAATGAGAAAAGACATGCAGGATCCTGACAAGATGGCCGAATAGGAACAGCTCTGGTCTGCAGCTCCCAGCAAGACCAATGCAGAAGGCAGGTAATTTCTGCATTTCCAACTAAGTGTAAACAAAGTCACCAGGAAGTTCAGACTGGGCGGAACCCACCGCTGTAGCTGCTGTAGCCAGACTGTCTCTCTAGATCCCTCCTCTCTGGGCAGGGCATCTCTGAAAGAAAGGCAGCAGCCCCAGTCAGGGGCTTGTAGATAAAACTCCCATCTCCCAGAGACAGAGCACCTGGGGGAAGAAGGGATGACTGTGGGTGCAGCTTCAGCAGACTTAAACATTCCTGCCTGCTGGCTCTGAAGAGAGCAGTGGATCTCCCAGCACAGTGCTTGAGCTCTGCTAAGGAACAGACTGCCTCCTCAAGTAGGTCCTTGACCCCCGTGCCTCCTGACTAGGAGACACCTCCCAGCAGGGGATGGCAGACACCTCATACAGAAGAGCTCTGGCCAGCATCTGGCAGGTGCCCCTCTGGGACGAAGTTTCCAGAGGAAGGAGCAGGCAGCAATCTTAGCTGTTCTGCAGCATCTGCTGGTGATACCCAGGCAAAAAGGGTCTGGAGTGGACCTCCAGCAAACTCCAGCAGACCTGCAGAAGATAGGCCTGACTGTTAGAAGGAAAACTAACAAACAGAAAGCAATAACATCAACATCAACAAAAAGGACATCAACACAAAAACCCCATCCAAAGGTCATCAGCATCAAAGATCAAAGGTACATAAATCCATGAAGATGAGGAAAAACCAGCACAAAAATGCTGAAAATTCCAAAAACCAGAATGCCTCTTCTCCTCCAAAGGATCACAACTCCTTGCCAGCAAGGGAACAAAACTGGATGGAGAAGGAGTTTGATGAATTGACAGAAGTAGGCTTCAGAAGATGCATAATAACAAACTCCTCTGTGCTAAAGGAGCATGTTCTAACCCAATGCAAGCAAGCTAAGAACCTTGATAAACGGTTACAGGAACTGCTAACTAGAGTAACCAGTTTAGAGAACATAAATGACCTGATGGAACTGAAAAACACAGCACAAGAACTTTGTGAAGCATACACAGGTATCAATACCCGAATCAATCAAGCAGAAGATAGGACATCAGAGACTGAAGATCAACTTTATGAAATAAAGCATGAAGACAAGATTAGAGAAAAAAGAATGAAAAGGAATGAACAAAGCAAGAAATATGGAACTATGTGGAAAGACCAAACCTATGATTGATTGGTATGCCTGAAAGTGATGGAGAGAATGGAACCAAGTTGGAAAACACACTTCAGGATATTATCCAAGAGAACTTCCCCAAGCTAGCAAGACAGGCCAACATTCAAATTCAGGAACTACAGAGAGCACTACTAAGATGCTCCTCAAGAACAGCCCCAAGACACATAATCATCAGATTCACCAAGGTTGAAATGAAGGAAAAAATGTTAAGGGCAGCCAGGGAGAAAGGTCAGGTTACCTACAAAGGGAAGCAATCAGACTAACAGTGTATCTCTCTGCAGAAACCCTACAAGCCAGAAGAGAGTGGGGGTCAATATTCAACATTCTTAAAGAAAAGAATTTTCAACCCAGAATTTCATATCCAACCAAATTAAGCTTCATAAGAGAAGGAAAAATAAAATCCTTTACAGACAAGTAAATGCTGAGGGATTTTGTCACCACCAGGCCTGCCTTACAAGAGCTCCTGAAGGAAGCACTAAATATGGAAAGGAAAAACCGGTACCAGCCACTGCAGAAACATACCAAAATATAAAGACCAATGACACTATGAAGAAACCGCATCAACTAATGTCCAAAATAACCAGCTAGCATCGTGATAGCTTGATCAAATTCACACATAACAGTATTAACCTTAAACGTGAATGGGCTAAATGTCCCAATTAGAAGAAACAGACTGGCAAATTGGATAAAGAGTCAAGACCCATCAGTGTGCTGTATTCAGGGGACCCATCTCATGTGCAAAGACACACATAGGTTCAAAATAAAGGGATGGAGGAATATTTTCCAAACAAATGGAAAGTAAAAAAAATCAGGGGTTACAATCCTAGTCTCTGGTAAAACAGACTTTAAACCAACAAAGTTCAAAAAAGACAAAGAAGGGCATTACATAATGGTAAAGGGATCAATGCAACAAGAAGAGCTAACTGTTTTAAATATATCTACACCCAATACAGGAGCACCCAGATTCATAAAACAAGTTCTTAGAGACCTACAAAGAGACTTAGACTCTCACACAATAATAGTGAGGGACTTTAACACCCACTGTCAATGTTAGACAGATCAACGAGACAGAAAATTATCAAGGATATTCAGAACTTGAACTCAACTCTGGACCAAGTGGACCTAATAGACATCTACAGTACTCTTCACCCCAAATCAACAGAATATACATTATTCTCAGCACCACATAGCACTTATTCTAAAATTGACCACATGATTGGAAGTAAAACACTCCTCAGCAAATGCAAAAGAATGGAAATCATAACGGTCTTTCAGACCACAGTTCAAATTAGAACTCAGGATTAAGAAACTCACTCAAAACCACACAACTACATGGAAACTGAACAACCTTCTCCTGAATGACTACTGGGTAAATAACGAAATTAAAGCAGAAATAAATAGGTTCTTTGAAACCAATGAGAACAAAGACACAACATACCAGAATCTCTGGGTCACAGCTAAAGCAGCATGTAGAGGGAAATTTATAGCACTAAATGTCCACAGGAGAAAGCGGGAAAGATCTAAAATTGATACCCTAATATCACAATTAAAAGAACTAGAGAAGCAAGAGCAAACAAATTCAAAAGCTAGCAGAAAACAAGAAATAACTAAGATCAGAGCAGAACTGAAGGAGATAGAGACACAAAAAAAACCTTCAAAAAATCAGTGAATCCAGGAGCTAGTTTTTTGAAAAGATTAACAAAATAAATAGACCACTTGCCAGAATAATAAAGAAGAAAAGAGAGAAGAATCAAATAGACACAATAAAAAATAATAAAGGGGATATTACCACTGATCTCACAGAAATACAAACTACCATCAGAGAATATGATAAACACCTCTACACAAATAAACTAGAAAAGGTAGAAGAAATGGATAAACTCCTGGAGACATACACCCTCCCAAGGCTAAACCAGGAAGAGGTTGAATCCCTGAATAGACCAATAACAAGTGCTGAAATTGAGGCAGTAATTAATAGCCTACCAACCAAGAAAAGCCCAGGATCAGAGGAATTCACAGCTGAATTCTACAAGAGGTACAAAGAGGAGCTGATACCATTCCTTCTGAAACTATTCCAAACAATAGAAAAAGAGGGACTCCTCCCTAACTCATTTTATGAGGCAAGCATCATCCTGATACCACAACCTGGCAGAGACACAACAAAAAAAGAAAATTTCAGGCCAATATCCCTGATGAACATTGATGTGAAAATCCTCAATCAAATACTAACAAACCGAATTCAGCAGCACATCAGAAAGCTCATCCACCACGATCAAGTCGGCTTCATCCCTGGGATTCAAGGCTGGTTCAACATATGCAAATCAACCAACATAATCCATCACATAAACAGAACCAATGACAAAAACCACATGATAAACTCAATAGGTGCAGAAAAGGCCTTTGATAAAATTCAACACCCCTTCCTGCTAAAAACACTCAATAAACTAAGTATTGATGGAAGATATCTCAAAATATTAAGAGCTATTTATGACAAACCCACAGCCAATATCATACTGAATGGGCAAAAGCTGGAAGCATTCTCTTTGAAAACCAGCACAAGACAAAGATGCCCTCTCTCACCACTCCTAGTCAACATAGTATTGGAAGTTCTGGCCAAGGCAATCAGGCAAGAGAAAGAAATAAAGGTATTCAGATAGGAAGAGAGGAAGTCAAATTGTCTCTGTTTGCAGATAACATGATTGTATACTTAGAAAACCCCATCGTCTCAGCCCAAAATCTCCTTAAGCTGGTAAGCAACTTCAACAAAGTCTCAGGATACAAAATCAATGTGCAAAAATCACAAGCATTCCTATACATCAATAATAGACAGAGAGCCAAATTATCAGTGAACTCCCATTCACAATTGCTACAATACCTAGGAATGCAACTTACAAGGGATGTGAAGGACGTCTTCAAGGAGAACTACAAACCACTGCTCAAGGAAATAAGAGAGGACACAAACAAATGGAAAAACATTCCATGCTCATGGATAGGAAGAATCAATATTCTTCCTATGGGCAGTGATAATGCCCATACTGCCCAAAGCAATTTATGGATTCAATGCTATTCTGATCAAGCTACCATTGACTTTCTTCACAGAATTAGAAAAAACTACTTTAAATTTCATATGGAACCCAAGAAGAACCCATATAGCCAAGACAATCCTAAGCAAAAAGAACAAAGCTGGATGTATCATGCTATCTGACTTCAAACTATACTACAAGGCTACAGTAACCAAAACAGCATGGTACTGGTACTAAAACAGATATACAGACCAATGGAACAGAACAGAGGCCTCAGAAATAACACCACACATCTACAACCATCTGATCTTCAACAAAACTGACAAAAACAAGCAATGGGGAAAGGATTCCTTATTTAATAAATGGTATTGGGAAAACTGGCTAGCCATATGCAGAAAACTGAAACTGGACCCCTTCCTTACACCTTATACAAAAATTAAATCAAGATGGATTAAAGACTTAAATGTAAGACCTAAAACCATAAAAACCCTAGAAGAAAACCTAGGCAATACCATTCAGGACATAGGCATGGGCAAAGACTTCATGACTAAAACACCAAAAGCAATGGCAACAAAAGCCAAAATTGACAAATGGGATCTAATTAAACTAAAGGGCTTCTGCACAGCAAAAGATACTATCACCAGAGTGAACAGGCAACCTACAGAATGGGAGAAAATTTTTGCAATCTATCCATCTGACAAAGGGCTAATATCCAGAATCTACAAGGAACTTAAACAAATTTACAAGAAAAAAACAAACCCATCAAAAAGCAGGCTAAGAATATGAACAGACACTTCTCAAAAGAAGACATTTATGCACCAGCAAACATACGAAAAAAAGCTCATCATCACTGTTCATTAGAAAAATGCAAATCAAAGCCACAATGAGATACTGTCTCACGCCAGTTAGGATGGCAATCATTAAAAAGTCAGGAAATAGGCCAGGTGCGGTGGCTCACGCCTGTAATCCTAGCACTTTGGGAGACCAAGGCGGGCAGATCACGAGGTCAGGAGATGGAGACCATCCTGGCTAACACGGTGAAACCCCATCTCTACTATGAATACAAAAAATTAGCTGGGCGTGGTGGCGGGCACCTGTAGTCCCAGCTACTCGGGAGGCTGAGGCAGGAGAATGGCGTGAACCCAGGAGTTGGAGTTTGCAGTGAGCGGAGATTGTGCCACTGCACTCCAGCCTGGGCGACAGAGCAAGACTCTGTCTCAAAAAAAAAAAAAAAAGTCAGGAAATAACAGATGCTGGAAAGGATGTGGAAAAATAGGATGCTTTTACACTGTTGGTGGGAGTGTAAGTTAGTTCAACCATTGTGGAAGACAGTGTGGCGATTCCTCAAGGATCTGGAACCAGAAATACTATTTGACCCACCAATCCCATTACTGGGTATATACCCAAAGGATTATAAATCATTCTCTATAAAGACACATGTACACATATGTTTACTGTAGCACTATGTACAATAGCAAAAACTTGGAACCAAACCAAGTGCCCGTTAATGATAGAATGGACAAAGAAAATGTGGCACATACACACCATGGAATACTATGCAGCCAGAAAAAAGAATGAGTTCATGTCCTTTGCAAGGACATGGATGAAGCTGAAAACCATCATTCTCAGCAAACTAACACAGGAACAGAAGACCAAACACAGCATGTTCTCACTCATAAGTAGGAGTTGAACAATGAGAACACATGGACACAGGGAAGGGAACATCACACACCAGGGCCTGTCAGGGGATGGGGGAAAGAGGAGGGACGTCATTAGGGCAAATACCTAATGCATGCGGGGCTTGAAACCTAGATGATGGGTTGATGGGTGCAGCAAACCACCATGGCACCTGTATACCTATGTAGCAAACCTGCATGTTCTGCACATGTATGGCAGAACTTAAAGTATAATAGGAAAAACAAAAAAGAAAGAAGAGATGCGATCTAAAATGGATATGAAGGTTAACAAAAAAACATTCTGCAATTATACACACTTAAAGGGGAGAGAGGAAAATCTCATACACACTCCCAAACATGAAAGGAAAAATAATTACAGTTGACCATGTAAAAGTTATTGTTTTTCTTTTTTAATGGGTTCTGGGTGGTGGTGGTTTTATCTCTGAATTTTATAAAATAATTTAGGTACAACAGTTGGTCTTGCTGAGGTAGAGTAGAAAGCTAGACACATTGGGTCAGGGATGGAAATGGCTGCTATGTATTTTTAATTACTCAATATATTTAGCATTAGGGCCTAATGGTGTACACCTCGCGGTCCCAGAGAGGGAGAAAAACCTCCTGCTCTTATAGAAAGAACTCAAAGCTGTGAGTCACAATACCTAGATTGTAGTTCTGCTTGTGCCACTTAACCAGAGGCAAAACTTTTGTTCTCACCTTTCTCATTTATTTAACTTGCACATAAAAGTGCTGTTCAAAGTTAAGAGTTCTATAAAAATATCAGTATTCCTAAGTACATGCCATTCATCATTCTGTTTTATACCTTGGAAAATAAACACAACTTCCTACAAATAGCAAAAGGGACAGTCTAATGCCTGATGCTAGCAAGAATGGAAAGGACAACCCCAATTTAATTTGATTTTGATATACATAAAAATACTAAAACAAATCAACAAAATAATATATTCTTAATCCTCTAAGAAAGTACCAACTCCTGGCTCAGGTAGCAATTAGAATGGCTTCTTCAAGAGAAATGACACCAAAGAAATTCATTTCATGACATGATAACAGGCTACTCACATAAGGAGGAAAAACAGGTAAGTCTGCTTCAGCTACAGTTCAAATGATTACAAGTATTTAACATGGTTAAAGAAAAATGAATCAATCTTTACACTCTATTTCACGTTCCTCTTCTCAGCCTATGACAATAATTGTTTATTGGTTTAGGCAAAGCTTTTGGCTTTAGCCTTATGCTAAAGTGTAAGGGTATCTAAAGTGATAAATGGGAAATTAAATATTAAAAATTTTTTAAAAGTTGAAGATAGTTGTAAAGTACTACACACACACACACACACACACACACACACAACAAGAAACCAAGTGTAATATAGTAGGAAGAACTCTTTACAAGTCAGTATTCCTTCATTCTACCCTAGAACTAAAGACTCTTGTTTGGTAAGTGTACATCTAGCTCTGGTACTCTATTGAAAGTTGGTCCAACCTCAGACAGCAAATGGGCATTTCCCGGAGACCTGTGGAATATGCTGAACTTTCTGCACTTTTCCCTTGGGGAGAAAAGAAGAATGTGGATCACAAGAATCTGCCACTTTAGAAATTTAGCTAGATCGAGGTTTTCCATTGTAATTTCTGTAGGATGCTTGCACTTCTAGGGACAGGGCATGTTTCCACGGTTCTGCTGTTAAATGAATTTGGGAAGCGCTTCCCACTCTAACCTTGCTCCCTTGAAAAGTCACATTGCCCGTTAGCTTATTAAAGTCTCTAAAAATTCTGCATAAGCTTGTGTAATACAATGTGTTCACCCACAGGATGATTTTTCCCCAGTACCTGTTTCTATACTTTTGGGATATATTAGCTTAAATGATAAGGTCCTATAGAGCAAGTGCTCAAGATATGAATCACCAAGGCTAGCACTCAAAGGACAATGATCATTGATAAATCATTCTGTGAATGGTGACCTAAAGTGAGTGATTAGCCTGAGGCTTAAGTTAAATATTTTTTTAAACATGTGGTCTTGCTCTGTCACCCAGGCTGGAGTGCAGTGGGATAATCAATCATAGCTTACTGTGACCTTGAACTCCTGTGCTCAAGTGATCCTCCCACTTCAGCCTCCTGAGTAGCTAGGACCACAGGTGTGTGCCACCATGCCTGGCTAATTTTTTACCTTTATTTTTATTGAAACAGGGTCTTACTGTGTTGCCCAGGCTGGTCTCATACTCCTGGACTCAAGCAGTCCTCCCACTTTGGCCTCCCAAAGCACTGGGATTATAGGCATGAGCCACTGTGTCCAGTCTGAAGCTTAAGTTATTCATTGCCTTTTTAAGGTCCCAACGGAAGGTAATGGGAGCACATTCTTATAACATTTGAAGATGATACTAAGCTAAATCTATGTAATAAAAACTTCTTGTACTAGCCATAAGATAAATTCAGCCAATTGGACAAAATTGAGCCTTTTTAACAGACCCAGGAAGTTTATTACACACACAAACACTCACATTTACACATATAAATTCAGTGTATCTATACACGGAAGCTGTAATTGAAATGAATGACCAAGGTTTATGGGCTTGCTAATTCCCTGGATAAAAGAATAAGAATTCAAAATTATAATTAAACACTAAACAAATAGTAAAGTAGAAGAAGCAAGTATATGGTTGGGATGAGAAGATTAGTAGCTTCATCTTTGACATTTAGCTTGAATTCGCAACAGCATTGTAGACAGAGTGAAGTTCTCAGAAAGAGACCTGAAAGCCTTCCTTGACTTGTCTCCTATCCTTTCACATCTATTCCAACTATTACCAAGTTTTACCAGAAGCAGAATCTCCTTTTCCTTGCTAATTCCACAGCCATAGCCTATGCCAGATCACATCTCCTCACTCCTGGACAATCTAACCTTCTCTAGGCTCCCCATTTTGAATTACTCTTGCATGCATTCCTGTCAAAATAACCTTACTAAAGCACCATTTATAATATTCTCTAGCCAATCTAACTACCACAGATCTCAGTGACCTCTACAAACTAAGAGTACCCATAGTATTTACAATTATATCCATACAGCTTAACATTTAAACATTCTCAGATAGTTTCACTTAAGTTCATTTTGTCTGCCTTGAGGAAAAAGAGTTTGTCTCATATTTCTTTGCAGTTACTATAACACCTAACACAAGGTGTTCAACATCAATCCTCAGATTCAAGTCCTACCCAATTTGGACTACTTTAACTGTAGTAGAATATTCTGATCTGTGCCAGGAAAAGGTAGGTTACCATTCATTCCTTTATCCATTCACTCATCAGACATTTTTCAGGCAACCTCCGTATGCAAGACACTGTGCCAGGCAATAGATACGAAGATGTATGTCCTGCCTTCAAGGATATTGTGGGTGAATCAGACATGTACATCATGGTGAGGACTAGAGAGAAGTATGCACGGGTGCTTCAGGGCATCCAGGGGAGACACTTGAAATCAGACTGGAAATAGGACTAGAACATCATTGTCCAAGGTGTGTTTCCCAGAGTGCTAGTCCTGTAAGATTCCCCAAGGAAAAAAAAAGTTTTATGGCCAAATAAATGTGAGAAACTGATCACTGTCACTCCCTCTCCCAAAGAGCCACAAAGCCCATTAGCATGCTAATGCCTAAGAGGAGTCCTGCAGTAGAAACCTGTGGGAAACCCAGGGTATGAAATATAAAATTCCTAACCATCAGGAGAAAAGTAGTAGTTGAAACCTTCTGGATGGGTGAAGTCACTGAGGAACTGAGGGAAAAGAACAGAGGGGCCAGCCACAGCCAAGGATGAGAAGAGTATCAACATTTAAGGGTGGAATGGAAAAAGAGTGGCCCATGAGGGAGGCTAAGATGAACTGGCCAGGGATGTAGAAAGAAATCCAAAACAAAACAGAAAACCAGGATCAGAGGGAGAGGAGAGAATTTCAAGGAGGGTTTGGCCAGAAACATCAGAGCCCCAAATGAAAAACTGGCATGTCCACTGGATTTAGCAATCAAGGGGTTATTAGAGACATTGGTGGGAGTGTTATCAGGGCAACATTGGGAGGGAGGGGGCTTGCAGTGGACTGAGGCTGTGAGGAAGTGAGAGTAATAAGTATAGACTGGCCTTCTGAGAAATGTGGCTATGCAGGGATGGGAATAACATGCGAAGGGACAGAGAGAGATGTGGTGTTGAAGGAGGGTTATTTGGCAATGAGGAGATTTGAAACTCTTTGTTGTATTCTAAGGGGAAAGAGCCAAATAGAGAGGAAAGGTTAAGACAGGAATTTGAGGGAAGGGTGCCTAATTAGACTCAGTAACTGAAAAGACAGCAAGGAGGGGAGGTAAATCACAGTGAGGTGGAATTAGCCACAGACAGAAAGAGGGCGACCTTTTCTACTGGGCAGGAACAAAGAAAAAAGGGTAGGAGAGAGAAAGTTATTAGTAATATCATTAATTCATATTTATGAGGACCTGCTCTATGCCAGGCACTGTGCTAAGTGGTTTGCAGAGTGTTGAGAAAGGCAGTCTCGTGCAGTCTCTGGATCCCCGTTCAGCCACATAAGGATGGGCTTGAGCCTGGAACACTTCCTAACCAAGAGATGAACAGCCTACGCAGCCTGTGCTGGGCTTATCACCTTGTGTAGGAGTATCTTTCCCTGTTGCAGACTCCATGAATATTCTTGGCCTCTGCTGACGTGTGTATCTCAGTGGCCCTCAGACGCATCCCAGGCTTTCAATATTTCAGACTCCACACGGGAGAAGGAGGAGTCCTGCCTCTGTGATAGGTGGAAGGAGTGCACATAGGCACATTGTTCTGCTGGAAGAGATGGTCTAGCCATGGGGGACTGAGGCACACTGTTGCAGTTGATCTTGCACTGTCTCTTCACTGTCTATGTAACATAACCCTTCACTATGTAAAGGGTTATGTTATGTTTTCCTTGGTAACTCCTGTGTCAAGGTGCAATGGGAAGAAGTGGAGTCCTCCTCTTGAATTAGTGCACAGTATTCCACTCAACACATAGGTTGTCCCATTTAATCCTTACAGTAATACTTTAGGGTAGGCACTAATATCATCCCAATTCTACAGATGAAGAAAGAGCAGTAGGTCTAATGGAGTCAAGATAAAAGTCAGGTAAAGAAAGATTTCTTGCCTAGTGAGTACTTTCTTAGAAAGAAGCTCTTCCTTGGTGTTATCAATTTTTCTGATTGAAGTAATTGAAGGAGGAAGCAAGACTATTTGCTGAGAGTGAGGCAGGGAGGTGGCAAGGGAAGGATGTCTGAGGAACGGAACAGTCACGATTGGAATAGTTGCAGAGGAGAATGAGAGAGTGTGCTAAGTAAAGACATACTTGAGAACCTAGCCAACATTGAAGCACATACTTCAGTTGAGGCTTCAATTTCTATAGTTTGTGACACCCCGCCCCTGCCACCCCCATCTGCTATGCCAGGATCTAGTTAGGAAGGCTGGGAAAAGATAGATTGAGACTTGCAGGGTTTTACAAAGAAGCATATACATCCTTAGAAATGACTACCAATATATACAAGATGATTGATCCCAGATGCTCTACTATAGATATAAGCAAAGTACTGCCAGGGTACAGTGGATGGAGAGGGATTCATTCTGATAGGAAATTAGAGAAATCTGAGGATATGGATGACATTTAAACTTTTACTAGTGTAAAATTTTAGCGGTTTTCAAGCCTGATCTACTGAGAAATGAATTAACAGCAGAAAAGGAAGAGCAGGTTTGCAGAGGAAACAATAAGTTCAGTTTTCAGACATTGATTTTGAGATGCCTACAGTTGTAACACATAGAAATGTTTAGATTTGGAAGTTACCACCTACAGGTAGTAGTTCAAGCTTCACACATGAAGTTGCTGGCATGCAGAGGGAGTAAAGATATCATAAAGCTATCTCGCAATCTCATCACAGATAAGGACAGATACAAGGGTACCACTAGGCACCAGGGCAGAGTTCTCTGGCCATGAAATCAAGATAGAAGAGGAAGAAAAGGCTGGGATGCTTTCGGGCATGGAGTTGGTAGAGGGTTACTGATGTAGGTAGCCCTTAGGAGTGATTAGGAGATTGCAAAAGAAGCGTATGAAGGATTTAAGATTAAGGAAGGGAGGGGCCACTTGGAGGAATTGTAAAAACAAAGTTTAACTTTATTTTTCTTTTTACAAGCTTGCCTGGATCCAGCCTTGCAGAAGATTATAGCAAAAGTATTGTGGGCTCAATGGCAAGGTCAAGATGACTGGGCAAGGCCCTGGGAAATGAATGCTAACTTCTCACTGTTTTTTTTTTTTTTACCTTTCTGCTGCCTTCAATGTACTTTATTGTACAGTGCTCTCCCACTCCCAGAGACATTATCTCGCATGTCCCTCTTTGCCCTCAAAATCTATTTTTTTTTTCCTTTGAGACAGGGTCTTGCTCTGTCACCCAGGATGGAGTGTAGTGGCGCAATCACAGCTCACTGCAGACTCAACCTCCCAGGATCAAGCAATTCTCCCACCTCAGCCTCCCAAGTAGCTGGGACCACAGGTGCACACCATCATGCCCAGCTAATTTTTGTATTTTTTTGTAAAGACAGGTTTCACTATGTTACCCAGGCTGATCTCGAACTCCCGTACTCAAGCAACTCCCCACCTCAGCCTCCCAAAGTGCTGGGATTACAGACGTGAGCCACAGCGCCGGGCCCCAAAATCTATTTTAAATGTAAAGAAACACAAAAGTAACAGTTTTGTAAAAGAAAATTCACGTACTGTTTTGTAGTAAATTCTAAACCCTGTGTATCTTTGTGTCTAGTTAAATCCTAGGCTTACAGCTAAAATTCAATGAGAAGGCAACAAAAGAATACGTTAGGAATTAACCCCTGGAAGTAAGACCAGGCAAAAGGCACCTCAACCACATCTGCTAAGTGTATAAAGAATTGATAGGTGCCACATCCTTTATCTACATTTGCACCTACACGTGAACCTAGACCTTATTTATCAATACCACTCATCATAATGAAATAAGTAAGGATACAGTGATACAATTTCAACACTGTCTAAAAGAACTCAGGCTAGGTGCAATGGCTTACACCTGTAATCCCAGCACTTTGGGAGGCCAAGGCAAGTGGATTGCTTGAGCTGAGGAGTTGAAGAGCAGCTTGAGCAACATAGTAAGAGCTCGTCTGTACAAAAAATAAAATTAGCCAGGTGTGGTGGGGCACACCTGTGATCCTAGCTACCTGGGAGGCTGAGGTAGGAGGATCACCTGAGCCTGGGAAATCAAAGCTTCAGTGAGCCATGATCATGCCACTGCACTCCAGCCTGGGTGACAGAGTGAGACCCTGTTTCAAAAAAAAAAAAAATTGTAGATGGAGAGCAAGAGGCAAAGGGGAGCAAGAAAAAGGGAAAACAAGAAAGGAAGGGCCTCCTTCACTAGCTGCCTTTGTCCTGACACCTTCTTTATTTGAGTTACTAACATGAGGTTCCAGAAGGTATTTTTCCATAAAAAAACATTGAAATCATTAGCTGAACTGGATAATCTACTCCATTATGTCTTGGATAGGTTCTGACCTTCACACATGGCCCCGGAGAATAAGAAACTGAAGAAAGCAGTTTTTATGGCAAAAAAAAAAAAAAAAAAATGTAACGAGGAAGGACATATCTGGCTTGGTGAGCCAAGGTTTTGCATGAGAGACAGCTTTGGCAGAAAATATGTATGGGTGCATTTTTTTAAAACCCAAATGAAATAGCTTTATTTTACTAAGTCCCTTGGGTAAAATGTGTATGTTTTTACAATATGTATTACCTACACTATTAAGTAGAAAGATGTCAGTAGCAAATTGGCACAGCTTCTTAGACTCTTAATATGTATGCCTAGTGTTCCATTATTGGAATGCTAAGCTTGTGGGAGTTATTTATATCCTACTGCTCAAGATCATCGCCAAGTTCTGATTTTTCACACACAAAAAAAAATTGCAACCTCCAGCATAAATGGGTTAATGGTTAATATCTGGGCATAGCTGAAAAGTAGCAAAACAGATGCTGTTTTCAGATTTTTTATTTTGATTAGTAGCATCAGGGAACTGGTATGGTGAGGGTGGTTGGGGTTCAGAAAAGGAGAAGGAAGCTGAAAGAGGAAAGAAACATAAATACATGAGATGATAATTGAGAGATTCAAATTTTCTATATTTTCTGTCTTTTGAAAGAGACAGAATTTAAATTTTATGGAATTTCATTAGAATTTTTTTAATGAATGCAGAAAAACACCTTAAACACCTTAAAACATATCTAGGCTGACCCACAGAAGAGTAAAGCCAATTCCTGTCTTTTCTCTGTATCTCTCTGACACACACACACACACACACACACACACACACACATCAATAGTTTCTGAGGATCATTTTTAATTTATTTTTATTTCTAGTGTACAAAAGCCTAGGATTATACTCCTTTTTATGTGTTTTAGAAGGGTGAGGTGCAATGTTAAGGAAATTAACTCAATAACATTTTACCTGCTAAGTGAAATACAAAATCTACCCCTACGATTAATAGTTTATACTTTTTTGTTGTCTTGCATTACGAGGATAAGTAAGGATTTTTTCCAAAAAAAAGATATACGTGTAGTTTGAGACCAGCATGGGCAAATGACAAAATCTCATCTCTACAAAAAACACAAAAATTAGCCAGGCATGGTGGTGCACGCCTATAGTGCCAGCTACTCAGGAGGCTGAGATGGGAGGATGACTTGAGCCCAGGAGGCAGAGTTTGCAGTGAGCCAAGATTGTGCCGCTGCACTCCAGCCTGGGCAACAGAGCCAGACCCTATCTCTAATTAATTAATTAATTAAAATTTAAAAATAGATATATGTGTATGATATGTATGGAAATCGGTAGGTTGGCGAGAATGAAAAAAGGCTGCACATTTTCAGGGAGCCAAAAGACAGAGAGCCTGAGAATAAAAGGGGACTGAGCTGGTTTCAGCTGCAAGGCCAGCAATCATTTCAGACAATAGTCTGCTCTTTCAGCTGAAAATACGGGAAAAAGAGTGGCACAAATAAATGCCCTCCTTGACTGTCCAAATATCTATAAGATAATTAAAGTGTCCTTCACCCTTTTTAATGGGAGTCCACTGCTTCGCTCTATGTAAATGAAGTTAGGATCCTTTCAAACAATACAAATAGGAGAAGGAGATCATACATATATTGTAATATTATATCATACATATATTACATAGAATGTTCTTTTCTGATTATAAAGCAATTCATGAGAAAAATATTAATAAAATATTTAAAATTAATGATCATTTTAGAAAAAAATGGGCATACAAAAAAGATTAAAAAGAAAATAAAATATTTATATTAATTAGTAAAATTAACCATTTTTTAAAATTTTTAAATTTTAAAATTAAAAAATTTAAAATTTAAAAAAATTTTTACTTTTAAAATTATTTAAATATATGACTGAATTTATATTGTAATTCTACTACCCAAGAGATATGCTGATAATATTTTGCTGTATTTCTTCCTAGTAATTTTTCTTTAATGCTACACTATCTTTGCCTAGGACAAGAAAATACTCCCATTTGATGCTTTCAGCACTGCTAGACAGTAAATGAATTAAAAACACTAAAATAAAAGAGACAGAAACAATAATTGCACCCAACTGAACTGTGGGAAGCTGTACCAGCCTCCACAACTAAGTATTCGAAGAAAGAAAACAGTTGTGAGAAATCAGCACAGTGCTGTGGAAAGAACACACAGAAGACTTGGTCCTAGTACTGTCTTACTGTTACTTCACTCCATGACCTTGGGAAAAACATTTTCCTTTTCTAGGATTCATTTTCTTTATCTCTAAAATAGGAGACTGCAGCTCAGCAGATGCACAAACATTATAAGGTATTTTGCCCTTTGCTGGAGACTAAGGATGATGGGCAGGAAGCTTCTAATCTAATCTAGTAGGTTTTGCAATTTAGAAATGAAAATTTAGGTAAAATTTTATGATATCCCTGAAATAGACCCTGAAGTTTAGAAGAAGATAATTTTCAAATTCTTGGCCTAATGAAGTGGACAAAATGCTACCAAAGTTCCTCAGACTCTGAAATTCTGTAATTTATTGTCACCAAAAGTCAAATGCCTAGACCAGTGTTGATCATTCTCATGCTGAGAGTAATTAGTGAATTTGCTCAGGGTCTGGGGGGACCCCAATTTCAAAGCAAATGGAAACCAGAGATGGTAGTTCTGTCAATCCAATTGTCACTTTATAGTCCCTAAATACCAAAGGCTAAGCTTTGGCAAAGTCGGGCAGTAAAAATCTACCCTTACTGCAAATCTTTCTCCTTCTGATCCTTCTCTCCCCAATCAGTTCCATTTCAATCCAGAAAGTCAGCAACTTTGAACTTTCTCTTCCGTCTGTGAAAACCTATTGGTAAGTGGTAGATATTTACAGCTTAGTAAATATATAAGTGTTTCTAAATATCTAAGTGTTTCTCCCAAGGATATTTATGTTAAAGTTTTATATCTAATTTTCTAATAAAAGTTTTTTCTCCCTATTGAGGGAATTGTTTTCCATTTATATAAAATTATTTTTAAATTATTTGTATAAATTTGAGGGGTACAAGTGAAGTTTTGCTAACATGGATACACTACCTCCTGGTGAGGTCTGGACTTTTAGTGGAACCCTCGCTGGAATAATGTTACAATGTACCCATTACATAATTTCTCATCCTTCTTCCCCTCCCCTCCCACCCTTCTGAGTCTCCATTGTCTATTCCACACTCTAAGTTCATGTGTACACACGCTACTTAGCTCCCACTTATATGTGAGAATTTTATGTTTCACGATGAGTAGGTGGAGAAGATGTATTTAGGGAGTAAGACAGAGGACTTTCTTAGGTTCCCTAAATTCATACGAGATATGGGGAGCCTTTGTCCAAGAGTATTTTCAAATTCTGAAACAATGAGGATTATGTCTTTAATATGGGCCTTTCCCCAAACACCACTAATAAGGACCTCTTCCTCCCTCTACTTGGAGCTGCATTTGAACGTAGTTTTTAACAAGTTACAAAAACACTACCCCCAGTTACTACAAGCCCTGAATGAAATGTAATAGCCAAGAATCCTTTTAAGGATTGGGTGCTGGGATTGTTTGCTTTCTCTTCTCTCTTTTCTTTTCTTTTCTTTTTTTTCCTTCGACAGGGTCTTGCACTGATGCCCAGGCTGGAGCCCAGAGCACAGTGGCCTGTTATCAGCTCTCTGCAACCTCTGCCTCCTGAGCTCAAGCAATCCTGCCTGAGTAGTTAGGACCACAGACATATGCCGCCATGCCCAGCTAATTTTTATATTTTTTGTAGTGATGGTGTTTCACCATGTTTCCCAGGCTGGTCTCAAACTCCTGAGCTCAAGTGATCCGCCTGCCTTGGCCTCCCAAAGTGCTGGGATTACAGGTATTAACCATGTCCGGCCTTGCTTTGTTTCTGGTTTATAGTGAGGCTGAAAAAATTTAAGGAAGGTATCTCAATTTAAATGAATTACTAATTGAATGAGTAATTGATACATTTACAGATAAATGATTCTTCTACATCAGTGCTGTCCAGCAGAACTTCTATGATGATAGAAATGTCCTATAACTGTGCTGTCTAGTGGGTAACCACTAGCCCCATGTGCACTAGAAAAATGGCACTTGAAAGTCAGAAACTGAATTTTTAATTTTTATTAGCTTTAATTAATTTAAATCTAAATAGCTATATGTGGATAATGGACATCATATTAGTTAACACAGTTCTAGATGATTCTGTGCAGAGGCTGGTTGGTTGCCAAATATACTATTCTGACCCTGACAAGGGAACCCCATCCAAGTAGAGTGATTCACCTTTTTAATCTCAGGTCTATTATAATTATATTAGTTATCAAAACCAAGGCTATTGCTATTAACAAATGAGAAAATCTATAGAATTGCCATGGAAACCCTATTGGAGAAACACAGGTTTCCATGTCAACCCCTGTCCAGGATACTGCTACAAAATGCCCTATAAGCAAAAACTTCTGAAACCACAATGTTTTCTGACTAATGGAATTAGGAGACTGTGACTTTTGTTCATTGTTCTTAGGCAAGGCATTTGGGGCCCTTCCAAGAAGTAGTCTGAATATCTGTTATAAGGAAAGAAAATGATACAGTGTCTAAAGGCCCTTGACTGAAAAATTTGTTTTTTGATAAATATGTTTTTATCTAAAGGCTCTTTGTCAGAAATCCTTCCTTGGGATTATGCTTGCTGACTTTTCTGATATGTTTCTATTAAGAAAAAAAAAAAGAAAGAAAAGGAAAGAAAAGGCAGAAAAGATGAGAGAAAGCTTCCCATCAGTGTTTCAAATAAAGAAGTTTATGATGAGATGTTACCATTGACCCTTAATTTCTGCCCCGTTTGAAACACTAAGGGAGTCCAACCATTGTCCATGCCCCTTTTGGAATGGTTGTGATTTCCAGGGCCTTGGTTAACTATTACTCCTAGCCCAAATCCTGGTGAGCTCCACTAGCTGCAGAGGCCACCATTTGCAAGAGCAGATATGCAGAAGATCCCTGGCCAGCCTCCTCATAGCTACCTTCATTGCTATGTGGAGACAATAGAATCATTAAAAGTTATGGGCTGGACATGGTGGCTAACACCTGTAATCCCAGCACTTTGGGAGACCGAGATGGATGGATCGCTTGAGTACAGCAGTTTGAGACCAGCCTGGGCAACATGATGAAACCCTGTCTCTACAAAAAAAAAAAAAAAAAAAAAAAAAAATTAGCCAGCCTTCATGGCACATGCCTGTGGTCCCAGCTACTCAGGAGGCTGAGGTGGGAGGATCACCTGCGCCTGACAGGTCAGGGCTGCAGTGAGCCAAGATTGCACCACTGCACTCCAGCCTGACAGCGTAAGACAATATATCAAAAAAAATTTTTTTTTCATAGACCAATGGAACATAATACAGAACCCAGAAATAAACTCAAATACTTACGGGCAACTGATCTTTGACAGAGCAAACAAAAACATAAAGTGGGGAAAGGACACCCTTTTCAACAAATGGTGCTGTGATAATTGGCTAGCCACATGTAGGAGAATAAAAGTGGAACCTCATCTCTCACCTTATACAAAAGTCAACTCAAGATGGATTAAGGACTTAAATCTAGGACCTGAAACTAAAAATTCTAGAAGATAACATTGGAAAAACCCTCTAGACATTGGCTTAGACAATGATTTCATGACCAAGAACCCAAAAGCAAATGCAATAAAATCAAAGATAAATAGTTGGGACTTAATTAAACCAAAGAGCTTTTGCATAGCAAAAGGAACAGTCAGCAGAGTAAATAGACAACCCACAGAGTGGGAGAAAATCTTCACAATGTATACATCTGACAAAGGACTAATATCCAGGATATACAATGAACTCAAATCAGTAAGGAAAAACAAACAATCCCATCAAAAAGTGCGCTAAGGATATGAATAGATAATTCTCAAAAGAAGATATACAAACGGTGAACAAACATGAAAAAATACTCAACATCACTAATGATCGGGGAAATGCAAATCAAAACCACAATGCAATACCACCTTACAAGAATGGTGATAATCAAAAAATCAAAAAACAGTAAATGTTGGTGTGGATGCAGTGATCAGGGAACACTTCTACACTGCTGGTGGGAATGTAAACTAGTACATCCTGTATAGAAAACAGTGTGGAGATTCCTTAAAGAGCTAAAAGTAGAACTAAAATTTGATCCAGCAATCCCACTACTGGGTATCTACCCAGAGGAAAACAAGTCATTATTCGAAAAAGAACATGGACATGCATGTTTATAGCAACACAATTTGCAGTTGCAAAATCGTGGAGCCAACCCAAATGCCCATGAATCAACGAGTGCATAAAGAAACTGTGATATAGGCTGGGCACACTGGTTTATGCCTGTAATCCCAGCACTTTGGGAGGCTGAGGTGGGCGGATCACGTGAGGTCAGGACTTTGAAACCAGCCTGGCCAACATGGCAAAACCCCGTCTCTCCTAAAAGTACAAAAATTAGCCAGGCATGGTGGCGGGTGCTTGTAATCACAGCTACTCAGGAGGCTGAGGCAGGAGAATCGCTTGAACCCGGGAGGCGGAGTTTGCAGTAAGCTGAGATCGCACCACTGCACTCCAGCCTGGGCGACGAGAGCAAGACTCCATCTCAAAAAAAAAAGAAAAAGAAAGAAACTTTTTTATATATATATATATATTTATATTTATATATATTTATATATAAATATATATAAATATATATGATGGAATACTGCTCAGCCATAAAAAGGAATGAATTAATGGCATTTGCAATGACCTGGATGAGACTGAAGACTATTATTCTAAGTGAAGTAACTCAGGAATGGAAAACCAAATATCCTGTGTTCTCATTGATATGTGGGAGCTAAGCTATGAGGACGCAAAGGCTTAAGAATGATACAATGGGCTTTAGGGGACTTGGGGGGAAGGGTGGGAGGGGGCAAGGGATAAAAGACTACAAACAGGGTGCAGCGTATACTGCTCAGGTGATGGGTGCACCAAAATCTCGCAAATCACCACTAAAGAACTTACTCTTGTAACCAAATAACACCTGTACCCCAGTAACCTATAGGAAAAAAAATTAAGTTATAAAGGTATATTTATTTCTATGGTTAAAGAAAAAATTCCCCTTGTTATAGAAAACTGAGGTGTCTGGAAAAGAAGCCTGAGACTTGGCTGCCCTGGGGAAGGATCCTAGGAGGCTGTGGTTGAAGAAACTTACATGAACCCACGTCCTTGGCAAGAGTGCTTGGTTTCCTGAATTGTTAGGAAAGTTGTTGAGAAACTGAGGACTGTAGTGAAGGGAGAATATTTGTTTTAGACAATAACAGATGATAGTATGAACAAAAACAGGTGGTGGCAATCAATTCCTAGTCGGGAGCCCAGAGAAAGGAATCCACATTTGGATCCTGTCTCAGTTTAATAAGATTCTTTGAAATGTAGCAGAGAAGGCTCCCTGTTGCCTTCAGTAAATGGGCTGCTTGCTTTTTTTCCCACTCAAATCTATACAGTATAAGCTTTTGGACCTTGCTTTCCATACTATATTAGATCAAAAGTTGCACTTAGAAAATCTCCATCTTATACAATCTCCTCCTTTAAGTGAGAAAACAAAGGTGCAGACTTGCCAAGCGTCAACCCGTTATTACTAAAATTCCTGTCCCAGAGCTTACTTCATATGACATGAAGTTCCTGTTTCCACAACAGCAGCCAAACCCTATCTGCTCCCTGTTTCCTTCTCCTTTTTGTAATGAAATGATAGAAGTTGGGGACTCTAAATAATTTTCACTGAGTGTATATAACCCTCAGAACCTTTATTATGCTTCACTTCAACAAATATTTACTAAGTAATTACAATGTCCAAGCCTTAGCACTACTAAGTTGTTGTTCCTCCAGCAGATAAGGGCCTCAAACATAGTTGCAGCTAAGATTCTCTCTAAAGGTTTATTTCATCTCCACCCAAAACAGGAAGGCCTGGGAACTTGTACCAATATATTTCTTTCTTTCTTTCTTCTTTTAAGATGGAGTCTTGTTCCGTCATGTTACCCAGGCTGGCATGCAGTGGTGCAATCTCGGCTCACTGCAACCTCTGCCTCCTGGGTTCAAGCAATTCTCCTGCCTCAGACTCCCAAGTAGATGGGACTACAGGTGCATGCAGCCACGCACAGCTAATTTTTGTATTTTTAGTAGAGACAGGGTTTCACCATGTTGGCCAGGCTGGTCTCAAACTCCTGACCTCAGGTGATCTGCCCACCTCGACCTCCCATAGTTCTAGGATTACAGGCACAAGCCACGGTGCCCAGCCAATATATTTCTTTAACTCAGTACAGCTAACCCATATTTACTTATCATCCTTTTCTTTCTAGCTGATTACAGGTTTCCTCTTTTCTTTTTTGTCTTCCTGGTATCCTTGTCTGTTCCCTCTGTTTAAAGTTTTGCACAAGGTTCTGGGAAAGAATTGAGGAATGCTTAGGGTGTGACCCCACAAGCCAAATCTTGCGCAGTTTCAGTATACGGGGATTAAGAAAAGATCACTGATTCTTGACGTTCTGGTCTGACTTTGGGCTTGGTTCGAGAGTGTGGGGATTCTAGTGTAATGGAAAAGAGAATATAACTAAAAGTGGTGCAGATTTGCTAGTCTAAAATCTGGTCCCTGCTTAGAGATACTCTGATTCCTCTTACTGCTATGGAACAGACACCCACACCCACACACCACCCCAGCTGATCTTGTCACACACACACACACACCACCCCAGCTGATCTTGTCACACACACACCACCCCAGCTGACCTTGTCACACACACACACACACCACCCCAGCTGATCTTGTTATACAGACACACCACCCCAGCTGATCTTGTCTCACACACACACACCACCCCAGCTGATCTTGTCAAACACACACACACCACCCCAGCTGATCTTGTCAAACACACTCCACCCTAGCTCATCTTGTGTCTCTCTCACACACACACACCACCCTAGCTCATCTTGTCTCTCTCTCTCACACACACACACCACCCCAGCTCATCTTGTCATACACACCACCCCAGCTGATCTTGTCTCTCTCTCTCTCTCAATCTCACACACACACACACCCCACAGCTGATCTTGTCTCACACACACACACACACAAACCACTCCAGCTGATCTTGTCTCTCTCTCTCACACACACACAGACACACCACCTCAGCTGATCTTGTCTCACACACACACAACCGCAGCTGATATTGTCACACACACACACAACCCCAGCTGATCTTGTTATACACACACACTACCCCAGCTGATCTTGTCTCACACACACACCACCCCAGCTGATGTTGTCACACACACACACACCACCCCAGTTGATCTTGTCTCACACACACATACCCCCCACACCAGCTGATTTTGTCACACACACACACAACCCCAGCTGATCTTGTTATACACACACACCACCCCAGCTGATCTTGTCTCACACACACACACACACCCCACACCAGCTGATCTTGTCACACACACACACAACCCCAGCTGATCTTGTTATACACACACACCACCCCAGCTGGTCTTGTCTCACACACACACACCACCCTAGCTGATCTTGTCACACACACACACACACACCACCCCAGCTGATCTTGTCTCACACACACACCACCCCAGCTGATCTTGTCACAAACACACACACACCACCCCAGCTGATCTTGTCTCACACACACACACACCCCACACCAGCTGATCTTGTCACACACACACACAACCCCAGCTGATCTTGTTATACACACACACCACCCCAGCTGGTCTTGTCTCACACACACACACCACCCTAGCTGATCTTGTCACACACACACACACACACACCACCCCAGCTGATCTTGTCTCACATACACACCACCCCAGCTGATCTTGTCACAAACACACACACACCACCCCAGTTGATCTTGTCTCACACACACACACCACACCAGCTGATCTTGTCACACACACAGACACACACCACCGCAGCTGATCTTGTCACACAGACACACACATACACCACCCCAACCGATCTTGTTATACACACACACCACCCCAGCTGGTCTTGTCTCTCTCTCTCTCTCTCACACACACACACACACACACACATGCATACCACCCCAGCTGATCTTGTGTCACACACACACACCACTGCAGCTGATCTCGTCTCACTCACACACACACACACACAACCACCCCAGGTGATCTTGTCCTTGTCTCTCTCTCACACACACACACCACCCCAGCTGATCTTGTCGCACACACACACACACACACACAACCACAACTGATCTTGTCTCTCTCTCACACACACACACCACCCCAGCTGATCTTGTGTCACACACACACCCACAAACACACATACCCACAAACACACATACCCACCATCTCACCTGATCTTGTCTCACACACACACCACCCCAACTGATCTTGTCTCACACACTTGCACTCACACACTCCATCCCAGCTGATCTTGTAAACACACAAACATACCATCCCAGCTGATCTTGTCTCACACGCACATGCACACACTCACACACACACCACCCAGCTGATCTGTCAAGCCAGACTTTCTCTTCAGCTCTTGCCCTCCTCCTCCCAAACTTTCTTCCTTACTCTCTCCATCCCCATTGTCTCCACCCTAATACAAGTCACCCTCATTTCTTTGCCTGGATTCTAGGCAGGTCCCAGTAGCCTTCTGACTGGTCTTTGCCATCTTTTCTCTCTTTGATCCTTTCTCCATTTTGCACTCAAACTGACCTTTCAAAACTATGTTGCTTCCTGGTGTGTGAGGGTAATGACCCAAATCATGAATGGGGCCTACAAGGCCATGCACAAAGAGGCTTTCACCCACCTGCTTAGCTTTCTCACTCTTCATTGGCCACCCACACTGGTGGTGCTACCCTGAACACTCTTCCCCTGCCTTCAACCCCTAACTCCAGCTCCTGCCCTCACTCTTCCTTTAGCACTCAGTTCAAATGTGACTTCTTCAAAGAAGAATTCCTAATACTCCAGACTGTTAGCTGTTCCCCTAGCATCTTCACTTCTTTACACTGCCTATTACAGTTGTAGTTATGTAATTAGTTGCTGTTTAAACACTGTGTCCCTAGTCAGAATATAAACTTTGTGAACTCAGACGCTATGGCTGTCTTGTTCACTGCTTTGTCCACAGCATTTATCCCAATGCCCAGCACACAATGGGGTTCATTAAATATTTGATGAATGGATAGCAACATTCATGTTGTAGAGATACATATGGCCTCTTCCTTGACACGTGGGTTCTGGAACAGAAAGAACCTGGCCTGTCCTGTATCGTATTGTTATTCTTTTAACTTTGGTTTGGTTTGATTATTTTTATCCTCTGTGTTTTTACATTTTGTTTTGTAAAGGCAAGAAAGAACCCTCAAGTGGATTGCCTCTGGCAGTTGGAGCCACACCAGTGTTCTCAGAATACACCCTGTCCTTTCCAATTTCCTTCATATGCGGTAACCACCAACAGTCTTGGAGTAACAAGTCTTAAATTCTGATTCTCAGTCTGCTAAAGTAAGATCCCTCGTGGCCCCAACCACACTCCACTTTCTCTCTGAAAGCCTGTCTGTTCTTGTCAGAACTTCTCTCTTCTTGCTAAAGCATTTCACTTTCACCTCTGTTTAACAGTTGTATTTTCTAGCTTTTTATTATAGTTGTTTTGATACCCATCTACCCAACCTACTAAACTCTGTGCTGTCTGAGGGCAGGTACACTGAACTGTTAAAATGTCTGAATCACCTGTGTATTCTCAGCATCTAGCACAATGTTAGGTGTTTATTAAACACAATTAAATTTTTCATTAGTATAGTAGCAGAGTGACTGGGCTAAAGTCCTTTAGTTTTATTGTTTCCATTCATCAATTCCATCATATATTCTCCCTCGCTTCCACCAAGAAGTACAGAGAATAAAGATCCTATTTTCTTTTCCCTTCCTATGAAAGGTTTCCAAGATTACTGAGAAAGAAGAAAGTACTGAGGAGCCTTATGTAAGTAGAGAACAAAGAGAATAATGCCAATAAATACATACATTGTTTAAAGCCCTGCAGCTCTTCCTCAAATCAGATGATAAGAAGTTCAGAGTGCCAGGAGCATCTGGCAAAGGGCATCTGCTGAAACTGATGTCTCAGAAGAAAAAAAAAGAAAGAAGAAAAAGCAATAGTCTGTGTAGTGATAAATGGAACATTCCTTATTGTTGATTCTTAGAAAGACAGTACCATACATTGTATGCTTTATAGTGGAAATTATTTTTCCTAATGTGTAAACATCTAAAAATAATATATTCAGCCCAGGCGCTGTGGTTCACAGCTGTAATCCCAGCACTTTAGGAAGCCAGTGCAGGAGGATTACTTGAGGCCAAGTGTTCATTACCAGCCTGGGCGATACAGTGAGACCATGTCTCTACAAAAAAAAATTTAAAAATTAGCCAGGCACAGTGGCCCATACCTGTAGTCCTAGCTATTCAGGAGGCTGAGGCAAGGAGAATTGCTTGAGCCCAGGAGGTTGAGAATGCAGTGAGCTATGATCATGCAACTGCACTCTACCCTCTACCCTGTCTCAAAAATAAATAAATAAAAATAGCATATTTACTGAAAGCAAATATACAGACCTGGAAATATAGGTTCTAAACCCATTTCTGCCTCTATCTAGCAGGGTGACCTTGGTCAAGTCAGATTATCATCTATAGGTAGTTGTGCTGCATATGGGGCCTCTTGTTACAGATTTAAAAATAGAAACCCTCCTAAAGCAGATTCCTTTTATTTAAATCAGCCCTCATGGAACCAAATGTTGTCATGGGAAGGATACAGTCAGGCCATGACTGTCAATGAGAAACAAGATTGATGCCATTATTGAAGATATGATATGATATCATATCTAGGGAAACAAATCTTCTTATCAGTTGTTAATTAATTTCCATTCAGGTGTTTCTCTGTTTTCTTCAGTTCAGCTGGTACCTATTAAAAGCTTGTTACTCAAAAGAAATAACCTAATATGGCAGAATTGTGCCTCAGGAAACCTGTGCTTTAAATCTGACTGTACTACTACAAGCTGTATGATCTTAGACACTTTATAATAGTGACAGTTGCCACCTACTGAGCATCTACTCTCTGCTCACTGTGCTAGGCCCTTTACAGGTGCTATTTCCTTTAGTTCTCACAAAGCCCGTCATGATAAATGCTATTAGCCTCATTATACAGATAACTCAAATGTTATTTGAAGAAGTTAAGTAATTTGCCACAGGTCACATAGCTGGTATAGTAAGTGAGATTCCAAAGTCCTTGCTTTTTTTCCAAAAAGCAAGTGCTTCTTTCCAAAGTGCTTTTTTGTGAAGAGTCCTGGGGGAATTGTTTACTCAAATTTTTGCAATCATAAAGTTAGGGAATTTAGTTATGTGACCTGCAGGAGTGATAGTAAATAAATGTAACTTTTTTGTTGACTTTTTATAGTGGATTTTTTTTTTTGAAACATGATATCACTCTGTCACTCAGGCTGGAGTGCAGTGGTGTGATCATGGCTATTTTTTGTAGCGACCGAGTTTTGCTATGTTGTCCAGGCTGGTCTCAAACTCCTGGGCTCAAGCCATCTGCCCACCTCGGTTTCCCAAAGTGCTGAGATTACAGGCATGAGTCACCACAGCAGGCCTATAATGGAAAATTTTTATCATACACAAGAATAGAGAGACTAATTCAGTGACCAATCCCACAGCCACAAAAATCGTCACTTCATAACCACTCTTATTTCGTCTATACCCATTCACTTTTCTCTTTACCTCAACACCCAATGGATTCTTGTGAAGCAGTCCAGCTATATTATTTGATCTGTAAATATTTTAGTATTTATCATGAAAGGGAAAGACCTTTTAAAAACATAATCCTGATCCTTTTGTAGTTCATGAGCGTGATGATTGGGTGTTCACATGCATGTGTGAGATGTGCCGCTGTTGAACCTTGTTATGATGTCAGCACATTACCCGTCTGACAAGAAAAAATAATAATAATACCAATACTATTAGCATACCTTAAAAATTAACAAGAATTCCTTAATATCATAAAATATCCAATGTTTGTGTTTCTTTCATTTTCTCCTTCTAAAAAAATAGCTTAATATATTTTAATAGCAAACTTACAGGAATAGCACAGAAGACAGACAACATTAAAAACCTGTACTTGCATGTAGGACAACTCAGAAAAGTACAGTGAATGCACAGAATCGACTGTATTATCAAATGCTACCAACATTATTTAGTTGCCATCAATAAGAAATTTGCTTGTTTTTAAAAAGTCCAAATGCTGGCATTGTCCAGAACATTTTAACAGGTTTATTTATATTGTTATAAAGTTGAACTGCTGGCCAGGTGTGGTGGCTCATGCCTGTAATCCCAGCATTTTGGGAGGCTGAGGCAGGCAGATTGCCTGAGGTCAGGAGTTCATGACCAGCCTGGCCAACATGGTGAAACCCTGTCTCTACTAAAAAATATGAAAATTAGCCGGGCGTGGTGGCAGGTGCCTGTAATCCCAGCTACTTGGGAGGCTGAGGCAGGAGAATCACTTGAACCCAGGAGGTGGAGGTTGCAGCGAGCCGAGATCGCGCCATTGCACTCCAGCCTGGGTGATGAGAAACTCCGTCTCAAAAAAAAAAAAAAAAAAAAAGTTGAACTGCTGAAACTTGTTCACTGAAACATTTTGACTTGCATTAATGCTTTGTGTCCTTGCATTTTTAAAATTTGTTATTGATACACAATAGTTGTGCATATTTTTATCATACATGTGAAAATTTGATACATTCATATAATCAAATCTGTGTCCCTGCATTTATATTAAAAATTCATACACAAATGAATATGGAGAAATTGCCAATACCTGATTTCTGTCTTCTGTTTTTCCACTTGCAATCATTGTATGTAGGTACCATTTCACCTCATGGGAAAAAAAAATCTAACATTCACAACTACCAGTGTCAGGAAGAAGAGAGAGAGAGAAGAATGAAATGTTTTCCAGCACAGTGAATTCTTAAGCATGTTCTTCACATATGTGGTGTGCTAGCTGGATGTCTTTTGCCATAATTGTTACACATTTGGCATAGAGGACACATAGGTTGTTGTCTTCAAAAAGGCCAGCCAAATAGGCCTCCCTTGCCTCCACAAAGCACCAACAGCTGTGCTCTGGAAGCACAGATCTGTTTTGAAGTCCTGAGAAATTTCTTGCACCAGGTGCTGGAAGGGAAGTTTGCAAATCAGAAGCTTATGGACTTCTGATAATATTTAATTTTATAGAGTACCACAGTACCAGTGCAGCAGTACCTCAATGATGAAGTTTCTTCAGCACTCCAGTAGAGGGTGAACTCTTGCAGGTGACTTTTGTATCCAGTGACTTCTTGAATGCTTTACCACTGATAGATTTGTGGGCCATAGTATAGAAATCTTTCTCACCTCCTTCTCCTTCCACTGGAGCTCAGTGAGCTAGAGGCGGCTTGTAATCTCTCTCTCTCTCTCTCTCTGACAATTTGGTCATTAAAGATAATTTAAGATTTTCTTGCAGTTTTTTTTTTTTTTTGTATCCCAAGGTAGTATATTCCACTAGGGGTATACAGTCAAATTACTGTGTTCTAATATCACCGATAATCAAAATATTAAAACAGTTAGTTAAAACCAACCAGAATGGACAGCCCCCTGCTATGATCTAACCCTTTAGTTATTGGACCGTAAAGATGAGGGGTGGGAAAGGTAATATCTCAGGGCAGCAGTAGTTCACCAACCTATATGTTGTTTAACAACCCAACATTATTTCAATGTTTTGTTTTGTTTTGTTTTGTTTGTGACGGTGTCTCTGCTCTGTCACCCAGGCTGGAGTGCAGCAGTGTGAACACGGTTCACTGCAGCCTCAACTTCCTGGGCTCCACCTCAGCCTCCCAGTAGCTGAGACTACGGGCATGCACCACCACGCCTGGCTAATTTTTTGTAGAGATGGGGTTTCACCCTATTGCCCAGGCTGGTCTTGAACTCCTGGCCTCAAGTGATCTTACTGCCTTGGCCCCCGAAAGTGCTGGGATTACAGGCGTGAGTCACCACACCCGGCCTGTTTCAAACACTGGGAATACCATCCTCTGCATACTGGCTTGTTACAAACCCTGGTATCTTTAAGTTCCATTCTAGCTCCAATAGGAATGTAAATAGTCACTTAATGGAGATACCCTTTTCCTGCTTCCTTACACTACTAGTCTTTATATACATAAACACACACACATATAAACTTTACAATAACACAAATGATTATTTTCTATAATTCTGGAAGTTCTGGCAAGTAAAATAAACAACAAAATAGAAATATGAGTTATGACTATTAGGAAACAAAATTATTAGCATTTAGAACAAATATAATTAGATACCTAAAACAAAACTAACAAAAAATTAGAATAAGCAAATTATGAGTACAAACTTGTAGGCCAAACAAGTCTAAAAATCTATTGTGGTGGCGCCAGCTACAGTGCTAGCAGACCTGGATCAATTAGTAATTATAAGTGAAGTTAAATATAATTAAATATATAATTTAAATATAATTAATTATATAACTTTCAGCTCTTCTGATTTAATTCCACTAAAATTCTTAAGAATTACTTGCTCTGGCAGATATCTGTGCTATTGCCTTCACTAATAGCACTCTTTCCTAAGGAGTAATATCCCTATCTCCCACCACCATCCACATGGCTACAGCCAGAAATTTTCTGTGTTTACGTGATCCTTCTTTCCTGGCCACACTTGATAAATCAGGGATAGGTGCACCTGATCTAAGCCAGTACAATAAGAGGCCTTCCTCTGGATTTTTCAGACTGGAATGAAGAAAGAGAGACAGCCATATGGTTCTTAAAGGACACTGACCCAAAGAGCTGTAGGTAATCATGTTTTCTGCTTCGGGCAGATTCTGTCTCAGATGAAGCTGATATGCAGAGACGGGCCAAGCCAGTTGTCAAAGGGAATTCTGATGGCAATGGGGTTTCTGAGGTAGAACTATAGTTCTGCTTATCTCTTGGTTTGGCTTTTTAACCCTTTTTTGGAACCCATAAGCCAATAATTTCTCATTTTTGCCAAAGAAATTCAAATTAGGTTTCTATCACTTGCTGTCAAAAGAATTCCCACTTCATTGACAAAAGGAAATGCGTAGAATAAATTTTCCACAAGTAACAGATTTATATTTGAGGCATGTTCATTTTATTGTATACAAATCTTTTCAATTCCCTCATTATTATCAACTTTTAAAAATTTGGAATGTTCACGGTTTTTCGATTATGTAATTTTAAAAAAAACTTGGACGTTCAGGGTCTAGGGTGTGGTAAGAGAGGCAGGAGATAAGTTTGGAAAGGTAAACTGAGATTAGAATATATAGGGCCTTAAATGTCATGTGAAGTTTAGACTTTATCCTGCAGGTAATGGGGATCCATTTGGCAAGTTTTCAAGCAGGAGAAGGATATGTTTAGATAAATAATTCTGGTGGCAATTTGGAGCTTCAATAAAATGAGGGAAAAATGAAAACAGCTTAATAGGTGCTTGTGCTGGAAACCTAATTACATAAAGATTATTCCAGGTGTCCAAGGCAGGGTTGATGAGAGAATCACCTAGGAAAGTTACACTGAAAATTGTCAGGAAATGGAAGGATTCAAGAGACATTTGAAAGATAGAATTGGTACTATTGAATGACCACTTGGACACAGGGGATGAAAATGAGGAAATATAGAAGGACTATGACTAGATGGGGATGCCATCAACACAAGAGAAGGAGGAGGAACGGATTTGAGAAGACACTATTCTTACTGAGTATCACCACTCACTTTTATGATACTTCTAGCAGGTATGGAGCTAAAACGTATGATGTCCCATTGTAACACTCACATTATATCTTGGCAGGTTGTTTGTACTTTATTGGATTTGCTGCATAATGTAGGATGCCAAAGTAATCATTACGTTCTGGAACTTAGGAGTCCTACTTGGTCTCTGATGAGGAAGGCATTAACTGTGATTTCTGTCACATGCTGGTGTGTACTGATCTGGGAGAAATCTTTGATTTAATGAATAGAATTAAACGTAATTATAGCCAACTTAAAATTCTGTATATCACATATAGAGAATACCATTAACTCATTGTCTACTCTGCCTTCCTCTACTTTCATGATTAAGGGCAGAGGAGTTAAAATTTTATAGTGAAATAAAATTGGATAGATATGATAAAGTAATGGGAGGCTTACATTTTCAAAGTAAATATTTCTGTGTTCAAAGCAATTCATCAGAGGGCCACTTTCCCTGTACTTTCCCTGAAGAACTAAAAGCTCTTGTCCACCTGATTTCTAAAGCAAAATTATCAAATGCCAGCAATGTAACTTGTTCTGTGTTAAAAACAGAACTAGACACAGTCCTTATCCTTGAGGACTAGCTCACTATCATTCCAGTATTTTTTGGAAAGTGTGAAATTCCGATTTGCAGATGGTGACTTTGCCAAAATTGAAACCTTAGTAGCTCACATACACTTGTGTGAGTACCTAACATCTTTATAATTCTGACAACACTAATGAGCTACAGGAAACACTGGCCAAATTCTGCTTGGTTTGGTTTCCATTCTTTTGCACTGACCAATAAAAATATAAAGCAAGCCACATTTGTGATTTAAAATTTTCTAATAACCATATTTTTTAAAAGTAAAACATGTAAAGTACATTTTAATAGGCTTTTTTAAAAACTTATTTTTAGAGCAGTTTTAGGTTCACAGCAAAATTAAGAGGAACATACAGAGACTTCTCATATACCCCTCGCCCCCACACGTGCATAGCCTACCCCATTATCAATATCTCCCACCAGAGTGGTACATGTTTTATAACTGATGAGCCTACATTGGAACACTCAAATTCTGTAGTTTACTTTAGGGTTCACTCTTGGTGTTGTGCATTCTATGAGTTTGGAGAAATTTGTGACCTATATCCAGCATTATAGTATCACACAGAGTAGTTTCACTGCCCTAAAAATCCTCTGTGCTCCACCTATTCATCCCTCCCTCCACCCTAACCCCAGGCAACCACTGATCTTTTTACTGTCTCCAGAGTTTTGCCTTCTCCAGAATTTCATATGGGTGGAATCACACAGTATGTACAGCCTTCTCAGATTGGCTTCTTTATGAAATTAATTTTCATACTGTATTTTCTTTAACCAAAATTGTTTAATGTGATTACTTTAACATGTAATCAATATTTAATATTACTAATTAAATACTTTACATTGTCTTTTCATACTGTCTTCTAAATATACACCAGATACATATCTATCTATATATCTCTCTATATATCTAAATATATAGATAGATAGATATGTATCTGGTGTATATCTATCTATATATACAAAATCTGGTAAATTTACACCAGATTTTGAAGACTTACAGCATATCTTAATTCAAACTAGCCAGATTTCAACTTGATCACCACATGTGACTAGTGACTACTATATTAGATAGTGCAACCTTAGATATGAGTCACAACTGGAGACATCTTTGAAAGAATTAAGCTGCCTGTCCCTTAATTTAACAATGAATACAATGTCCTTTACACTATTGGCCACTTACAGATGGAAGGCCACTCCAAGTCTAAAGGAGAAAGGTAATATGATGGAAATTACAAATATGCATTCTAATATTTAATCTTTTTTCATTCAAGCATCTATCCTGCCATTCAGTTTTCCATGCTTTGAAGAATGGAAAATGGTGATACTTTTCGGTCATGTTGAGTAATGGATTAGATAATAGGGAAGAGTGGAGTTGCCATTATATTGAATTTATTCTGAATTATAGAAGTCACGTGCTATTTTGGAGCGAGTGCCAGTTTAAGAGGAGGATTTGAGCCTTTATTCTGGTAGACACTATATGGCCTGAGACAGATCAAGTCAATTTTTTGGATATTTTCTTATTCTCTAAAATGAAATTGAACTAGTTCAGTGGCTTTTAAACCATACTCTGGGGAACGTAAGGGTTTATATGGGAAGAGTGAGAGTGAGGAAGGATTTAGGTGGAATTTTTCATGCACACACATACATACACACATACACACACATACACTGGCAGATTCAACCACTGCTGGATCAAGTTCATTGGATGTATATATTAATCTTCAGTGTAAGTTCCAGAGCTAATTAAAATTTTAAACATAATAACTAGATAATTTGATCATATCTACTTTCCTTTTCAATGATAATATCAGGTATAATGTTCACACCTTCTGGCCTATTTCTAGAGGTCCTTTCACGTACTTTTTACTCAGACTTCCTTGTGACCAATCTTAACCCTTCCAAGTCACTGGTCAAGTTACCAAACTATTAGCCACTGCTAATTCCAGGCAAACTGAACAACGAGATACATATTATTTCAGTTTCTGCCCATTTTGAGGATTGCCCCTTTTTTTCTTTTTCTTTTTTTTTTATAAATTGAGATGGGGTCTCGCTATTTTGACCAGGCTGGTCTCGAACTCCTGGCCTCAAGCAGTCCTCTCATCTTAGCCTCCCAAAGTGCTGGGATTACAGGCATGAACCACCATGCCCGGTCAAGGATTGTCCTTTCCCCTGGTCTTTCTGGGTCTTGGAGTGAGCTGTAAATGCTAAAGCAACCCACTTCAAGCCAAGAAAAAAGGATCTGTAAACCAGGATTTTAATTTTTTCCTCTCAAATCAATTGGACATAGTGAATACCCCATGAGACACTCACACGTAAGCTAGAGAGGGGCAGCAGTGTGACAGACGTAAGTAGCAGGAGAATACAAGCAACGTGCTCACTAAACTCACTCATCCTCAGGACTATCCAGGCCTGGTGAGTTATGAGCCTGAATTAACACCTGGATCCTGATAGGCAATTACGACGCAAAGTCACTTGGTGTCTCAGGGTTAGGTGTTCCACTGGGACCTAGTAGCAAGCCTCTAATATCCAAAGAGGTCCACCAAAATAGTACCTCTTCATATTGGTAAGGAGCTCAGGTACAACAGTTTATCTCTCACTTTAGAATTATAGCCAAACATGTTCTGTATACCACTGGACCCTTGAAAAATTCCCACTCGAGTGCTCATGTATTTTTTTCAAGGTATCCAAGGTATTTATTGCTTTCTACTCTTTTGTCCCCACTTGTATAGGATGAATAATCTGATATCATGTGAAATGAGGAAATAAGAAGCTTTCTGCTGACTTCATTTTGACCCAGGGTCCAAAAGGTGATGTAATCCTGTGGCAAGAAGGTAAAGCTATATTCTTGTCTGTACCAGATGAAAGTGAACTATCTCTGCTTCATCATTCACAACTGTCCTAATAAACGGCCACAAGTCCCTTTGTATTCCAGGAGGTAGACTCAAGTAGGCACTTCCTCGAGGGTACTCAGATTTCCTTTAACTGTGTCTGAGAACGCATTCATATCTGGAAATTGGATACCGTCTCTCTTTTCTAGACATAAAGGTTTTGTTTGTTTGCTTGTTTGCTATACAAATCAAGTAGGACCTTAGTGACTGCTTATTTATTTCAGTCCTGGGGACTCCATGATCAGTTAGTCACCTCCCAAGAATCCATGAGTCAGAGCATTCTAATTTTCACACTGACCTACTAACTTTCAACTTAGCCCCATGCAAATGTGCTACCTAGACCACGTCACTCTGGGATCCTGCCATCCCTCTGAAACTCAGTAAGCCAAATTCAACTGTAGCCTTTTTTCAGCATCATCGCTGGTCTACATGAAACGTTCTCTAAATCACTTTTATACTGACCCTTCCCTCATAGATTTGTTTCTCAAGGCCTTTGTAAAGAGTGTTTTCTGGACCTTTTTATGATTTTTATTTTAATTAGAGACAGGGTCTCGATATGTTGCCCAGGCTGGCCTCAAACCCCTGGGTGAGGTGATCCTCCCACCTCAGCCTCCCAAGTAGCTGGGACAGGTGTGAGCCACTGCAACTGGCTAGACCCTTTTTTGGAAGACAAAATTGAGGTGGGTGGTTGGGTCAGATATGACAAATCTAATCCAGCATTCCTGTCTCCTAAAATTTAAAATTTTGTTCATTTACATTTTACCTAAGAGATTTGCATCTCAACTTTATTTTGTATGACTCACCCCTCAGTCTAAATGTCAATGAACATTTAGCAGAGCAAACAGAATTATTCCTAGCTTCTCAAACTAGAATAATCCAGAATCTCTTGTAAGCCCTATTAGTAAATTCAACCCAATCTCAAATCATGTCCTCTTCTTCTTCATTCAACATTCTTAAAATCAATTCTAACTCACATCCCACAGATTAATTAGCAAAGTTCTTCAATTTCTTTGGTGCTTGAGATATATCTTACTGAGCTTCACTTTGTAAACTGGCCTCTTGAAGCACAGTAGAATTTTTTGGGGGGTTGGGGCGGGGGACGGAGTCTTGCTCTGTCACCCAGGCTGGAGTACAGTGGCGTGATCTTGGCTCACCACAACCTCCACTTCCTGGGTTCAAGCAATTCTCCTTGCCTCAGCCTCACGAGTAGCTGGGATTACAGGCACCTGCCATCATCCCTGGCTAATCTTTTGTTATTTTTTAGTAGAGACAGGGTTTCACCATATTGGCCAGGCTGGTCTCAAACTCCTGACCTCAGGTGATCCGCCCACCTCAGCCTCCCAGAGTGCTGGGATTACAGGTGTGAGCCACCGCGCCCAGCGAGTTTGACTCTAATTACAGATCTGGAGATAGTGCAGAGTAAGAGTAGGGTATAAGAGAACCTCCTATAAGGTAACTCCCTCAAACTAGGGAGTTTCAGCCTCTTCAAACAAAGGAGAAATAGCTTTATAATAAAAGCTTCAGCTGCAAAGAAGGCTGAGAGTTTGGGGGCAAGGAGTCTCTGCGTTCTTCAAATTCTCCCCTATATAGCATTTTAATTTTAAAGATCTTACTCTTTCGGAATCAGCACTTTAACATATGCTCTTCTAAGACCTCAGGTAAGGAGGTGAATTCGACTGATTTGCAAATCAGCAATCAACAAGAACAAATATTGGTTTATAGCTATCTCCATCCTAGGGCTATAAAAGTTTCTTTTAACAAATTCACAGCTTGGGTTTCAGTTCATGTTTTAAGATGAGAATTTAGAGATTTTCATTTGTTAATGTCTTCAAATGAAGCAGCTAGCCTTAGCACCCAGCTCTTGAATTCCTCATTTCCTTCATACTGTTCTGTGACAACAGCAATTCTGTCCCCCACGGTCTTGTCTTTAATACCCAACTCAATCCTAATGCTCACAGGCATTATTAATTTCATTAGCTATTTTACTACTATAAGCTGTGGGTTTCCAGAGTCTCATCTTTGAATATTAATTGGTTTTTATTATCTTCAAACACAATGAGTCTGCATACCCAGATTCTCCTGATTTCCCTGAAAGTCTGTTGTGTGTAACCGAATCCCCATTACCAGTTTCTGTACAAGTCAGAATTCCTATTTGCCAGCATTAGTAACCAATTCTAGGTAGATTAAATAGAATGGAATTTACTGAAAGAGTAACAGTATCTATATACAAAATTATTTGGGAAAGTTAAAAATCAGGCTCAGAAATCAGACAGGAGCCAAAGGAGGCTGGCAGCAGATGAATCAGCCAAGGACCACTGAAGGAATAGTCTGATTAGAATGCTGCCAGAACTTGGTGAAGAACTGTTATAGGAAGAGCCTAAATAGAAACTAAGGACAGTGCCACCACCAGACATTCTCTTCTCCTGAATTACTGACATCATCACTGTCTCAGTAGATAGCTTGATGGTTTCTGCATCTTTGCATCACTCCTTCTGGATTCAATGTGGGAATCCCACTGGACAAACTTCAGTTATGTGCTGATGTCCTTGCTGTCTAGAAGAGGAAGATATGCCTTTTTTCAGTTTCTATAACAGGAAAAGTGTTGAGATGCCAAATACCAAAGCACACAAACCCCAGACACACAAACACATCCAGGACACCATACTTGGGTTTGTTTCTGGACTCACTGTTTTATTGGTTTGTTTGTTTATTTTGCTGTCATTATGCTACTGTTTTAATTTCAGCTGTTTTATCTTTTTTAAAAAATCTAGCAGTTCAAATCCTCCTTCCTCTCAAATGGTTGTCTTTTTTTCTTGACTCTTTTCAGTTTAATTTTTCTCAAGGAATTTCAGAACTCTTTTGTAAAGTTTCAAAAAAAATTCCATTGGCATTTCCATTGGAATTGTATTATATTTATGAATATATTTGGGGAATAATTTAAAAATTTTTAAATGCCGAGTGTTCTTATCCAAGAACATGGTATATCTCTGTTTAAGCTTTGGCAATTTTATAGTTGTCTTCACATAGATTTGACATACTTATTAAGTTTACGTTTTTGTTATTCTGGTAATTACAATTTTTTCCACTTTGTTTTCCTTTAAAAGAGTTTCAAAGCCCCCCTTTTGGACCACAGAAAATCTTAACGTGTTATAACCTAACTATGCAAATAGCTCTGTGATTCTAATTTCTCTTTTAAGCAATATAAATCATTGAACTACATTCTTCCTATGTTTATCCAGCTTTCCTTACCAAATTAAATCTCATACTTTGTAGTGTAAATTTGAGTTTGAAAGTTAAAGGTAAAGAATGTTTTCCAGGGGACTAAAACAGGAAAAATACTGTCAACAGAATTGAATAAATTGGAAGATGGAGGCCACTGCGCTAGTACTACAGTGCCCCCTAGTGGACACAAGGAAGCATGGGCATGTTTATACCAAGAATGACCCCAGTGTCTCTTCCACAGGCAATTAGAATCTGGAGGTGTGTTAGTGGTCAACTAGGTCAACTCCTCTGGCTTCCAAAAAGGGAAACTGAGAAACAAAATGAAGAAATGACTGGCCCAAATTCACGTTGTCAACCCAAGGCTTAAATCCAAGATTCCTAACTCTCATTTTTCTTCCTTTTTGCTACCCTTTCTTTTTTCTTCCTTCCTAGTTCAAAATATATTGTGCTCTTATTATAAAGCACAATATATTTTAGGAATGTGTTCTAGGAATACAGATATAAAGAAGATTTAGTCGTTGCCTTCAAATCTAGTTTTACTTCAAGCCTAATTTTTTTAGCCATTTTCAGGGAATGAATTTGTTGGGGAATGACCAAACAACTATGCAGGGGAAGGTTCTCAATCATCCACAAATTGACTCACAATATGATTAATTAATTATTGAGTTTTAACTGGAAAGTACAATCACAAATGTGAAAATTGCCCTTGATCAGATTCAGACCATTTCATGAGGAGGTAAGGCATACTTTCAAATGGCCTGCATTAACCTTTATCTTATTTCTCCTTTGCAGATTCAAAACTGTGGACTATCTTGCAAAAAATACAAGAAGATATTGAAAGTTTTCATGAGTGCCTACCACCTAATCTCAAACACTATCATTCATATGTGCCTCATTGAGCAAATCTTTAATGAGGATCTATATGCCAGGTATGTGCTAAGCTCTGGGCTTAGTGTGGCAAAGAGAACAGATATGGCCTTGAGGTTTCTGCTCTCACAAAGCTTATAGTCTCCTATTTGTGTATGTGTAATTCTCTAAAGCTCAGGAAAGCTGTTTTCCTCATTTTTCTTTGGCATCATATTTTTAGGCTATAGAAATCAGAGAGTACGCAAACATTTTCTAAAATTACTCTGCCCCACAAAAAGGGAAACAAAAATAACAATTTGGGGCCAGACAGAACTGGATTTGAATTCCAAGCCTGCCCTTTACAAGCTATTAAACAAGCTTATTCTCTGAGCCCCTGTTGTTTTCATGAAGTGGAAATAATATGTATCCCTTGTAAGGGATCATATCCTTATTAATACCTAAATAGAGACATTACTTTTTGAGTCAAAACTATGAATTATATGGTCCATCTCCTAAAATGCAGAAAAATTATCTAAAGAGAAGCATTATTAATATTGTTCACTTAGTTTCATCAAGAATGTCACTTTCCAGAATTAATACAGACAGATATTCTTTGCCATTGACTTTTTCTTTTTTTTTTTAAATAAGGTGAAATGCTCTAACAATGGATGCCACTATAACAGAGTTTCTGTAAGACTATTAGTTTCTTTTTCCATGGATAGTTTCCATGGCCTTGCTCCACATAAACTAAACCCTATTATTTCAGTTATGATGACTAAATCTAGTATGACCATTATTTATCTGTATAAGGGATCTTGTAGTAATCTGTGTATAAGCTTATCACTCCATCTATTTAATGATTTGACTAAGTCAAGGATCATATTTTATTTCTCTCTGTTCTCCCCTCCCAGTGGTACCTTACACAGAATTAGAGCACACTAAATGTGTGCTGAGTAAAAAGACTATCTTACTATGTGCTGTTTGACATGTAAGCTGAGAGAGAAAATTTGGCATATTTTTTAGGTAAACTTACTTTGTTTTACCTGGGAGTAGCAAGTATCAAACAGATCCTACTCCTGTTACAATCCTGCTAGAGAAAAAAAGTAGTTAAATTCCCCAGTCTCTACTCAAACCAAAACAAAACTTCAAAAATATTGAGACACAGAGAGAAGGAATAGGATGGGGTCAGGGAGGACTGGTGTTTGTGCGTAGTGTGCATGCAGCAGGCTGACGTCCTTTCCCTGTTGTAATAGCTCCGAATGTAAGCGCCACACAACACCAGGTCTATGAAAAGCCCAGGGTTTCAAGGTCAAACAAGTTTGGGAAAGCTTGCCCAGCATTTTCCTCTCTTGCAAGCTGGCAGTGGACACTGGTAAATTAAAGCCTATAAAAACTGCTTAACATTGTTTTACCTTGCAATCCCCAAATTCATTTGACCAACGTTTCACCTATAAACATCCCGCAGATCTGGTAGATTCTGTGGAAGGCACAGACTTCAGGAAACTGCTCCACTGTGTTGAAAGGACTTCTTTCTCTTGTTAATTCACACACAAAAAGCTGCCGTTTTATTTCCAAATCCTACAGGACTGGGAATGTGAGCATTTCCAGCAATGTTTCAACTGTAGAAAAGTGAGACCACTTCCTGACAATTTAGAGGTCCCAGAAAGTTTATACAATTGAATTTTAGGTATGTAAGGAGTCAGTTCGAATCCAGGAAATGGCTTCCCAGCAATGCCTGGAATGTCCTCATAAAAACTGAGAAACAGATATCCAAGTCCTGTTTTGGATCTTGGAGGGACAGAGAGAGAGAAGAGAAAAACATAAATTTATAGTCCCAAATCTCATGATGTTTCTTCCAGTTTTCTACAAATAAATACACAGTATCCACTTTCCCTGAACTCCATCTTGGGACTTTATTTTTGCGTGTTTCCAATTCTCCTCTCTAGATGGCAGCACAGATGAAAAAATGCCAGAAAAACAGCAGGCCAGACTCAGCGGCAGCAAACTGCCATCAACAGCCCTCCCCCAACTCACTCTTCCTTTTTTTTTTTTTTTTTAAGAAACAGAATCTAAGATACGATGGCCGACACTTTTTCCCAAATAGATTTAATCAGTTACATGGGAATACAAAAAATGACTGACGACACACCGATATTAGTGATCAGGGGAACTGACTCTAACAGCGTCTCTTACATGTTACTTGTGTTTTCTGTATCTTAAAGATAATGTAGGCATTGTTCCTAAGTCATGCAGAGGGGTTGTGTAAGCATGGTCATTTGCATCATTATCCTGCACATCTGATACAGCCAAACTCCACGCCACCTGGTTTGCTATAAGTATTGGATTCATTTAAGATCCATAACAATGCTATTTACTGACCCTCTTGTCAACTGATGCTGTGACACTGCTGTAAAATGATCCCTATGTCACCAGATGCTGCCCTGAAACTTAGGAAGTTAGCATGAAGGTAACACTTCATTAGAAGTTTGGAATTTATGGGTGAATTAATAATGCAAGAGAAAAGGAATAGAACAGACATAGAGAGAAGACCTTTGAGGTTTACATCAAAAGAGATTAAAAAAAAAAAAAAAACCTTACCCTTCAGGGGTTCATTGAATCTCATCATTAATAAAATAGGGTCTACCAGCAAGATGTTTTTAACAAAATCTGCTGACAGGGAAAACATAAGAAAACTGGCCCCTACAATGTATGACATTTCAAGGGCTCAAGAGTGTTCTAAAGAAAACCAAATTCTTCATGTGTAATGAACTGGACAGAAGCTAAAAGGTGACCTGTGTCTTTTAAACAGCAACAGCAAAAGATCGCCACACGGCCAGGTGCGGTGGCTCACCCCTTTAATTCCAGCACTTTGGAAGGCCGAGGCGGGCGGATCATTTGAGGTGAGGAGTTCAAGACCAGCCTAGCCAACATGGTGAAACCCAGTCTCTACTAAAAATACAAAACATTAGTGAGACGTGGTGGTGTGCTCCTGTAATCCTAGCTACTCGGGAGGCTGAGGCATAAGAATCACTTGAACCCCAGAGGCAGAGGTTGCAGTGAGCCAAGAAGGCACCACTGAACTGCAGGGGAGAAAAAAAAAAAAAAGAAAGAAGAAAAGATCACCATGGGAATAAAAACAAATATAGTGCATAAATAAACCAACCTGAGGCCAAAACAAAAAACTAAGTGAATCTTTCATATTTAAGAAAAAAAATCAATTTTTGTTGTGTCAGAGAACTTTTAAATTCTGTCTCTATCCTTTTTGTTTTTCTTTTTTGAGGTGGAATCTCACTCTGTCACCCAGGCTGGAGTGCAATGGAGTGATCTTGGCTCACTGCAACCTCCACCTCCTGGGTTCAAGCAATTATCCTGCCTCAGCCTCCTGAGTAGCTGGGATTACAGGCATGCACCACCACACCCGGCTAATTTTTGTATTTTTAGTAGAGACAGGGTTTCACCATGTTGGTCAGGCTGGTCTCGAACTCCTGACCTCGTGATCTTCCTGCCTCAGCCTCCCAAAGTGCTGGGATTACAGGCGTGAGCCACTGCACCTGGCCCCATTTTTTTTTAAGTGAAAGCAGTCTTTCCACAAGATTACTCTAAACACCACATCTTTCCTTAAATGAGTACCTTTGATAATTAGTGTGGGTTGAAATTAGTTAATATTATAATGGGTCAGGCTATCTGTCTTTGCCAACGCAACTCCTAGTGCTCTAAGGATACTGAATACTTTTTCCTGGGCTCTAAGTTTAGAGACAAAATCAAGCCCTAAAATGAACATGCAGAGAGGTACTGAGACAGTATGGCATATGAGGGAGTGAAGGAGCTGGGACAGGCCTGCATTCATCTCAAAGACCACACCAGTCCAGTGCTGCACACCAGCAACCCTCAGCTCTGAACCTATCCCTGGAATCAATACTCAGCTCACTCCTTCCAGAGACTCAGGAGCCTTGGAAGTATGACACACCCAGGACAAAGCTGAAGGCTAAGAGGCCTAAATGTTCTTCCACTCCCACTAATTCTGCATCTGTGCAGCCCACTAAACCCACCATCCCTCAGACCCTCAGTATCCTTAATGTGTGTCCTAGAGGGAGGTTCTTTCAATGAGTTATCCTTTTATGAACTCTCATCCTCATACTAGACCCAGTTTCCCATTCCACCCTGTGATATTGTGACAAGAAATATATTTTTGGGCCAGGCGCAGTGGCTCATGCATGTAATTCTAGCACTTTGGGAGGCCAAGGCAGGTGGATCACAAGGTCAGGAGTTCAAGACCTGCCTGGCCAAGATGGTAAAACCCCGTCTCTACTAAAAATACGAAAATTAGCTGGGCATGGTGCCAGGAGCCTGTAATCCCAGCTACTCGGGAGGCTGAGGCAGGAGAATCACTTGAACCCAGGGGGCAGAGGTTGCAGTGAGCCGAGATTGTGTCACTGCACTACAGCCTGGGTAACAGAGTGACTCAAAAAAAAAAAAAAAAAAAGGAAAAGAAATATATATTTGGTCTCTTCCCCTGGTTCCTGGCACACAGCTCCTAAAACCCTTGGACTCTCCGATAAGAGTGCCTTTGGTATGCTAATAAGACATTGGTGGCTGGGGAGCCCTAGATAGCTTCAAGAGGGGTGCTGATCACCGGAAAGACCAAGGCATGATTAGAGGGTCGGGACTTTCAGCCTTACCTTCCAACTTTTAGAGAGGGTAGAGGGGCTGAAAGATGAGTTGATTACCAATGATGTAATTAATCATGCCTACCTAATAAAGCCTCCATAAAAACCCAAAGGACAGAGTTCTGAGAGCTTCCAGGTTGCTGAACATGTAGAGGTCCCTGGAGGGTAGAATGTCTATAAAGGGCAGGGAAGTTTCATGCCTCTTCCCCCATCCCTCGCCCTGTGCATCTCTTCCATCTGGCTATTCATCTATATCCTTTGTAACATCCTGTATTAGTCCCTTCTCGCTGCTATAAATACCTAGGATTGGGTAATTTATAAAGAAAAGAGGTTTAATCAGCTCACAGTTCAGCAGGCTGTTCAGAAAGCACAGCAGCTTCTGCTTCTGAAGAGGCCTCAGGAAACTTACAATTATGGTGGAAGGAGAAGAAGAAACACACACATCTTACATAGCCAGAGCAGAAGGAAGAGAGAGAGTGGGGAGATGCCACACACTTTTAAACAACCAGATCTTGAAAGCACTCATTCACTGTCACAAGAGCAGCACCAGGGAGGAAATCCGCCCCCATGATCCAATCACCTCCCACCAGGCCCCACCTCCAACACTGAGGATTACAATTCGATGAGAGATTTGGGTGGGGACACAGATCCAAACCACATCACATGCTTTGTGATGAATGGGTAATGTAAGCGGTGTTTCCGAGTTCTGTGAGCTGCTCTAACAAACTAATTGAACCCGAGGAGTGGAATCCTCATAGGAACCCCCAATTTATGACCAGTCGTCAGAAGTATAGGTAACAACCTACTACTTGGAATTGGCATCTGAAGTGGAAGCAATCTTGGGAGACTGAGCCTTCTGCCTGTGGGATCTAATGCTATCTCCACGTAGATAGTGATTATAGGAAAATTGTGTTAAATTATAGGATAATTATGTCCACTGAAGAATTGGTTGTAGGTAGAGGAAAACCTCCAGACATTTTGGTGACTGGAAGTGTTGTATTGGTTGAGTATGTGAGATTACAAAAAACTTTTTTTCTTATATCTCTTACATTCCCTTTCCTCTGAAACTTTTCCTCTATGACGTTGGGAATCTCATTCCATCGTCAGCAAACTCCCTGATACACCCAGCCTCTTCAATGACCATTGTTTATGATTATTATACTTTAAGTTCTAGGGTACATGTGCACAACGTGCAGGTTTGTTACATACGTATACATGTGCCATGTTGGTGTGCTGCACCCAATAATTCGTCATTTACATTAGGTATTTCTCCTAATGCTATCCCTCCCCCTCTTTAGCTATCTAGGTATTTCTGTGAAACATACCTGACTTCTCAGTTTCTTGATTCCATCTCCAATTACCTTCTCCATTGTGCTTCAATCACTCAATCCCATGGCCACCCCTAGGCCATGTCTTCAACAAACCACAGCACCTCTGAACCCTTGACTTAAAAGTCCTCCAGTTCTTTTCATTTGGTTATTTTCACTGTTTATCTTCCAAACTTATTAAGATCTGCAGTCTTTCTGCTTTCTCCTTTCTCTTTATCTATAATATGCTTGCTGTCCCCTATTCCTTATCTACTGAGGAAGGACTCCATGACTCATAACATTGGCCTCTGACCAGTGTTCTCAACTCCATTACTTCATTATTCTTCTGGTTTATCTGCCTGACAAATTTTAGAGTGTGTACCCTGAATCCAGCTGTCTGTCTTGGCCATTCCTTTACCTAGGCTGTTGGGCACTGTAGGAAAAAATCACCCTGTCACACAGATTGGGGCTACCTTAAATTTATGCTCAGCAACCTCAAGTGGGACCTCACTGCTGCCGGCAGTCCTACTCTATTCCCCGGCCTGCTTGTTTTCTCAGCCTCCAGAGGGGCTATTTCAAGGATTTGCCTCTTCCTGCACCTCCCTATGTTGGCCTCTCTACCTTCTCATTCTCAATTGGTGATTTTTTTTTCCCCCACATATCAGAGTTGGGTGGGTGTGGATGTTGTGAGATGTGAGCAGTCTCAGTTTTCCATAACAACCTATACACTTTTTTTTTTTTTTTTTTTTTGAGACAGGGTCTCACTCTGTCGCCCAGGCTGGAGTGCAGTGGCATGATCATGGCTGACTGCAGCCTCAACCTCCTGGGTTCAGGTGATCCTCCCACCTCAGCCTCCTGAGTAGCTGGGACTACAGGTGCATGCCACCACACCTGGCTAATTTTTTGTAGAGATGGGATCTCCCATGTTGTCCAGGCTGGTCTCAAACTCCTGAGCTCAAGCAATCCACCTGCCTTGGCCTCCCAAAGTGCTGGCATTACAGGCATGAGCCACCACACCCACCCACAACCTATAAACTTACTTGCATCTTTATACATTTTTTTGACCTTGTCTCTTATTATAACAGAAAAACTCCCCCTACCTCCATCCAAGGCCAATCTCTTGGCCTGATGCTCTGGGTCCCATCTCTCTCTGACTTCTCATTGACCTCACTCTCTCAGTTATTCCTTCATACTCCTACCATTATATTCAACCCCTTCCTCTCCACTGGCTCCTCCCTTCTCAGACTAAAAAAGCCACATCCTCTTCCATCTACCGTCCTCTCTTCTCTTGCCAGTTAAACTTTTTGGAAAAGTTGTCCACTCACTGTTTTAACTTCCTCACCTCCCTCTCACTCTCCAAAATTCCTCTCTCCAAAATAACCCATGATCTCCATGTAGCTAAATTCAAGGGGCACTTTTCAGTTCTCTCCTTATTTGACCTGATGGCAGCATTTAACATATCCTCCTTTTTGATACTTTCTCTTTCCTGAGTATCTGTGGCACTATCTACCTGCTCCCAGATAGCTCTCTCCATCTCCAACCCTTCTCTTGAGCTTCAGACCCTATAGGTTCCACAGGCATCTTAAACTCAAACTGAACTCATTTTCTCTTCAAATCTGTGTATCTCCTCCTGAGTTCCCCCTGGAGGTAGCAAGCACTGCCATGGACTCATTGCTGCAGCTAGTCACTTGTGTATCATTCCTCACTGCTCTCATCATCATACCTCATGTCCAATTGCATCACCAAGAACTCTTGATCCTGCCACCTGAATACCTCTCCTACCTTTTTTCTTGTCTTCTTTCCCCTCTACTCTCATCAGGTCTCACCTACACCCCTGTTTCCAATCTTCATCTCAAACCATTCACCATGCAGTAGCCATGTGAGTGTAATGAGCAAGGAGTCTCACAGATGCAAGAGTCCACAAATCCTCAGGTGTGCAGTCATGGGATGTTTTTTCCTGGAGTAAATTTGATTTTGGAATCTGAACCTCCAGCCTTCCTCCTGGTGGACAACTTCATCTAGATTATCTTAAATGAATTCAGTGATTTGTCAACTGAGATTCCATAAATACTTCAGTTCAGAATTCAGTTTCAAACCTTCCTTCCCCTGTTCTTGCCTCTTACTCTTGGGCCTCCTGGGGCTGGCTACCCAAGGGAAGTGGGGAAGAAGATGGAGGTCCATGTGTGAGTAGCGGGTGGGGCTGGGGGAGCTGTCCATCTAGTCATTTCTGGGGTCACTCTAAAGCTAGCCTGAGCCGCTAATACCATTGTTGCCTATTCTCTCAGCACAGGCAGGCCCCAGTGTGCTGTCTAAGGTACCAGATCCTGCTAGCTTTGAAGGGTGGGGATGGGCTGTCTGGGTGCACGTGCAGGTCCCATGTAGCTTCATCTCAGAAAGGGGCAGCCATGTCCCCCATAATGCCACGAAGTAATCCAGGAACATTCCTTCCTTTTGCCCTGCACATCTGCTTTCTGATCAGATCATTTCTTCTCCCCTCACAGCATAGAGGTGAAAAACCAATTCACATTTACACATTTGTATGAGTTGGTTTCATTTTAATTGTTTCATCTCTGAGTTAAAGTGCAGAGCCCTTTGTATTTAAATTGTGCAATGTAGAGTCTAGATTTCTCTCAGCAGCAGACAATCTCTACAATCATTAATTTGCTTTCCACTCTCCTGGCAAAAGAGTGAGGTGGGGTGTGTGCATGTTTGTCTATGTATGTGTATGTTGGTGGCAGGCAAGGAGCAGATGGGCAGCCCAGAGCCCAAGTAGAGAAATGAGTGGAGAGAATACATTCCATTAATACTTCGCATATTATCCTGTCATGTGTTCTTTCTAAATCACAAATCTGAACAGGTCTTTCACTGTGTAAGCATCACTTACAGATGCTTAAAGCCATCTATAGCTTCCCCATTGCCTTTAGGATAAAGTCTAAACATGTAAACTTGATTTACAAGTTAAGATCTGTTTACAGATGACCTTTCCCACCTCATTTGCCACAGTTTCCTCTCTTCTGTCAGTTCCATGGGTTCACTGTACTCTGTTGCCTCTGGACTGTCTCACATTCCTAGAAAATTCTCTTCAACTTTTCCCTACACCTCGCTAATTCCTGCACATTCCTCTGATCTCCAGTTAAACACCACCTCTTCCCTAAGTCCTCCTTGACCTCCCTCCTACCTCTGACTTTGATTTGTCCCTGCTATGCACACCCATAACCTTCTCATATCATAGCACTTATCATATTCTAACTATTTTGTTTGTTTTCCCACTTGACTATTAATGCTTTTAAGACAAGAATATCTGTCTCGATCAGTGTTCACTCTCCAGCACTAGCATGTATCTGACACCTGATAGGTACTCAATAAATATCGTTAAATAATAAATGAATGAATGACTGAAGAATAAATTGAATGTGCAAGCCAGGTGCTGGCTTCATGTGCCCTGTCTTATAGCAGGACTTAGTACTTTATTGTGTTTCCCCAAAAGCAAATAAACTCCACAGAGAAGAGGTGAGTAATGTGGATTTGACCAACAATTTTATGAGGAGACATAAAAGAAGGTTTAAATGGAGACATTTCTATTCTCCCCTCAGTGTTCCTCTTTGGTTTCCAGATATTGGGTCTTCCTCTCTTTTGACCCTCCCTTCCTCCCATTCTCTCACCCCCAACTCAGCCTCTACTTCCCTTTTCTAGGCAGTATCACTCTGAGAGGACTATGGAGGATGAATCGGAGAGAAGTGAGGCTAGTATCAGGGAGTTCCATTTAATAGACAATTTAATGAGGCCAGGCAGAGATGATGAAGGCCTGAGTTAAGAAAATGACAAAATGGCCTGAATCCCAGGACTTTGGAGCCCCAGGTTGGAGGATTGCTTGAAACCAGGAGTTAAAGACCAGCTTGGGCAACATAGTGAGACCCTGTCTCTACAAAATAGAAATTTTTAAAAAGGGAAAAGAAAATGACAAAATGAAGAGGAGGGGGTGGGTTTAGGAGATGTTTGGGAGGGAAGATCAATAGGATGTGAGAACTGATTGGATTGGAGTAGAAGAGAAAGAGGAATATAGGGCATGTGTCAAGGTTTGGTGAATGCAAAAGGAGAAATAAAGAAAAGAAGAGAAGAGTAAAAAGGGTAGGGGTTAAGAGTTCCATAGGATTAGAGTTATTACCAAGGGACGTATAAAAGAGAATTAAGTGAAGAAGGACCAGTATAAGGATTATAATCACCTGAGAATCTAACAGGTTAGAGACCAAAATTGGTATGGGCACTAGTATTTAAATTGTGTAATGTAGAGCCTGGGTCCCTCTCAGTGTCAGACGATCTCCACAATTGTTAATTTGCTTTCCACTCTACTGACAAAAGAGTCAGGTGGGGTGTGCATGTGTTTGTCTGGGTATGTGTGTGTTGATGGGGGTAAAGGGGCAGGTTGGAAACCCAGGTAGAAGAGAAGTAATTGTGTGATTTTCTTTAATAACTTGGGCTGCCAATGGTAAGAGCTGAGAAAATGGGTGGTAGGTTGATCCAAGACTTGGGATTTCTGAGACGATGGGGCAGAAGGATCAAGGGGCGAAATGATGGATGATTTTATGAAAACAATGTTCAAAGTGATGGACAATGGCATCTAGGCTCAACAGGGATAGAAATGAGCCAGGATGGGGCTGACAGATTGAAGGGGGAGGGTGGGGATAAAAGAGCAGGGGCCATGCCTGGTGCAATGTTTACAGGAAATAGGAGTCCATAGGATGCAGGACCCAAAAGGAAAACAAATTGTGGAAAGGAGAAGTTACTCTTCCTTCTCTGAAATGAAACAGAAAAAGAGATATCATCTTTAAGTATTTCTCCGTAGAGAAAAAGCAATAAGAGGATACCCACATTGGAGAATCTTGATTTCTTCTATTAAGCAAAAGGAGAAAGTTGCATGCAGTGGGACTGGGGCTTGAAGGAAACAGGGAGGATTTAGAAAAGGAAAAGTGAGGACTGTGGAAGGAAGGAAATTTTGAAAAATCAGAGAATTACCTGGGAGTAGTAAAGGCTCAGCTGGGACCAGTCAGCTGATATTGGCTTGGGTCAGATTTTTACATTTTTAATTTAATTTTCAGCAATATCTTTTGCTTGGGAGCAGAAACAGAAAGTACATGGTGGACTTCATTGAGGGATGGAGATTTGGAAGACATGAATGGATGAAGAACCAAGTGCGTGAGGGCACCTATCAGGATTATTGCTGAAATCCTTATGGAGGTAACTGGCTGAGAGGAAGGCAAGCAAGCGAGGATTGATGGGCCCTTGGCACTGTGAGAACAGTGGAGGAGGAGGGAGCAGGGTTCATAAGGAGGAGCACAAACAGAAAGTTCAGTGGCCCCAATAAAAATAACACCAGAATCTTCCAGATACTTTCTCCATAAGGCGAAAAGGTAAATGCCCCTTTAAATCATTAACTAAACTGGCACTTAGATCTGGGCAGGCTCTCCCAGATTGGGCTGTTCCATTTTGCCAGGAATTGATAAACTTCTGTGACCCCTCCAGGGTGAGTGAGCATGATCCATCTTCCCTGTCTGGACAAGTTTGATTCAGCCTCCTTCCTCCTGCTGAAGCAGGCCTGAGGTGTGTGCCAGGATTCCATGTCTTATGCTAATACTCACATTCCACATACCGGCTCTTGCTGGTACTGCCTTTAGGCTTTTAGAAGGCCGTGCTTTTACCCTCCCTGGCTGCACCCCTTACTACAGGGTGAGGAGACTGTGGCACCTAGGGGATGTGTCCACTCAGAACCACATTACCACATTGCTCCCTTCTAGACCACACTCTGGATAACTTGGACCACCTCAGAATTCCTTGCTCAAATGCCCCAAGCCCACTTCCAGGGCCTGCCTAGACTTCTTTTCCAGACCCATCCTCCCAAGGGCAAACCATGCCACTAGTGTGTATGGTCAGCCTGAGAGGTAGCCAAGGATAGCCTATTTGCAGAGGCATGCACAGGGTATGGATGTGTGAACTGGAGCATCTACACGCATGCATGAGAGGGCCTTCTCATTCAGAGTCAAGGATGGGAGGAGAGGGGAACGTTTCAGGTTGGGGTCCAGCTCTCTCCATGCCTCTTTGTCCTGGTGCAGAACTCCAGGGATTCCAAGCATTGCACATTCAAACCTGACCTTCAGGTCTTTTGGAAGTTAGAGTTATCAAGGTAGGAAAATGGAACATATTTTATTTAACAGTTTGACTTGACTTATAACTTTCTTTTTTTTTTTTTTTTTTAGACGGAGTCTTGCTCTGTTGCCCAGGCTGTAGTTCAGTGGCGCAATCTCGGCTCACTGCAAGCTCCGCCTCCCGGGTTCATGCCATTCTTCTGCCTCAGCCTCCCGAGTAGCTGGGACTACAGGCGCCTGCTACCATGCCTGGCTAATTTTTCGTATTTTTTAGTAGAGACGGGGTTTCACCATGTTAGCCAGGATGGTCTCGATCTCCTGACCTCGTGATCCACCCATCTCGGCCTCCCAAAGTGCTAGGATTACAGGCATGAGCCACCACGCCCAGCCAACTTATAACTTTTATATCATTAGACACATGGAATATGGGCCTCCGTTTGTACTCTTGCCCTTGGCCCCACAAATGTTAGGGAGAGGCCTGGCTCCTGCAATGTACTATTTACCTGTTGTAAATAATAGCCCTTCAAAAGTATTATTCTAAGTCTGTTTGACATAATAGGTCCAAATTGTATTACAACATGGTAAAAAAACAACAATCCGTTAACAATCCTCTTTGGATTTCTAAAAAAGTTTTGGTAGCCTAAACCCTTTCCCCAATTTTTGATATCACTTCATGTCATTTTAGAGAGTAAGTTTTCCTGTTTTATTAATGTTTATATTTAAGCTGAATTTTCTAAAAGAATTGTGAGTGTTTTTATTCTATTGTGACATTCAAGGTACGCAGCTGACCCTTGAGTATAAGTCCCATCAACTAAGTAAACATCAAACATATCTTCAGTACATCCCTTTAGATCTTGACAGTTATTTATCACTTTTTCATAAGTTCCAAAGTTCCAGATGGTTACTGATACATTCAGTCTGACCACTGCTAGATTTGAGACTTGTCCCACAGGTCTGCACTGTATCTTCATACCTTCATTAATAGATCTTTTATTCTTTTTTTTTTTTAATTTTTTTGGAGACGTGGGTCTCATTATGTTGCCCAGGCTGGTCTTGAACTTCTGGCCTCAAGTGATCCTCCCAACTCAGCCTCCCAAAGTATTGGAATTATAGGTGTGAGCCACTACACCCAGCCTAGATCTCAATCAGGTGACACTGAAAATGTTTGGTCATAAACCACAGTGAAGGAAGGGGAGGCAGCTGTTAGATCATCTGCCTTGACCCACAGTCCTCATCCATTTGCACCTTGGCAAGCCCTCTACTACATCTGAATCTCGAAATGGGGGATAACCTCTTGGGAGAGTCTATGCTAGTACCCTTCTAGTAGTAGTTTACAATCTGCCAACAAATCTTGAAGTCTTATTTGGTTGATATCAATTTGAGAGGTGGGAGGTTCAGTTTCCAAAGAGTCAGGAAAGAGCATTCATCTAGGCTTGAGAAGCCTCCATTTCCTAACTCAAGAGTTCTGATTAGGTTGTTGGTTGAGTGACACAAGGCAATCATCTCACTTTTCTGTTCCTGAGCTTCTCCTTTTATAGAATGTGGGCAGGAGTGTGGAGAGGGAGAATTTATTTCATTTCCTGTTTTCCAAACTTACTAAACTGTGGAAACTTTTTCTTTTGCAGCATTGGGCAAAATTGATGTTCTAAGGAACATTCTTTAGGAAAGGTTAGCCAGATCAGTGGTTCTCAACAGGCATGTGGTACACATTTAGTAATGTCTGGAGATGTTTTTGGTTGTCACAACTGGGGATCCAGGGATGCTGCTAAACATCCTGCAATGCCTAGGACAGGATAATTATCTCCACAACGGAGAATTATCCAACTCAAAATGCCAATCATTCTAAAGGGTTGAAAAACTCTGGACTAGATGAACTATCTCAATTCTCTTTCAACACTAACATTTAAATGTGGTGTTTCTTGTTTTTTAAACACACAAAATTTTATTTCTCTTTTACACAAAGTCAGCTATGGGTATGGATGAATCTGCGGACAGTTTTCTTCCATGTGTTGGCTCCATATTTCAGCTGCTTTGATTTTTTTGACATCTTATCAACATGTTCTTCTATGATTTCCTTGTCAGAGAAAGAGAAAGCAGAGAGAATCATGTGCTGGATCTTAAATGCTTCTACGTGGATGTAGTAAATGTCTCTTCTACTTTTTTAAAATAAGAAGTGTATTAAAATATAATCCATGTATCATATAATTTACTCATTTAAGGCATAAAATTCGGCTGGGTGTGGTGGCTCACACCTGTAATCCCAGCACTTTGGGAGGTTGAGGTGGGGTGAATCTCTTGAGCCCAGGAGTTTGAGACCAGACTGGGCAACATGGCAAAACCCCATCTCTACAAAAAATACAAAAATTAGCCAGGTGTGGTGGCATGCACCTGTAATCCCAGCTATTTGGGAGGTTGAGGTGGGAGTATTGCTTGAGTTTTGAAGGCAGAGGTTGCAGTGAGCCAAGATTGTGCCACTGCACTCCAGCCTGGGTGACAGAGTGAGACTGTCTCAAAAAATTTTTTTCAGCTAAAATAAAGTGTAAAACTCTGTAGTTTTTAGTGTATCCACAAAATGTGTGCAATCATCTCTACACTCAATTTTAGAACATTTGAATCACCCCCAGAAGAAACACTGTACCTATTAACAGCCATTCCCAATTTTCCCTCAACACCTCCACCTCAGCCCTAGGCAACCACTAACCTATTTTCTATCTCTATAGGTTTACCTATACTGGATATTACATATAAATGGAATCATGTCCTTTGTAACTGTCTTCTTTCACTTTGCATAATGTTTTCAAGGTTCATTCATGTTGCATCCTTCTCAATATTTCATTTTTATTGCTGAATAATATTCCATTGTATGAATATAACACATTTTATTTATCCATTCATCGCTTGATGGATATATGAGCCATTTCTACTTTTTAGATATTATGAATAATGCTGCTATGAATACTTATATGCAAGTTTTTACATGGACGTATGTCTTCATTTCTCTTAGGTTATATATCTAAGAAAGGAATTACTGAATCATATGATAACTTTATGCTTAGACTTTTGAGAAACTGCCAGACTGCTTTCCAAAATGACTGTGCCATTTTACATTCCCAAAAGTAATGTATGAAGTTTCTAATTTTTCCACACCCTCACCAACACTTATTATCTGTGTTTTTGATTCTTGCCATCCTAGTGTGTGTGAAGTAGTTTCTCACTGTGATTTGTATTTGAATCTTCTTAAAGGCTAATGATTTTGAGCATCTTTTCATGTGCTTATCATCTCTTCTTTATATAGATGTCTATTCAGGTCCTTGGCCCATTTTTAATTTGGGCTATTTGTCTTTTCATTACTGAGTTTTAAGAGTAATTTTTATTTATTCTAGACACACATCTCATATTAGATAGGCGATTTGCAACTATTTCCTCCCATTCTGTAGGTTTCTTGCTGGTGTCCTTTGAGGAATAGAAGTTTTACGTTTTGATGAAGTCAAGTGTGTATGTTTTCTTTTGTTGCTTGTGCGTTTGATCTCATATCAAAAAACCATTGCACAATCCAAGGCCACAAAGAGTTATGTCTATGTTTTCTAGATTTTTATCATTTTAGTGCTTACATTTAGGTCTTTGATCTTTTTGTGTTAATTTTTTATATTGGGTGTGAGGTAAAAATCCAACTTCATTCTTTTGCATGTGATATCCAATTATCCAGAACCACTTGTTGAGAAGGCTAGTTCTTCTTCACTGGATTATCTTGGCACCCTTGTCAAAAATAAGTTGACTGTAAATGTGAAGGTGTATGAGTTGCTAAAATACCTCTTCTGTGATATCTATAATTTATTTTCTAAAAGGATAAGTTATAGGTCACATCTCAGATTACAATGATTCAAGTCAAAAAGTTCAAAGTAGAATTTACTTTCAAATTTGTTTGTTCCCCCAGAGCTAGTTAATACCCCCAGAGCTAGTTAATAAACTCTATTTGCAGATAAAAGCATGCTTTCCCTTCAAAGATATTTCACCAAGACGGGAAACACAAATCTAAATAAGCTGAGAAACTGAGGATACACAGAGGGTCTCCTTAATCTCTGGATATGTGGTCTAATGTGTCCTTTTTGTGCTCATTTTTTCCCTTTTGTCCAGAAATACAACATTACCTTTTTATAAAATTCCTGGAGATTGATCATATCTCTAGTGTTTGGGTCTAGAATGTATTTCTTGGCCAAAACATCTCTTTACCCCACTTCCACATGTGGAAAGAAAGAAAACATGGGACTCTAATCTCACAAGTGAGGCATGGGGTTGTTTCCTGAAATGAGGCAAGGACTTTGGACAAGAACATGTTTGGACTTGAGATGGTTTTCGTAAACCCAAATGATATTAGTTCTAGTCTGTCTTTATCGCTCACTGTATTTTGTTTTCATTCATACTAATGAATAATAGACTTGACTGTGTTCCATCATTTATGTCATTAATATTTCCTTTATGTTTGAGTGCTGTGCAGTTCTCCTTGAAACTTGTATGGAGATTGAACTTGATAGTGATTTAAAGTATTTAATTCATATGTCAGTTGTTAGCAAGGTCTAGTAATTAAAATCTACTTTAGAGTAAGTTATTAACTCTCCAAAATAAAAACGCTTTATCAACTTACCAGTTTTAGCTATTTATTCTACTTGACAGATGAGATAGGGTAGTTATTGACTGTACATAATCACCTATGTACTTTCACCACTGAACACTAGGGTCAAATTGAAGTCTAGGTTATTAAAGTTCATAGTTTAAATCTAGAATAAACCAGTTCAGGTTGATGGGAGAAGGAAGAGAGTGTCCTTGGATCTTGTTATCTTTGCAATATTGTCTCCTTAAATTTTGCAAAGTCCATTTTTGCTGTCTTCAAAATTCTCAAACTTCTAAACTAAAAACACCCTAGACCAAGGATTTCATATTGAGATCTAAGATATCGAAGTGCTATATTGTTTATGATTTATTTTATAATGCTTTTTAGTAAAACAAACTTTAGATGCCATGATTTCCTTGTGAACAGGCTGGAGGGAAGAAAACAAGTTACACGTAATGCATGGGACACAAGTGCAGGCCTTTTATTTGCAGGCCTAAACTAGTCACAAGTTTCCATCTTATGATAGCAAGTTTTCTTTTATTCTGCTTTGTTTTTTGTCTTGACATCTGGTTACATTTATTCAGTTTGAGGGCATCTTATAATGGGCCCTTTACTTCCCTCCAGTTGGCTTATGATGAACTACTACCAAGGTCAATCCAGGTCTGACTCTTTCATGGAGTCAGTGTGGCTGGGGTAGTGTTTCCCAAGCCAAGCTTGTCATCAGAATTACCTGGGGTGGTTTGTAAAGAACTTTTCAGGCCTCATTCCAAACCTACTAAAGTTAGATCTCTGGTGTGGAGCCTGTAAATCTGTATGTTTGAAACCTTCCCAAGGTGATTCTGATGTCCAGTCATATTTGGGTCATAGTCCAGAATGCAGTCATGCATTGCTTAATGACAGGGATTTGTTCTGAAAAATGTGTCATTAGGTAATTTCTTCATTGTAGAACCATCATAGAGTGTGATTACACAAACCTAGATGGTATAGCCTACTACACACCTAGGCTATGTGGTATAGCCTATTGCTCCCAGGCTACAAACCTGTACAGTATGTTGCTGTACTGAACACTGTAAGTAATTGTAATACAATGGTAAGTATGTGTGTATTTAAATATATCTTAACATAGAAAAGGTGCAGTAAAAATACAGTATTCAAATCTCATGAAACCACCATCATATAAGAGGTCCGTAGTTGAACTGAAATGTTGTTGTGTTGCCCATGATTGTGCTTGGATTTCAGGACTCTGCAGATGCTTGGAGGTCTTATGGGTTTGGCCATGGGGTATTGCCTCTGAGAAACTGCCATCTGCTTGCCAGAGATTCTGAAAAGACCAGAGTTGCCTATTTGCAGTCTGTTCTTCAAGACTATCTACTATGTTGGCAAAAAGGCCTAGGTTTCTTCTCTGTCCATTCTCAATCCCTCAGTCTGTCCTTGTGACTTACTTGCTCCTTCAAGCTGCCCAGTAGTGGCACTGGTGAAAATAAAATAGACTTTGGTCCTACAGACCTGTCACGGACTCTCAGCTCAGCCTCTTCTATGTGTGCCATTTGCCTCATCTGTAAATGTAGTTAATATTGTCCTCTCAAAGATTTTAGGAAAACCAGAAGAATGTATTTATGTAACACCTAGAACAAGTATACCCTGCATTAGGCATTATTTGTTTGGTTTTACCTGTCCATCTCAATGAACATGCTGGGTTAATGAAGTGTGTTCATCAATTTTCCCTGATCGTAGCCTTTTAGATTGCTCTGGGCAGTGTTTCTCAAAGTAGGAGACACAGACCACCTACCTGTGATTGACAGGAGGACAGAAATCTGCTCTAATGCACTCTAACCTTCTGCACTTTTCACTTTTATTGAAATATACATATAGAAAGGTGTATTTATTGTAAGTGAACAGCTCAGTGGCTTTTCCTAAACTGAACACACCCATGTAACCAGCACCCAGATCAAGAAACAGAACATTACCAGCACCCCCGAAGCCTCCTCTGCAGGCACACTTTAAGAACCACTGGTCTAGGAAGAGCCCAGCTGGGGCACTGTCCTAAACCACCGTCCCGCCTTTACCTAGCAGGCCAAATCTGCATGCAGTGTCAGCTATTCCCAATCTGAGAGGCTGGGCCTGTAGCCTCACATACACCCTTCATAGTGATGCAACTTCATTTGTAAAAAGGGTCACAAAGGGTGTTTCTATAATTTATATTCCTAGCATACACCCTAAACTGCTTAAAGCAAATGAATTCAGGTCCCAGCCAAAAAGGAGTGGAGACCAGCCACTGCCTGAAAGCATTGGCTTATTACAACACTCCAGCATTTTCTCACGGCAGGGTGAATGAGGTGGATTCTAGTGTAATTACCTTTATGTAATTGAAAACTAAATCACCGATGGCTGCAGAGTTTAAATATCCATTTAAATACTTTCAATTTATTGAGCTTATTTTTGCAGGACATGCTACTACCAAATAGGCTATTAATTTTTCTAATGGATTAAAATCTGAATAGGTACATTAAAAACTAGCACAGCTCAAATAAATGTCCTCTTTTTCCAAAGATTATTAAAGAGAGGTTTCTTTTTCTTTAACCCAGCTATTCAAATACTCTATTAGACCAGGACCTGTAATAATACAGGCCTTGTCCAGAAGGGATCAGGTGTCTATGTTATATAATTAGGCAAGACTTTAAATAGTAAGACATGCACCTGTGGTGCTTTTGTCTCTAACTCCACAAATTTCAACATGCATACAAATCAAGAAGGGGTGGGGGTGTTATCATGCAAATTCTGCTTCAGGAGGTGTTGGAGCCTGAGATTCTGGCTTTCTAACAAGCTCCCAGGTAAGTGCTGATGCTGCTGCTTTGAGGGCCACACACCTTGAGGAGTAGGAAGAGTACTCATACTGGAAGAGTATTCAGCACGGACTGGAATCCTGCATACATATCTGAGCTCTGTGTTCTGGTGTGTATATAGACTTTTTAAAAAAATTAGTAGAGATGGGGTCTCACCATTTTGGCCAGGCTGGTCTCAAACTCCAGGGCTCAAGAGATCCTCCTGCCTTGGCCTCCCAAAGTGCTGAGATTACAGGCATGAGCCACTATACCTGGCTTATATAGACTGCTTCTAAGGTCCATTCTAACTACAATTCCATGATTCAGTCACTGTTTGGCTATTAACTAATTTTTTTAGGCTTCTGATTCTCATTGTTTATAAGCTGCTATATTAGAGAATGTTCTGTACTGGAAGGCCAGATAAAAAGTCTTACTTATGGCCAATAAGTTTTACTTTTCAATCTTCTACAAGTCTGCCTCAACCCATGGGAAATCTTGGCTAATAGTAACATGATACTGGGCTTGGACCATAAACTAAACTTGAGTCAGCAATGTAGGGCTTTGGTTAGATAAGCAAGAATGAACTTGGGAATATAACCAAAAGAAAGGGACAGCTAATCCTACCAGAATAGGCAGTATTTATATGAATACTTTTTTCAAATATCCACAACTGGGAAAAGCTGCTGAACACATAAAGAAAAGTTAAAAGCATGGCATTATTTAGCTAGTGAAGAGAGAACAAAGAATGCCTTAAGAATAATTTTTGAATGGCAGCAGAAACCAGCATATCCTGTGAAGTAAATGCATTTTCAGGACCTCAAAATAGATTTAGGTTACCTCTAAAGCAGAACTTTCCCATGATAATGATGATCCTAGGTGATAGGATTGCCAATGGTAATTTTCTTTCCCAAAGATTCTTACAACCAACCATAAACCTACTAGATAACCTATCAGTTGTGTTATTAACTGATATATCAGTTGGGGTTCAGTGCAGACACTTCTGTAGGTACTGAATGCTAAGAATTATATGCTTAAAAATTATATGCTCTTACCATTAGAAGAGCTGGAAGAAGGCTGAGGGAGAAGCCTTCTTCCAGCCCTTCTAATGGTAGGAGCATTAAGAGGGATGCTGTTGGGCTCGCAGTTCAGTCCACACAGCTACAATGTAGAGGTCAGGAAGCTATAGAGTCCACTGCTGACATCACAGTCATTTCTCACAGATGAAGTTAGTGGCAATGCAGAGGCACAGAAAGTCTGGTCACTAAAAACCACATTTAATGTTGCACGTACATCAACAACTACCAGTGAAAACTAATAGGCAGCCAGGCATGTTGGTGCATGCCTGAAGTCCCAAACATTTGGGACACTGAGGTGGGAGGATCCTTGAGCCCAGGAGGTCTAGGCTGCAGTGAGTTGTGATTGTGCCACTGTACTCCAGCCTGGACAGAACAAGAATCTTTCTCAAAAAATAAATAAATAGAGAGAGAGAAGGAGGGAGGGAAGGAGGAAGGTAAAAAGAGAGAGAGAGAAAGGAAGGAAGGGAAAGAAGAGGAAGGAAGGAGAAGAGAAAGAAAAGGAAGGAAGGAAGGAGAAAGAGAAAGAAGGAAGGAGAAAGAAGAGAAAGAAAAGGGAGGAAGGAAGGAAGGAAGGAAAACTAATAGGCAGGGGAAATAGCCTCTCCCTTTTACCTTTCTAATTTTGCCTCATTATATCTGACTGGCACAGTTTAAATTGTTTAACAAATCCTATTAGCAGCTCAGCCTAGAATTATAGTTATTGAGCTTTGTTCCTAACTCAGTATAAATCCATCTTTATTGAAGTATAGCATACAGACAGAAAAATGCACAAATTATAATCAGAGAGCTTGATGAATTTTCATAAAGTAAACACACCTACATATTGCTAGCACCCAGATTGGGAGGCAGAAACTACTACCATACCAGAAGCTCCCTTCATTATCTTTTCTAGGCATTATCCTCCCTCAAATTGACTGTAATCTTGGCTTCTAATACCCTAGACCAATTTGGCCTATTTTTAAACATTAGACAAAATGGAATGATACAGAGTGTATTATTTTATTACTGGCTTTTCCTACTCAACTATTTGTGAGATTCATTCATGTTGAGAGTAGTAATAGTATCTTCATTTTCATTGCTGTGTAGTATTCCATTGTGTGAATATAACACAATTTATACATTCTACCAAAGATGGACATTTGGGTTGTTTCCAATTTGAGATTACTGCAACTAGTGCCACTGTGAACATTGGTGAACACACACACACACACACATATTTCAGTTGGATATATAAAAGTGGAATTTCTCTGATGCATGGGGTTCAGCTTGAGTAGTACTGCCCAACAGTTTTTCACATCTTCATCAAAACTTGATCTTTTCCATCTTTTAAATTTTAGCCATTCTCTTCAAAGAGTAATGCAGTGTATTGAATCTCATTGTTGTTTTCATTTTTCTGATATCAAATAAACACCTTTTTAATTGTTTATTGGCCATTTGGGTACCCTCTTCTGTGAAATGCCTATTCATGTATTTTGTGTGATTTTCTATGGGCTTGTCTGCCTTTTCTTGTTTTTGTAGTCCTTTATTCTGGATATGAGTCCTTTGTCGGGTATATGTATTGATAATATCTTTTGCCACTATGTGGCTTTTTGTTTTTTTTTTTTTTTTTTTTTTGAGACGGAGTCTTGCTCTGTCACCCAGGCTGGAGTGCAGTGGCGTGATCTCGGCTCACTGCAAGCTCCTCCACCCAGGTTCACGCCATTCTCCTGCCTCAGCCTCCCAAGTAGCTGGGACTACAGGTGCCCACCACCATGCCCAGCTAATTTTTTGTATTTTTAGTAGAGATGGGGTTTCACCATGTGAGCCAGGATGGTCTCAATCTCCTGACCTTGTGATCTGCCTGCCTCGGCCTCCCAAAGTGCTGGAATTACAGGCGTGAGCCACCGCGCCCAGCCCACTCTGTGGCTTATTTTATTCACTCTTTTAATAGTGTATTTTGATGAAGACATTCATAATTTTGAATTAGTTTAGTTTATCAGATGTTTTCCTTTATGGCTTATTTATTTTGTGTGTCTCCAGTTTAAGAAATCTTTGTGGACTCCAAAATCGTGAGTATTCTTCTGTTTTCTTGTGAAACTGTTATTGTCCCACTTAGATTTACAATTTATCTAGTATTGACTTTTATGGATGTTGAAAAGTGGGAAATATAGTTTTGAGCCTTCCAGTTTCTATAATTCTGTAGAGTAAAGATGGAGTATATAGAGAAGGTAGTGAAAATGTATGCAAGAAACCATATCTAACACAGTTAACTTAGGTGACTGTTTATGCTGTAAAACAGTGATATGGTTAGGCTTTGTGTCCCCACTGAAATTTCATCTTGAATTGTTTTCGTTTTTGTTTTTTGAGATGGAGTCTCGCTCTGTCGCCATGCTGGAGTGCAGTGGCACGATCTCAGCTCACTGCAACCTCCGCTTCCAGGGTTCAAGCACTTCTCCTGCCTCAGCCTCCTGAGTACCTGGGACTGCAGGCACACGCTGCCACGCCCACTAATTTTTGTTGTTGTTGTTTGTATTTTAGTAGAGATGGGGTTTCACCATGTTGCCCAGGCTGGTCTCAAACTCCTGAGCTCAGGCCATCTGCCCGCCTCGGCCTCCCAAAGTGCTAGGATTACAGGTGAGTGCCCGGCCTCTTATCTTGAATTGTAATTCCCGGGTGTTGAGGGAGAGACCTGGTGGGAGGTGATTGGATCATGGGGGAGGTTCCCCCATGCTGTTCTTATGACAATGAGTGAGTTCTCATAGATCTGATGGTTTTATAAGGAGCTCTTCCCACTTTGCTTCTCTCTCCCTCCCTCCTGCTGCCTTGTGAAGAAGGTGCCTGCTTCCCCTTCACCTTCCACCATGATTGTAAGTTTCCTGAGGCCTCCCCAGACATGTGGAACTGTGAGTCAATTAAATCTCTTTTCTTTATAAATTACCCAGTCTCAGGTAGTATCTTTATAGCGGTATAAAAACAGACTAATACAAACAGGTAGCTCTAAATTGTGAGTTTTTCTTAACTCCTTTGATCTTCTGTGATAGCGATTTTTCACATTTCACACTTCCCTAATGCCAAAAATCCACCTCCAGCAGCTGTTTTGCCTCTTTCTTATCCTGCCCCTTGGAAGAATGTCATCATTATTGCTGCCACAGCACTGTGTTCTTTTTCAGAAGTTACAGCAAGAATTGGTTGGCTTTCTTTCTTTCTTTTTTCTCAGACAGAATCTGGTTCTGTCGCCCAGGCTGATGTGCAGTGATGGGATCTTGGCTCACTGCAACCTCTGCCTCCCGGGTTCAAGCAATTCCCTCGCCTCAGTCTCCCGAGTAGCTGGGATTACAGGCACAAGCCACCATGCCCGGCTAATTTTTGTATTTTCAGTAGAGATGGGGTTTCACCATGTTGGCCAGGATGGTCTCGATCTCCTGACCTCGTGCTCCACTTGCCTTAGCCTCCCAAAGTGCTGAGATTACAGGTGTGAGCCACCGCGTCTGGCCAGATCTGCTTTCAAATAAATGAAAAGAAGACCAGGGTTAGAATTGGTGGGAAAATGTGAATATTAGAATTCTTTTAAAGAAATATAGTTTTACCACATAGTCTAAGGTCGTGTGATCAAGTACAAGGCATTGTTCTAAAAGGCTTGAGGAAAAGTTGTTTCTCCTAAGAGGTTAAACAAGCTCATAACCCTACCTCTCCTCACTTGCAGGCACAACCACTTCCTGTGTTTTTTTCATGTGGAGCTACTGATGTTTTCTCAATCTTATATAAGATGTTATACAAGGCCAGATGTAGTGGCTCATGCCTGTAATCCCAGCACTTTGGGAGGCCGAGGTGGGCAGATCACCTGAGGTCAGGAGTTTGAGATCAGCCTGGCCAACATGGTGAAACCCCATCTCTACTAAAATACAAAAAGAAAAAAAATTAGCTGGGCATGGTGGCAAACACCTGTGATCCCAGCTACTCAGGAAGCTGAACCTAGGAAGTAGAGGTTGCAGTGAGCCGAGATCGCGCCACTGCACTCCAGTCTGGGTGACAAAGCAAGACTCCATCTCAAAAAAAAAAAAAAAAGTTATACAAAAGAGGTTTCAAGCGAGTTCCCTACCTTCCTCAGAATCAGATTTTTCCCCATAAGCTCCTCTAGAAATTATGGCATGGCTACTGGAACAGTAAAATATATCTAGAGCAAGATTCTTCTCAACCCTTTTGTGCCTTATCCCCGCTCTTTCCTTTGATATTTGGATATATCATTTGGTTCCCTAATAATAACAGCTGAAGTGGGTTGTGAAATATGACTTTTTTATTATTCAACCCAATTTCTATTCCATGGCCACATATCTCTGGGCTGTTAGGAAAAATCACTTTACGATATATTTTCAACTCATACCACATAGTAGCAGGATCTTACACAGTGCCAAGGCTTCTGGAATGGGGCAGGTATCTTAGCTGGTCCTTAACTAGTTCACAATGATTCAGCCAAGATTCATATACATTGTAGGGGTCCCATGGCCCTTTTATGTCTAGGACCTTCTATTATTTCTGAGTTACCCTATTGTTTCTGAGTTATGTTCATCTGCATAAATGCATCTGCATAGTCATTCCCCTAATTCCTACTTGCCAGGCACTCTTCTAATTACTCCATGTGCATTGTCTCATTTAATCCTCATAATAACCCTATATGACAGTGTTGCTATTATTATTTACATTTTATAAATGAGGACATTGAGGTTAGGTAATATGCCCGAAGCCCTTATATCTCAGTAGTGCTGAAGTTTTTGCTGTAGATTGACTCTCTACTCTTAAAAGTGTGAGTGCTCATTAATAATCCATTGGCACACTCACTGTGCTTCTCAAATCTTAGACAAACCTCTTGTCATCACCTTGAAGAATTCATCTTTGCAAAGACCCATTACACCAAGGCATGCCAGTCATCTTAGTTAATCTTCATATTCAATTCATGAAGCAAATATTTCTAGAGACTGGCTATGTGCCCAGCACAAGTTCTGATGACAGAATGGGATAAGGAGCTATAGTAGCACAAGAGTCCCTTTCGTCGAAATCTTAAAAGCAAATTTTGTCCAAGTTATCAATTTTATCTAATGGAATTTAACTAAATTAGAAAGAAACCTAAGTCCTTCAGTCACTAACCCATAGATTTAATACTTGGGACTCAGACATATGAATATTGTTGTTCTTGATGGCCATATTTTCTGGGTCATCTCCCAGAAATAGCATATTCTTATGCTAATTTGAGTGCTACTAAACCCAGAAGGGCCCACATTCACCCACCCCTCACTCCCCCATGGTTCAGTAGGCCTCAAGTCTCAATTTTCCAATTATCTAATAAATTGAAGGCTTCCATTGGGAGTAGGATGAGGATGGAATCTTAAGGAAATTGAAAGTGCCATTTCAGAGTCAATATAGTTTTAGTAGGTTTTAGGGATGAACCTGGTACCTAACCACTAAATATAAGGTTTTAAAGGAATCTATGTCCATGTCCCTCAAAAAACAATTTAAAACCCAGTCTGGTTATATTCCTCAATTAAGAACCATGTTATATTCCTTATATTTATTGGTACCTTAATCATTAAAAACTTGACCACTTTACAGTGAACTTCTAGTATTTTCTCTACTTTTTACTCTTTTAGACGGCAGTAGATGTTTCTGTCCTGATACCAGCTCTTGACTTGAGCAAAACCGTGCTTCTAGCTACTCAAGGGCAGACAGAGCTCTCTGGAAGGGACCATTGAAGAGTTTATAACAATGTTTTACAAAGTTCAAATTACCCTTGCTTATCTGGAATCTTTTGAAAATTAATCCCTAAGTGGCTGAATGTAAGAAAACTTACTGTGGGGCTAGTTTTACTGAAATATTTTGTCCTAGATTTTTGTGACCATGAGTGTCTCCTTCTCCCCTGGAGAAGGATATCTGTTCTATGTCATTCTCATTTCCTAGAGAGGAGAAAATCAGAACTATTTCCTCTACTCTGTCAGGTAGGTCTAGTCAAACAGTCCATCATTCTGATAGCAGAATATCAGGACTTCATAACAAGAAACATAGAATGCCTAACCCCAGAGCGTAATCAGCTCATCTCATTGCTTCCCCTTTAGACTAAGAGCAATTTTAGTAGAATGAGTTCCCTGGACATAGCACCTGCAGGATATGTGAAGGTGCTTTATAAATTTTTTGTTTGTTTGTCTTTGAGACAGGGTCTTGCTTTGCAGTGAACACAGTTCACTGCAGCCTCGACCTCCTGGGCTTAAGCAATACTCTCACCTCAGCCTCCCGAACAGCTGGCACCACCACACCTGGCTAATTTTTGTATTCTTTGTAGAGACAGGGTTTTGCCATGTTGTCCATGCTGGTCTCAAACTCCTGAGCTCAAGTGATCCACCCACCTCAGCTTCCCAAAGTGCTGGGATTACAGGCATGAGCCACAGCGCCCGGCCTTGCTTTATAAACTAAAGCAGCATATACCACTGCAGGTTGTTGAAATTTTGTCTTTATATTTCCTTTGCTTTTTAGCCTAGAAAGTACTCTGACCAGCAAAAACAACCACATTACACATTTTAAAACCATTGCTAGATTTCAGTGGTGGTGGTATGATAGTAGCAATAGCAAGAGAAACAAAAAGAAGAATGTAAGGGTGGGGTATGTGTATGTCCATGCCCATGTACTGGCTTTTCTACATGCTCCAAGAAGGTTTCTCAAAGGTATCCAGTGTTCAAATGGAAAGGAGCACAGATCAGATGGGGAATCTGCCCAGGTGTCAGAGAATTCATGTTAATCTTCTGGCCAAAATAACTATCCATTCCAAGTTCATGTTATTATTTTTTGAAAAAATAACAACCATTTTCATTGCTAATATTCTTCAAAGACTTGCAGAGATTTTACCCACTTCTGTAAAACTGTTTAAGATTTCTTAAGTTAGCTCTTAAGAACTTATCTTAAGATAGCTCTATCTTAAGAGCTGAGATAAATTCTAGTCAGGAAGTCAGAATGACCCAGAACAGATGCCCTTTCTCAATTCCACATTAATGGAGACCTTAGGCTGGGTTCCACCTCCTTAAAAAAAGGCAGGGCTGTGTATGGACCCAGTAAAGGGTGGAGAGACAAGGTTGGTAGTGACTCACTTCAGTTTTTGGAAGGAGGCGGATTAAGCTTCCACCCCCACAAGCCTAATGCTGGGAACTCCCACTTTGGAAGATGAGGCAGATCTTGACATGAAAGCAGTCTGAAGTAGCGTCCCACCCTAGAAAAGAAGTTACATTCATCGTTAGATTTGAGACTGCACAGCTAAAATGTAAGAAACAGAAGTGTCCAGTATATTCAAAAGCCTTAAAAGTGCACATTTTGTTCGCTGACCAATGTCAAATTTATAACTCTATCTTTAGGAACTTATTAAGCATGTGTGCAAAGATTAAACTACTAGGCAGATCATCTAAACTGTGTTTATCATAAAAAAATAGAAAACCAACCTAAGTGTCCAACAATACGAGTTTAATTAAATACATCCATATAATGTTATATTTTTCATATTTAAAATAATGTTATAGATACATATTTATTAATGTGGTAAGGTGTCTAAAATATATTAAGGACAAACACAGGTGACCAACCAATATGTACTTGATGATTCCATTTCAGTAAAATAAATACATGTGTGAGTATATGCATATGGTTTTAAAAGCTCTTAAAGGGTTTCTGATTCAAGGTGGTGGATTGACTACATGCATTTAACTTCCCCTTGCTCTCTAAATCTCACTAACATGATATAAAAATACACACACATACAGTCACAAAGAACACAGTTTGTATAAAAGTACGAAAAGAAATTCCCCCTGACTTTACCCCCCATCCAAATTCTAGGTCTTGCCTCCATCTCTAGAAATGGGAAGAATGCTGAGGAGTAAGACAAAAGAATGGGAAAAGGAGATTTTGACTTTTTTTTAATACTTTCTGTACTATTTGATGTTTTCATTAGTACTGTGTATTTTTGTAACTTTTAAAGTTATTGAAGGCTAAATTTAAAAGTGGTAATACAGTAGCATCACAGCATTTTGCATTTAGCTTAACTAGCTTTCACCTAAATTTGGGAAGGGTGGAGGGCAAATGAGAAAGAATAAAGGAAAGAGAAAAGGGAGAGAAAGAGGAAGAAAGGGAGTGCAAGAGAGAACATTTTAAATGGTGTTGTGATTTCTGCCTGACCTTTCTTCTTTCTCTCTCTCTCTCTCTCTAAGAGACAGTATCTCTCTCTGTCACCCAGGCTGAAGTGCCGTGGCATGATCATAACTCACTGCAGCCTCAAATTCCTGGGTTCAAGCCATCCTTCCCACTCAGCCTCCTGAGTAGGTGGGACTACAGGCACATGCCACCACACCTGGCTAATTTGTTTTTATTTTTACAGACACGGGGTCTTGCTATGTTGCCCAGGCTGGTCTCAAACTCTTGTTCTCAAGCAGTCCTCCCACCTTGGCCTCCCAAGGCAATAGTATCTGATCTTTTCAATTAGCTTGGATCTAACCCAAAATAACTCTGAAAGAGCTGATGTGAATTTGATCTATTTCTGGTCCTGTGTGCTCTTCATACGTTGAGTATCTTGTCATGCTAAGTGTGATTCTATTGTTAACAGGTCCTTTTATTTTTATTTGTTTATATACATTTAAGTAGCATGGCTTATAAATACAACTACTTCATTAGTTGCTCAACTAACAAAGCTTATATCATGCACATGTGTTGGGTTTTCTACATGCTCCAAGGCGCTATTCCAAACTTAATGATTTAAGGTATTTTCAGGGGTAATCCCATTCCCCTCTTAATTTAGTGGTTAACTCTCAGTAAGATGGAAAGCCAGTGCAGAAATTAGTAATCAGTGGTGGAATTCAGGTGTTTTTAATATTCTTCCTCTCTCTCTTTAGTTCTGTTTTCAATTTGGATAATAAGTATTCCTTTTGTAGTAAGAAAACTAGGCTGGGCACGGTGGCTCATGCCTGTAATCCCAGCACTTTGGGAAGCTGAGGCAGGCAGATCACGAGGTCAGGAATTTGAGACTCAGCCTGGCCAACATAGTGAAACCCAGTCTCTACTAAAAATACAAAAATTAGCCGGGCATGGTGGCACATGCCTGTAATCCCAGCTACTCAGGAGGCTGAGGCAGGAGAATTGCTTGAACCCAGGAGGCTGAGGTTGTAGTGAGCCGAGATGGTGCCATTGCCCTCCAGCTTTGTGCGACACAGCAAGACACCATCCAGGGAAAAAATAATAATAAAATAAAATAACATTATATCTGTATCTATCTACCTATTTATTTATTTAGAGACATGGTCTTAGTCAGCCTGGCTAGAGTGCAGTGGTGCGATCACAGCTCACTGCAGACTGGAGCTCCTGGGCTCAAGCAATCTTCCAACCTCAGCCTCCTGAGTAGCTGGGACTGCAGGTATGCACCACCATGCCTGGCTAATTTTTTATTTTTATTTTTGTAGAGACAGGGTCTCACTATGTTGCCAGGCTGCTCTTGAACTCCTGGCCTCAAGTGATCCTCCCCCCTTGGCCTCCCAAAGTGTTGGGATTACAGGTGTTAACCACTGCACTGGGCCAGAAAACTATGTATTTTTTAAAACTTTTTGAAATGGTAGCTATAGCTCTTATTCCACTTTCACCTGGATGATGAGCATCCAGGGACTCTCTTCTCTTTTCATGACTCAACTCTATTTTCATAGGCATCTCATTTCCTTCTTCTACCACGAGTGGAGCACTTTTCAGTGATAAGAAATCATAGCATCACAATTTTGCACCTGCTATCCATCCAGTTAGAAAACCCACTCAGTCCCAATCTGTGTCAAATAGTATTTATAACTAGCCCCTCAAATGATTTTCTCTTTTTCCTTGTGTAAAGTGCTTCCTGAAATTATAAGAAACTCAAATTTATATTAATCAGTAAGACTTTTTCTTCAGAATTTGAAATATACATAGAAAAATGTTGTTTGTAGCAAAAATGTTAAATAGACTACTATTTTATGATATAAATTAAAAGTCAGCCGAGAAACTTCAGATAGTGTAGATGAGGAACTCACATACTGATGATGAATCCATGCTTCTGGCTGCAAAATTGAACAAGTGGGGTTGGGCCATCCCCAAAGAACAGGTTTGAAATCCTGGAAAGACAATCAAGCCTTTATCTCAGGCCTGTGGGGTAACCAAATCCTTTGGATCCTTTTGAAGTTAGGGAGTAAGGAGCAGTTGAGGGATTTTTACTCTTTAGGGGACCAGGTCCTATAGAAATCTGCCCAGCCTGGTAGCCTAACCAGGTTGTGGGGTTAATGGTCCTGATCAGTAGAAAGTGAGACTCCAACACTGTGTGTTCTCTGTGGAAGATAGACACTTGGATAGATACTTAATGACAAGTTAGGGACCCAGTTTTTGTTTGTTTGGTTGGTTTTTTTGTTTGTTTGTTTGTTTGTTTTGAGACAGAGTTTCCTCTGTCATCCAGGCTGGAGTGCAGTGGCGCCATCTCAGCTCACTGCAACCTCCACCTCCTGGGTTCAAGCAATTCTCCTGCCTCAGCCTTCTGAGTAGCTGGGATTACAGGTGCCTGCCAACATGCCCGGCTAGGGACCCACTTTTAATACCTTATTATGTGATGCAGAACAATTTCTTTAATCTCATGGACTCTTATTTTTATAGATTTGAAATGGAAATGATGTTGTTTATTCTGCAAATTAAATGAGAGGCTCCCTATAGGTATACAGTGCTGAGGTCCTAATGGATAAGAACAAACTTTAAAGCATTTAAGATAAAAAGGATAAAATACATCCTGTCTATAGTACAGTTGTTGGGTCTTTTTTAGTGTGAAAAGAGGTAGATAAGCAGTTCCTGAGGAGACCAGTGGGAAGCCTGGAAAGACCTTCGTGTTCTCCTTTAGTATTTTGTAACTTGTTTACTTATTAAACTAATGCCTAGGCAACAAGAATAGCATTTTTCTTGCATGGAATCCATCTCTAAGAAAACATACACCTGGAAGCTGTCAACAACAATATGCCAACAAGCCAGGGTGAACCCATTGACAGAGTTGGCATGGATCAGCTTTAATCCTTCCTCAGGGCACTGAAGCAAAGGACTTAGAAGAGTACTTGTCAGGGGTTCTCACAGGAATTCCACTCTGCCTGGCTATCCAAAGATCACAGCCACCTCCCCTGTCACCTGACATCAGGGCTCCTAAGGATGCTTTACAGAAAGCTCTGCTGAACCAAACTCAGGAGATCTCAAATAGCACAAGTCCAGATATAAATTCTGAAAATCCTTCTTGAGATGAAAATCTCTCTCCCCAGATCCACCAAGCTCTCTGATGACATGCCAACTTGGTCTCTTTGTTCATTATCTCCAAGATCTCAGGCTGGCTGCTAAACCACTGAAGCAGCCTCCTTACCTGATGTCCCACTTATACCCCCAAACTCAACACAACTTCTCTAGGATATTCTGTCCATTGCACCATTTTACCCCAAATTCTTAGGTGTACTAAAGTTTTGTTCCAGCTTGGATTGTGCACAGTAACTCCAATACTATCTTCACCACTATTCCCATGCCTCACCCCCACTAAGCCTGCTGGGCTGGGCCTGTACTGAATCTCCGCACCACCTTCACTCACTCCACCCTACCTCACCATCTTTGTTGGATCACTGCTCACTTGCAGAAAGTCAAGTGTAAACACTGCTAGTCATTTCCACTCTTTTTGGTCTTTAATCACTCATGATAGCCCTTTAACATGTCCCTTAGACTCTATGATATTTGATAGTAAAAGAGGTATTGAAAGCATATTTCCTGGTCCTCCTGCTTTCAGATTCTTCCTTCTGTCCCTACTTCTGAGATGGAGACTGAGTAGGGAGTCACCAAACTGATCTGGAGAAGATGAACTAGATATGCTCAGATTATGGACCCTGGCCTCAGTGGGGAGAAACTGGAATTCTAACCCACCAGTCCAACTGTCATATCCAATTTTAAACTCTGGCTGGGAACCATGGCTCACACCTGTAATCCCAGCATTTTGGAAGGCCAGGCAGAAGGATTGCTTGAGTTCAGGAGTTCAAGACCAGCCTAGGCAACATAGTGAGACACTGTCTCTACAAAAATAAAAATAAAAAACATGTCTGGCAGCAGACTTCTCAGTGGAAATCTTACAGGCCAGGCGAGAGTGGCATGACATATTTAAAGTGCTGAAGAAGAAAAAAAAACTTTTATCCTAGAATAATATATCCAGGGAAAATATCCTTCAAAGATGAAGGAGAAATAAAGATTCCCAACCAAACAAAAGTTGAGGGATTTCATCAACACCAGACTTCTCCTACAAGAAATGCTAAAGGGAGTTCTTCACTTTGAAAGAAAATGATGTTAAGGAGCAATAAGAAATTATCTGAAGGGGCTGGGTGCAGTGGCTCATGCCTGTAATCCCAGCACTTTGGGAGGCCGAGGCAGGCAGATGACCTGAGGTCAGAAGTTCAAGACCAGCCTGGCCAACATGGCAAAACCCTGTCTCTACTAAAAATACAAAAAAAAAAAAAAAAAAAAAATTAGCCAGGCGTGGCAGTGCATGCCTGCAATCCCAGCTACTCGGGAGGCTGAGGCAGGAGAATCACTTGTACCTGGGAGGCGGAGGTTGTAGTGAGCCAACATTGCGCCACTGCCCTCCAGCCCAGGCAACAGAGTGAGACTCCGTCTCAAAAAAAAGAAATTATCTGAAGGTATAAAACTCACTGGTAATATTAACTACACAGACAAGCACAGAATATCATGACACTATAATAGTGTTACATAAACTACTCATATCTTGAGCAGAAATTCTAAAAGGTGAATCTATCAAAAATAGTAACTACAACTTTTCAAGACATAGATAGTAGAATAAGACATAAATAGAAACCATAAAATGTTAAAAAGTGGGGGCAATGTGGTGTGGAGTTTTTATTAACTTTCTCTCCTTTGTTTTTGCAATTAGTGTTAAGTTGTCATCAGTTTTAAATAATGGGTTATCAAGGAGGATCGCTTGAGCCCAGGAATTTGAGACCAGCCTGGGCAACACAGTAAGACTCTCTCTCTATAAAGAAAAAAAAATCAAAAAAAAAAAAAGAGAAAACAAGACTCAACAATCTGTTGCCTACAAGAAACACTCTTCACCTATAAATACACACATAGGCCTAAAATAAAGGGATGGAAAAAGATATTCCACACAAATGAAAACCAAAAAAGAGTAGGAGTTGCTATATTTCTATCAGATAAAATAGATTTCAAGAGAAAAATATAAAAAGAGACAAGATTATTATATAATGATAAGGAGGTCAACTCAGCAAGAGGGTATAACAATTATATATGCACTCAACACTGGAGTACCCAGATAAAAAAAGCAAGTGTTATTAGAGCTCAGGAGAGACATAGACCCCAATACAATAATAACTGGGGACTCCAACACCACACTTTCAGCATTGGACAGATCATCCAGACAGAAAATCAACAAACATCCAACTTAATCTGCACTATAGACCAAATAGACCTAATAGATATTTAAAGAACATTTTGTCCAACAGCTATAGAATACACATTCTTCTCCTCAGCACATGGATCATTCTTGAGGATAAACCATATGTTAGGCCACAAAACAAGTCTTCAAAAAAAATTTTTTTTAAATTAAAATCAGGCCAGGCATGGTAGCTCACGCCTGTAATCCTAGTACCTTAGGAGGCTGAGGCGAGTGGATCACCTGTGACCTATTCATATAACGGACACTACATAACAAGGAGAATGAAGGAACTAAAACTTTGTGCAATCACATGTATGAATCTCACAAACATAATGGTGAGCAAAGTAAGCCAGGCACAAATAAGAACACATTATATGATTCCATTTATATAAAATTGAAAATCAGACAAAATAAATCAGTGATGTTGGAAGTCAGGATGGTGTTTACCTGTTGGGATGGTGGAGATAGTAGTGACCAAGAGGAAGGCACAAGAGCTACTTTGGGGTGGTAATATTGTTCTTTTCCTTGATCATACTCACATAGGTTACATAGGTGTTGATTTTGTGAAAATTCATTGAACTGTAAACTTACCTACTTTTCTGCATGCATGTTATCCTTAAAAAGTTTACCAAATTACCTGTACATCCTTATGATAGGAAATCTAGACAATAGAAACTATATAGTGTTAAAAAACAGTTTTCAAAATAAGGAAACATTATGACTATCATATAAATATAAAATGAGCACATCAAAGATTTTATTTAACTCATTAATTAATGAGAAAACCAGTAAGGTGTTATAGCTGGTTCAAATGGATTTGATTTACAGAGATCTATATTACCTGCCAGACAAAATTTATTTGCATTGACATGAACAGGGATCATTTCCAGTTATAACAGGAAACATTTGCATTAATGTCAATTTTCTACATCTTCACCTCTTTCTCTACAGAGTTATAAATAGTCTAATCAAAGACTAGTCGAAGACAATGAAAGTAGAAATTAATGGATGCACTAATTAGGATACCCACTAAATTTCAAAGGCTTTCACATTTTTACTTACAATAGAGTAAAATCAAAACAACCTGTAATCCTTCTATTCAGGAGTAATCTATATATACACAATTTTGTGCCATATTTTTAAATATTACATAAGAATTGTCTTATATCTAGAGCAAAATTACTTAAGTAAAATTTTTAGAAAACAACTTTTCATATTGAGTACAAAGGTTTTTTTCCCCTTTGTTCTAAAAATCCTCTGTTCACATTTCTGGTTATTTCCTTAACATATTTTCTTAGAAGGAAAAGTATTGGATCAAAAGATATGACCATTTTTAAGACTCTTGATACATATTGCCAAGTTGTTGTGGTGGTGGTTGTTGTTGTTGTTTTGTTTTTGAGACAGAGTCTCGCTCTGTTGCCCAGGCTGGAGTGCAGTGGCGCAATCTCAGCTCACTGTAACCTTTGCCTCCGGTTTCAAGTGATTATCCTGCCTCAGCCTCCTGAGTAGCTGGGACGACAGGTGTGCACCACCACGCCTGGCTAATTTTTGTATTTTAGTAGAGATGGGGTTTCACTATGTTGGCCATGGTCTTGAACTCCTGACCTCAAGTGATCCACCTGCCTCAGCCTTCCAAAGTGCTGGGATTACAAGTGTGAGGCACTGTGCCCAGCCTTATATTGCCAAGTATTACAGAAATACTTTGCAGCACATAATTAGGTTGGAGGGTGAGAGGAAGCAAAAATCTTTCTAAGCTACTTTCATACTCCCAGAATTACTCCTGTCCGTAAGATTTCCAGGAGTAAAACATGTTTATAGTTTTGCAACTACCCACCGTCTACCTTTTTCTCTTCCTTTGCTTTTGGACTTTGAGCAAAAACCCAGTACTTGCCTAAGGAAAAAGTGTGGGTTGGCACAGCAAACCACAAAAATCTCAAGTTCTAACCAAATTTAAGGCTACAAGACGCCTCCCTGCACTGATGGCTTCATCTGTATTAGGTTATAAATCCCTTGAGGAACTTTCTAGGACCCAATTCTAGCCCTACTTCCCGTGTTTACACATATTTTCTGATCTGTTTTGCCAGTCTTGATTTAAAATATTCTGGCAGCCGGGCGTGGTGGCTCACGACTGTAATCCCAGCACTTTGGGAGGCTGAATCAGGTGGATCACGAAGTCAGGAGATCAAGACCATCCTGGCTAACACGGTGAAACCCTCTCTTTGCTAAAAATACAAAAAATTAGCTGGGCATGGTGGCACACGCCTGTAGTCCCAGCTACTAGGGAGGCTGAGGCAGGAGAATCGCTCGAACCCAGGAGGCAGAGGTTGCAGTGAGCCAAGATCGCGCCACTGCACTCCAGCCTGGGCGACAGAATGAGACTCTGTCTCAAAAAATAAAATAAAATAAAATAAAATATTCTATAAGCCACATATATCTAACCATGAGACCCAACTTAATTCAACTATTCTATCAATTGCCTACTGAGTGCCAGGAACTGTGGTGTACTAGGCCTAGAGTAAGTCGTGAGCAAAACAGACTTTTTCCTGCTATAGGAGCAGAAAGGTGTAGTACCTTTCTTCATCCATTATAAGTGTTACAGTTGACACTCCTATAACAAAAGACAGATTAACAAGAGAAAAGCATAACAAATTTATTTAACCAAAGTTTTACATGAAATGGGAGCCTTTAGAAATGAATAGCCCCCCTCCCCCAAAAAATGAAATGAATACCCAAAGATGCAAGGAAAACTGTGTTTTTATGCTGAGGCTCGATGAAGAATGGACAGCCATGTAGAAATGTGACTGGACGAGAGAGTATGATCTTACTGTAATAGACTGAGGAAGAAACCCAGCAAGGCCTGCCTTTCTGTTTAGGTTCTTCTGGATCTCTTTATGTAGCATTCCTTCCTCCTGAGTATGGGTAGGACCCCTCTGGAATGAGAGTCTCCAGGATAAAAGGGAAAGAATGACCCAGAGGTTTTATGGCTTGCTTTGCAGAAGAGTGGTCCTAGTGTCTAGGACCTGTCTTGGCATAGAGAAATTCTGATTTCTATCCTTGTTTTAGAGAAGAAAAAGAGACAAGAGACAGGAGAGCAGAAGAGGGTCAGAGAACACTTTATTCCAAGGTCCTTCCAGAGTCCCTTAGTTTAAAGTACTCAGCCAAGGGCCGATCATGGTATCTTACACCTGTAATCTCACTACTTTGAGAGGCTGAGGCGGGAAGATCACTTGAGGTCAGGAGTTTGAAATCAGCCTGACCAATATGGTGAAACCCTGTCTACTAAAACACAAAAATTAAAAACACAAAAATTAGCCAGGCATGGAGGCGGGTACCTGTAATCTCAGCTACTTGGGAGGCTGAGGCAGGAGAATCGCTTGAACTCAGGAGGCAGAGGTTGCAGTGAGCCGAGATCGCACTATTGCACTCCAGCCTGGGCGACAGAGTGAGATTCCCTCTCAATAAATAAAAAAAAAAAAATAAGTAAAATAAGTAAATAAATAAGTAAAGTACTCAGCCAAGTGAGGTGCCATACTTTGGAGTAACATGTCCTGAGTCCTGACACTGTGCTGAGGATTTAGAAAGTATGATTACCATATACTATATATAAAATATAGCCATATATATATAGAAGGAGCATTATACATTTTAATGTCAAGCTATTTATTATTTTGTTTTATTTCTTTATTTTATAGAGACAAGGTCTTATTATGTTGCCCAGGTTGGAGTGTCTATGCATAGGGCGCGATCATAGTGCACTGCAGCCTTCAACTCCTGGCCTCAATGGATCCTCCCGGCCTCATCCTCCCAAGGCTATTTATTATTTTGTTATATTGGTAGGTAGATCTCTTACCAACTGGATAAAATGCTCCTTGAAGGCAGGGGCCATGTCTTTACTTCTCTGGTATACTCCAAAGTGCTGAGCATTTAATAGGCATCCAGTGGAGAGCAACCCAGTTGAAAACATTAGTGCCTCATGTCTGCATGAACCAAGCTTGCCTTCCAGCTCCTCACAGAATCTCTGTGGGAATAAGTAACATGATTGGAAAACATGAAATAACTTACTATGTAAGTGATCATTTTACACTTTATATCATCACCAATAGGTGGCACCATCAATTTTAAAATTACGTAGCCCAAAATTGTACATATTTATGGTGTTTGTTCAATAGATGTTCATTGGACTCCATGTATGTAGAAACTTCTCAGCTCGCCACTACCACCAGAGTAAAAATAAAAGTATTACAGACACGCTTTATCATACTTTCTTTTCTAGTAATACCCTAAAAAACATGTATTTCCACTTTCAGATTTCATCCCCGTTTTAAAAAAACAACATCTAAATCTTGGATAACACAAAAACAACGGTTTTACAATTTTGTCCTTTTGCGTTTGTGTGTATGTGTGTGCATTCCAACCCAGCTTAATATCTTATTGTAAAAGGGAAAAAGGGATGCAAAAATAAATAAAAAGCAAATTTAAAAACCTGGGTTTTAGTGGGGGAAGGGGACCTATCAGCAGAATTTAACCCGAGTTGGCTTTCAGTTAACACAATTTACCACTCCTCTCTTTCTTTCCTTTTGGAAGATAAAAAAAGTTTGATTCAGGCACAGAAGAATTATTTCAACAGCTTCCAAGGCCGCATAATCCCATCTGGAGATAATAAAAGGCCCCATTCCTCTGTATTTATTTCAAGAGGTTCGTTCTTTGGAATGACCTGAGGTTGCAAACTGTAGAACAGTTGCCAGCTGAAGAGAACTGCAGCTTGAATGCTACTCAGGAAGTCTCTATGGACCTGGGATAACTCCTCTGAGATTTCCTTAGTGTAGAAAGAGGCCCCTGTGCCCTTCCTTCTCTACAAGATGAGGGCAAAAAAGGGACAAAAGAGAAAAAGAGGGGAAAGGGAGCAGTGAGGAAATTAAACTGCAGTATTTGCATCAAACACCATATAATAGTCACTAATTCACTAATTTATCCACCTACTGCTGAGAGAATAGGAAACTCTGCCCAAGTCTGCCTTTTTTTTTTTTTTTTTTTTTTTTTGAGACGGAGTCTTGCTGTATCGCCCAGGCTGGAGTGAAGTGGCGCGATCTCGGCTCACTGCAAGCTCCGCCTTCTGGGTTCACGCCATTCTCCTGCCTGGGCCTCCCGAGTAGCTGGGACTGCAGGCGCCCACCACCATGCCTGGCTAATTTTTTGTATTTTTAGTAGAGACGGGGTTTCACCATGTTAGCCAGGATAGTCTCGATCTCCTGACCTCATGATCCGCCCGCCTTGGCCTCCCAAAGTGCTAGGATTACAGACGTGAGCCACCGCGCCTGGCCGTCTGTGCCTCTTTTTACTGAATGTCTTTAAAGTGCGATGAATGGCATTAGGGAGTTGGGAAGATGCACAGAGGGAACATAGAAGGGTTTTTGTCATTCAGGAGCTTCCAATCTAGTAAACCATAAGAGTGTCTTGTATAGTGGTGGTTAGAAAGGCAGGCTGCTTTATTCATTTGTACCACAACTCCACCACCTATGCACATTTGTGCTAATTTCAAGGAAAGGGGAATATGGATCCAACTTTACACTACTCTGCAAAAAAGAAAAATTACCTATCCTCCTCTGATGTTTTTAGAAATTCGAAATAAATTTTAAATGAAGTAAAGCAATGAGGCAAAGTTTTTATTTCAAACCATGAGCCCTTCTCTCCCCACTAGTTGAGAATCTCTATGATACTTATTCAATGTGATGAAAGATTGCTCAGGCTCAGAAAGGGGCAAGTTATGATTGGAGACAATGACTTTGCAACATAATCAATTCATCTAGTTTTGCTATTACCTTGACAGCCTAGGTCCAGGAGCAGGGAAATTAGATGGTGTCCTATTCAGAGTTGGGAATGGCAAGACTGGCTCATGGGCCAGGGATGATGAAACCAGCATGCTGGTCAAAGCCTTTGCTAAATATCTCCCCATGGAGTCCAGGCTCAGAAATGGCTGTCAAGCCTTTTGCAGCCCTTCCTAGGCTGCCATAAAAATGTACCACCAGGCGGCTTCAAACAACAGAAATGTATACTCTCACAGTTCTGGAAGCTAGAAGTCCAAGACTAAGGGATTGGCGGGATTGGTTTTTTCTGAGGTCTCCAAAGGAGAATCTGTTTCATGCCTCTTTGCCAGCTTCTGATGGTGGCTGGCAATTGCTGGTATTCCTTGTCTTGTAGATGCATCACTCACATCTCTTTCTGCATCTTCACATGATGTTCTCACTATATTTCTGCATCTTCGCATGGTCTTCTTCACGTGGACATTAGTCTTGTTGGATTAAGGGCCCACTCTACTTCTCTAGTATGACCTCATCTTAATTAGTTACATCTACAATGACACTATTTTCCCCAATAAGCTCACATTCTGAGGTACTGAGGGCTAGGACTTCAACATATTTCACCGAGGGCACAAAATTCGGCCTGCAACAGGCCTGATGGCAGGGAAGAGAGCTGAGTGTTGTAGGGGGAGAAGGAGGGACTAAGGGCTGGTCAGAGTGGCAGGGAGTACAGGGTGGAATTCTCAACACTCAGGAATGGTGGAGGTGGCTTTGGTCTCAAATTGATCCAAGTTTAGGATAACTATATTGGTTCATGCAGATTTAATTGTGCCTCCAGTTTTAGAACTTTTTTTTTTTTTTTTTTTTTTTGAGATAGGGTCTCCCTTTGTTGTCCTGGCTAGAGTGCAGTGGCATGATCATAGCTCACTGTAGTGCTAACATCCTGGGCTCAGTCTCCTGATTGGCTGGGACTACAGGCACACTGCACTATGCCCAGATTTTTTTTGATTTGTGTAGAGATAGGATCTCACTAGGTTTTCCAGGCTGGTCTCAAACTCCTGGGCTCAAGCAGTTCTCCAGCCTGGACCTCCCAAAGTGCTGGGATTATAGGTATGAGCCACTGCACTCAGCCTAGAACACCACTTTTTAACCATCAGGACTTTACTTGGATATGTGAGTTAAATGCTTTACTAAAGTCCCAGTGTAGATGGATTCAGTCCTCTCCAGAGGCTTGGGGTGCTAATCTGGTTGGAAGTGAGAAGCTTGGGGACTTGTCTTAAGCTGTGCTTTATGGCAAGCTCATCACGTTTACATGGTTTGTTATTACTTAGGGCAATCTGGGATTAGGGGAGCTAATGAAGATTAGGGAAGCCAGACCCCCAATCAACCCTTGGACTTGCATTGGTCTCTAGCTTATCCTTTTATCTTGCTGACCTTTCAAGATCTGTTGTAACTATATTAACTATATCAAATCTGTTTGTTGGAAATTGAACCAAGACTATATGATCTCCATGTTCTCAGACTCACTTACTGGCTTATGCTCATCAACAGAGAGAGGGCAGTGTGCAGCGTACGAGTTAACTTTTGTAGTAGAATAGTTCAAGCATTTTAGAGCAGGCTATAGCCACAGAAGACTTGCATAGCATGGCAACACAGGTTGTACAACTTACGCAAACAAAAAGATGCACATTTAATTGAGTACGGTGAATGGTCACTTCTGGGGAGGGGGAGGAGAATAAGAGGAGAAACATAAAATGGATGGATGGATAGATAGGTACATAGGTAGATAGATAGATAGATAGATAGATAGATAGATAATCAATAGATAGGGATAAATAGAACAAGAGAGAGGCTGCGAAGAGACTGATGAAGAGAGGGTACTATAGACTGAGGAGTATTATTAATTCAACCTCCTGCATCTTTAGTCTAAAAGAACAAGAATAGCCAGAATGTCTGGATTAAAAGTGCGAATCCTCTACCCACTAGGTTTTTGTAAGTTAGCTAATCTCTCTTTCCCTCAGCTCATTTAAAACAGAGGTAATATTAGTACCTACCTCATGGAATTGTTGTGAAAACGAAATGAGTTGGAATGTGTAAAGTGCTTAGAAGAGCACCTGACACTCAAACAGTAAGTACCAGTAATAAACATTCAACCATATGGTCAGGAGAATTAAGTAGAATAATCCCTATAAAATGCTTAGGCACTTAACAGTGCCTGGCCCATTGTGTTCAATAGACGTTAGTTAGGCAGCTGTTGTCATAGTCAACATCATTGTCATTATCATCATTTCTTTAGATGGCCAACTCCATTCCTTTAGTCACTTACAGAGAGGTAGCTGGACACAGTGTTGTACAGTGGAAAGAGAATGCTTTCTTCCATACTAATGCCACCTCCATCTTTTCCTTTTGTGTGATCTTAGGCAAGTCAATTCTTCCAGCATTGGTTTCTGCAAGTAAGCCTCCTATACCCATTGTCAGAATTAAATCTCACTCTGGGCACATCACTCATTTGGAGGCTCTAGTGTTGAAACCCCACACTTAACTCTGTATTAGCTATTATGCCAGGCAAGCAAAGACAAGGGCCTGACCCTCGGGGAAGTCATGTTGGCCCTAGTGAAATGGCCAGACCATTAGGCATACCATGCCCTGTACCTACGCAAGCCTCGTCAGTGCAGCCTAAACGCATAGCCCCAATGTGGAGTCATTTGGAACCATTAGTGTTACATGGAAGCAGGGACCCAAACCAAGATGGGTCAATCTGGGTCATTCCCCATTGTCTGAGCGATTCTACTTGTCTTGTTTTGACTTTTGATTTTCTGTTTTGTGTCAGAGTTACCCAGAAATTGCTTTGTGTCGGGTGTTATACTGTTTCACATGTATTCTCTCATTTAAACCTCATAATAACCCTGTGAGGAAACAGCTGCTATTCTCCCCCATTTTATGGATGAAGAAACTGAGGTACAGCATTTTAGAGTAATTTACCCCAGGTTACACAACTACTAAGTGGCTAAGCCAGTAGCCAAACCCCAGCAGTCTGGCAGCAGAACCCTTGCTATTATATAATACTACCTCTTGGAAATTTCCAGGGAGTTTGGCAGTTTGGGCCAAAATGAGAATTGGACATAATCTGTGATCCAACAGTTTCACTTTAATGAATTTATGTAACAAATCTGTTTGACTTGCTGTTTGAATTGCTTAAAATGACAAAAGAAAAAAAGGTAAACATCCACCTATAGGAAACTAGTTAAATAGTTTATGCTATATTGTTGCAACAGGGTGATGCAGACTCATGAAAAATAATAATGCAGGCTGGGCGCAGTGGCTCACACCTGTAATCCCAGTACTTTGAGAGGCTGAGGCGGGTGGATCACCTGAGGTCGGGAGTTCGAGACCAGCCTAGCCAACATGGTGAAACTCCGTCTCTACTGAAAATACAAAAAATTAGCCAGGCATGGTGGTGCGTGCCTGTAGTACCAGCTACTTGGGAGGCTGAGGCAGGAGAATTGCTTGAACCAGGGAGGTGGAGGTTGCAGTGAGCCGAGATCATGCCACCGCACTCCAGCCTGGGTGACAGAGCAAGATGCTGTCTTGAAAAAAAAAAGAAAGAAAGAAAGAAAAGAAAAAGAATAATGCAGATTTATATGCATTCATGTGAAACTATCCTCAAGATATATTCTGAAGTGAAAGGAACATTGCAAAACTGTGTATTTTGTATTGTGTATTTTTTAACCTGGCTCACTACTGACAGATGTATTTTTTAAAATATTGCAAAATAGCCAGGTGCGGTGGCTCATGCCTGCAATCCCAGCACTTTGGGAGGCTGAGGTGGGTGGATCATTTGAGGTCTGGAGTTTGAGACTAGCCTGGCCAACATAGTGAAACCACGTCTCTACTAAAAATACAAAAATTAGCTGGGTGTGCTAGCGTGCACCTGTAATCCCAGCTATTCAGGAGGCTGAGGCAGGAGAATCGCTTGAGCCTGGGTGATGGAGGTTGCAGTGAGCCGAGATTGTGCTACTGCACTCCAGCCTGGGTAACAGAGTGAGACCCTGTCTTAAAAAAAAAAAAAAAAAGAGAGAGAGAGGAGAGAGGAAGTAAGAAAAAACTCATTGGTGGTATGGAGGTTTCAGACCCTCCTCAAAGGTTCCTGTTCACTTTGGGTTTCTAGGGAAACCTGATTTAGTCTGAGTTCCTGAAGTACGATGACGACGACTCCTGCAGGTTAACATTGTGGCCACTTCCGTGCCTCATTTCACTTAACCCTCACAACTATGTATAAAGTAGTTTTATTATATCTACATTTTGCAGATTACTATCAAGTAGATCTGAGCCAAGAGTGCAACCAAAACAGATCCTCCAGTGGTAATCAAAGGCTGAAATAGGCCTCCCCTACTCTGTTCCATCCCCACTCCATTCAGTTTTTAAGGTATCCAAGGGTCTCCTAGACCAGTGCTTCTCAAAATGTGGTGCCCAGGCCAGCAGCATCATTATCCAATACGAAGTTGTTAGAAATGCAGATTCTCAGACCCTACTCCAGACCTGCTGAATCACAAACTCTGGGGATGGGACCAGCCATCCGTGTGGTTTTATGTTTGGTTTCAGTTTTGTTTTTTGAAGAAGGGCCTTGAACTCCTGGCCTCAAGAGATCCTACCACCCTGGCCTCCCAAGTAGTTGGGACTACAGGCATGTGCCACCACACCTGGCTGATTTTTCTTATTTTTTGTAGAGACAGGGTCTCGCTATGTTGCCCAGGTTGATCTCCAACTCCTGTCCTTAAGCAATCCTCCTGCCTCAGCCTCCCAAAGTGCTGGGATTACCAATGTGAGCTACCATGCCTGGCCCATTTGTGTTTTAATGAGCCCTTCAAGTAATTCTGATACATGTTAAAGTTTGAGAACCATAGTCCTAGGCTAATGGCTTCACCTGCCAAACATTTAAAACACACCGATGCCTGAGTCTCACCCCAAACCAGGATTCTGATTTAATTGGTTTGGATGTAGCCTGGTCATGGGTTTTGTAAAGCTCCCCACATAAATGGAGACCACTGCAACCTGCACCTTCTGAAGCAGCCACTTTCATTGGGAATGGCTAATGTCACCCTTACGGCATAAAGATAAGCTGCAGGGACTAGCCATTTATGTGAGAACGTCACAACTTCCCAGTTTTAAGTCTTTTCCCCTTCCCCAGACCCTGCACCTAAACCGAGAGGCATGGGTGAAAAATGCTCCTTGGCTAAGCAGGTGTGAGCTCGTTAGTTTTGATAGCTTCATGTTTCTTACTTTAAGCCAATAAATTCAGTCTTTAGTGAGTATTGAGAAGATGCAGGAGAGAAAATATCAAGTTGCCTAGAGAATAATTTAATAGAGGAAATGAGATCTATAAATGGCATAGTAAAAGCTTAATATTATCAGCTCACTCCTTCCTGGGCTTATATATTTTGTACTGAAGGTCATATCATATCGCATAGCACATCTCCAGTATAACAGAGTTTCAGTCAGCATTTGTCTAATAAATTAATCTGTTAATTAATCAATAAATGAATGGATATCACTGATGAAGAGGCTGATTCTGTCTTTGGCGTCCAGTGTCCAACTTACTACCAATGCTGCTCTTGGCGTGAAAGTCTTGGCATGAAAGTCCATTGACAATAAATGTGCTAGGATCAGGTGCTAGAGCTGAATGTCACCAGAAAGAGACTATAAACCCAGATGGAGGCCAGGCACAGTGGCTCACGCCTGTAATTCCAGCACTTTGGGAGGCTGAGGTGGGCAGATCACTTGAGGTCAGGAGTTTGAGACCAGCCTGCCCAACATGGTGAAAACTTGTCTCTCCCAAAATACAAAAATTAGCTGGGCATGGTAGCGCGCCCCTGTAATCCCAGCTACTGGGGAGGCTGAGGCAGAAGAATCACTTGAACCTGGGAGGCATATGTTTCAGTGAGCCGAGATCATGCCACTGCACTCCAGCCTGGGCAACAGAGCAAGACTCTGTCTCAAAACAAACAAACAAACAAACAAACAGATGGAGGCAGGAAAGGAAAAGTAGGTATAGTGGTCATTAAAGCTGGCGGCCAAATATTTCCAAGTGTCCTCCCTGGGACATAGAAGGGTCCCCCTATGTTGCCCAGGCTGGTCTAGAACTCCTGGGCTCAAGCAGTCCTCCTACCTCAGCCTCCCAAAGTGTTGGAATTCTAGGCGTGAGTCACCTCACCAGTCCAGATCTCCCATTGTATTCATGACTCCTCATTTGCCCTGTATAATCAATGGTCAGAGTTTGCAAGCCCACTGGGCAGGATTCTCTGCCATGGATTGCAGCCAGCCACTGGTCCAAAGGAGGGTAGTCTTTGTTAAATTGAGGAACGAGGTACACAGCCCTCCCTAGGGATCCTTCCTACTGGTTTAAAGGAATTAGAATAAAGCCTTATCCAGAGAGGGGTGGTGACAAAGCATGCAGCACAGGTAATTTGAAGCCCAAGAGCTCAAATAACTAGACTGTTTTGCCAGCCTTGGACAAAGAGAGTGTAGTTTTTGAGGAAAACACCACTGTCCTGCTATCTGCACTTGGGCAGCCTCCAGGGCTGCACTGAGGTTTCAGTCTCTGAGTACGGTCAATGGCATCAACTGTTCTGATGGCTTTAGAAGAAATTAGGCAGAAAATGTGTGCATATTTGAACTGTTTAGGGAATAGACATAGGAATAATCAAATATGCCAAACCTACTGCTTTGAGATTTTTTTTTAACAGATGTGTTCCCTACAGAACAGGTTTCTCTTATTGCCTGGATCCAAGAGCATCTCCTGGGTTCTTCCTGTTAGAATACTGAATGTCCATGGAGAGTTTAACATAAGGAAGAAGAGGGCTGTCTCCCAGCTGAAACTGGTGCAGCAGATCATGCAAAGTAAAACCTCAGCAGCTGTGATGAAGTAGAGCCGAGGGCCTGGGTGTCTGTCAACTCCAAGCGGAAGATTTCCCCAGCTTTCTAGGTAACTGTGCTTCCACTGAGCAAACCAGACACAGACTTGAATGTCATCACAATCTGTGCCTGTGACATCTTTCCCCAAGAACAGCACAAATTGAACTTTTACATTCTTCATAATATGGAAGGAAAGGTATTGACTGAGCCACTTCTTTATGCCTCAAGACATCTCATATGTATTTATATGGATACATACATGAATATATATATTCTGTCATAATAACATATTCTATTTTTATTATTATAGCACAGTGTTAGGATAGGCTACATAGGCTGCATTAAACCCTCAAATAGAAGTTTATATTATGCATCAGAAGCCAGTGCAGGGACTGTCCTTGGCACAACATCTCTAAGTGGTGACTTGGAGGTTCAGGCTCCTTTCATCTTAAAATGCCATCATCTTCAGCATTTGGCCTCAACAGTTGCCAGAGAGGGAGGAGAGAGTATGTATAAGACCACACTGCAGGATCTGTGGTAGGTCTGCAAGCACTGCTGTCACCTCTGCCAAATCCCGTTAGCCAGAACCCAATCATATGGCCCCATCCTAACTGCAAGGGAAGCCTGGGAAAGGTCTTTTTGTATGCCAGGAAAAGAAAATGAAATTGACAAGTATCTAGCCAGTCTTTGCTACAAGTTTCTACATGTTGGAATTATTATCTATATTTTTCTTCTGATCATGCTTAGCATTTGATACTGTGTAGACTGCCTTGTTGAGTCCTACTGTATTTTGTGACATCCACATGCAGCATCCCATTCCTCACAACAGGACTAGGAATGGTCAGAAGTTTTATCACCCACTTTATGGATGGAAACCCTGAGACCTAGAGCAGTTACATGGCTTGTCCAAAGTTACATAGTACTGTTAACTTAAAAACACAATTTATAAATTTAGACAAAGAAAGAGGAGACTTTATTTCTTATAAAGGGTTATAGCCTTCAAGGTGGCTATCTCACAGGCTGGGAAGCTCAGCCTTCAGCAGAAGCCCAGAGACAAGCATTTTGAAGGCAGAGGGGTTGGGATGGAGCTTTATGCTGAACAGGTTGACTAAATATACATATTCAACAGGTTACAGGAGGAGCTATGAATATTCATGAGGGTGGTCCTGACACATGCGTATTGAACAAAAATACATGTAACACATGACCCATGTTCACTTTGGGATGGAGACTTAACATTTCAATGTATTACAGTTAGGCCCTACACATCAAAAGCTCATTTCAGGACACAAAAGCTCACAAGTACACAATCTCTGTAAACTAGTCAGAACCAGTCCATGGTTGGTGGTCTTATCAGGAAAAAGTTACTAAAATTAGTCTCTCATCCAATGAAAGCTGTAGTTATGGCTGGTGGAACGGGGTTCAGTTGGGCAGAGTCTATGAGCAGGATGATTTGCAATTGTTTAAATATTGCTTATCTTGAGGCCAGTACTTGTTTAGCTGCTGGAGAAAAAGAAAATCCTTGTGGCAGTTAGAGCATAGTTTCTTCCTTAGGTGTAGGAGTACATGACTTCCCCTCACCTGGCATGGCCTTAGGTCCTGTTTATAATTCGGTATCTTATTGCCACAAAGAATCTGTTCTGTGAGTCATGTGATCTCTATTGGAACATTAATGCTGCTCAGTTGTTGTGTCTAAACCATAAAAGAGAAGGGGAGTATAATTAGGCATGTCTGACCTCTCATCATAGCTGGGAACTAAGTCTTTAAATTTTTTTCTGGGGTCCTCTTGGCCACATGGGGGTCCATTTAGTCAGTGGGGGCCTTGGGATTTATTTTTAGTTTACATTGCTAAGTGACAGAGCTTTGCTTCTTTCACTCTGAGGTTAGTGGTCTCTCTGCTGTGCCACATTGTCTTCCCCAGAAGCTCAAACTGGATGCCCAGCCCTCAGTGTACAAACTCAAGTATGCAAGAAATACATCTTTATTCTTTTATGAATATACCTAATTTATATGTTGGAAGGTGTCAGCAATGAATTTCATCACTTTGGTATTTCTCTACCTTTAAAGATATGTTTACATTTGGGGTGGGATGAAGGTTTGGTGGAGGGGAAGGTGGTTAGGTTGGGCCAAGGTATTGGGAAATCCATTTGTTCCTCATGTCAGCTGTTTGAGGAGGCACCAACCCAGATGTCCACAGTTCCTTCTGTCCTTCCTTTACCGATACTGATGCACCTGTGCCTCCTTCCTGTTTGCATGGCCCATTTGTGCCCAGCATCTCCCTGCTATTTTGGGGCCACTCCAGGGTCTGGGAAGTTCTGTAGGCTTATAACATACAGTCATTCTTCTCCCCAGCTTGCTGTCTCCCTGAGACACAGAGGTAGAGAAGTAGGAAAGGACCTACCCTACCCAGGCCTTTGCCCTCTCACTTTTCATCCATCCTTCTTCCCACCAGTGGAGGGAGGTGTTTCTAGTCTTCCAGGGAAGCTCCTCTCTCCTCAAAGCATTTTCTTCCAAATACTTTGGCTTTATTCCAAATCCTCTCTAGTCCTCTGAGATTTTTTTATAACACAAAACACAACTTACAGAAGTTGTGTTGTTGTTTTGCTGTTTATCTTGTCACATTATTTCTCTACCTTGAGGCAATAGGACAAGGGCCTGCTGTCCAGCGCACGGAGGCAGGGAGGAAGGGGTAGGGGCATACTAAGAAAAAAAAAAATTTCTCAATCACATGTGTATCACATTTAACTTTATCAGGTCCTTGTGAGGTGAGTATCTGTGGTCATTGTTCTGAAACTAACAGTGAGGGGACAAAGCATTGATAGAAGTTCTTACAATATATTTGGGAACTCGCCGGTGAGGGCCTCTCCTGGCTGATTGGTCTTTCAATGTACCATCCCAACCCACCCACCTCAATCCCCATGGCTTGATCCTGCTGTCTCGGTGATCAAGCTTTCAGTTAAGAATTGGGTGATAATGAGCTAGTTAATCCAATTAAAAAAAAGAAGAATTAGGATCTGGGCTCAGAAGCCCCACAGCTGTGAAAGCCTGGCCGTAGATTACTAGTCTTCTAGATGTAGAAAAGATTTTTCCTTTCTCTGGCTATTTAAGTCTTTATCAGTCACCCTGCCTCAGTTATCAACACACACCCTAGAGTAAATCTGTTCCCTGGGGGTGGAAATAGAAGGGGCATGTCATTGTACATCCACACTGATGAAAGGAAAGGAAACATTAAGATGGCTTAAGTGGAAAGGTCACATACGGCTTGTACTAACTACAGACACCATGCTAAAGCAAAACATCGTTTAAAAAAATTCTGACTTATCATGTGCTCAGAAATGCTCAAATGGGTACAACCATCACCAAGGGTGGGATGGGAGGGCAGGGGGAAAAAAATATGAAGCATCAAAAAAAATTCTGATTTGTATTTGTGAAATTCAATAGTAATCCTATTCATTAAATGGATTTTAAAATCATTTCAAAGCACATTCGGCTTTCAAAAGATGTTTGTTTAAAGAATACAGTTGGCTTTTGGTCAAAAAATGAAGTTTCGGTAATGCATAGTAACAACTGTAGTGTAATTACTGGCCACAAAATACCAGGTGCCAGACCAACCCTTTTCGAACCATTTAAGAGAACCAAGCCAAGCAAAAATGCCCAGCCTAGCCTTACCCAGAAGTTCAAAAGCTCAGCCTTTGTCACCAGGAAAAAATTAATTCAAAGAGCAAAGCCATTATTAGGCACAACCAGGTATTCTGTTGTAAACATCTTTTGTTAATACATGTTGAAAACTGAACTTTCTCACGTTTGAGTGAAAGAGGGCTGCTTAAAGAGAGTTTAAACCAAGCCAGGTTCAAGGTTTTTTTCTTTTCTTTCTTTTTAGATTTCTGACATCATATCTGTGGGATCCACACAATGGGGAGGTGCTGGCCTTGGAATCCATGGTTCCCCAGCTATCATTTTACTTTAGAATTACAGTATTCTCTGTTAGTGTCAAGGGAATGAACCTGACGAGAAAAGACCAAACATAGGACTGTTACAGGGAAGAAAAATATGAAAAGACCTAAAGATGCACCTCCTCATTATATGTAAGGAATCTATTTCCTAGAATCCTATAAAAAGCTCAAGTGAATTTGCTTCAGTTAATAAATGTGATTTAATTATAATGATAATGCCACAGCATATGTTGTTTCCTCTTTTTGAATTGCTTCCTGTTAATTATTGAGAGAAGAAATTCAGTGTAACTTTTTTGTAATCTGATAATGATGAGGCTGTCTCATGTGTTCCTTATGTGCTTCACAATGTATGCGTATGTGTGTGTATATAGTTAAGTTGAAGAAGATGGCCATGTGTGGGCGCTACAGACAGATTCTATAAGGCTAAAGAAAGGGCTCCATGGTGTTAGAGCAAAACCTCATGACAAAAAGCTCTTTTTTATACTTAGGACCTGATTATATTGGGAGGAAAAACAAACATTCAGTCTTGGAATGACCTGAAAAACCTGTAGTATGAACCTACTCCCCTTTCCTCACCGTGGGATTAGAATGAACTTCTACAGTTCAGCTAAGGTGACCAATTCACTTTGGTTCATCCATGTTCCATGTCTCAGGAAGACAGGAAGAGTCTGGGCTACCCTAGGTTCAGCTGATGGAGTCTAATGGCCCTGTATGCATGCCTCTTCACCAGTAGGATGGTGGTGGCTGACATCACTGACATGGACTGTGGGGCTAGGACTGTTCTGACCACCTTATGTGTCCCTCTCATTTGGTCCTCACAGTGTCCTGAAAAGTTTGGTGGCTATCTGCATTTCACACATGAGGAAACCAAGGAAAAAGGAGAGTAAGCTATTAGGCTGAACCACGTGGAATTCCTGTTTGTGTAGATCAAAAAGGTTAAATATCAGCAAATGCATATTATTCAGTCTACAACTTGCCCAATATCACAGAGTTGGTAGGTGGTGACCCCAGAGTCTGAACTCTCAACTACCCAGGATCATAGCTACATATCTGTATTATAGATGACAGACCCAGGCTCAAAGCAAATGCATTATATACATATATATTGCTATCAGCAGACTGCATCCTTTCTTCTCCAGTCTGTGGCTTCAACTGCTGATTTTATTCAGGTTATAGTGTGAAAGTTGGCTCAAGTCAGACAAGACTGCCCTGCCTGTGGCCTGTTCCTGCTGTGCAGCTAAAAGCAGCCCATCAAACCAGCTCTCTCAGGCTGGCTGCCTCAAAACCTGCCTGCCTAAAAATATCTTTCTCTCAGATGGCACAGAGCCATACACTCCATCTCCCCAGCTGAAATTCCCACCATTAGAACGACTCAGCTACCCACATGCCTTCCACCCGAGCCATTGTTAAAATTCAACTGTGAACCCTATAATCCTCTCCTGTTAACACACTAATGATTAGCTTATCAGGTTACATGAACTCGATCTTGGATCAAGTGAAGTTTGTTTGGGAGTTGGGCTGCAGATGGGTAAGGTCAGGAGCATGAGAGTGAATCATGGACTATCAGATGTGGCAGTAACATTAGAAGCTGTACTGGCCAGTCCCAGCATTTTACAGATGAGGAAACTGATGTTTAGGTGCCAAAGCCTAGGTGTCTTGACTTCAGGGTGACCAACCATCCCAGTTTGCCTGGGACTGAGGGATTTCCTAGCTGTAGAACTTTCAGTGTTCAAACCTAGAAAGTCCCAGACAAACTGGAACAGACTGACCACCGTGCTCGATTGGGAGCCCAAAACTCTCCTGCTTGTCTGGACAAGTCAGGTTTGAGCGTGCCCTTGCAGTAAGAACCCCTAGGCTGCTTGGTACAGCTCAAAAATGCCAGGTGGGGAAATGACCACAGACCTGGTTTACCAAGGCTGGCTCCCCTTCAGTCTCTAAGCATGGACTTGGATGCCATGTGGGAGCAGCCATATTGCCCCATGACAGACCAAAGTGTTAGCCTCTTGGGCCACAGCATTTAGGGAAGCTGGTTACATAGAGATGGTCTCAGAAAATAAGGCTGTGGTACGGTTTGTGTACTTCACAGAGATAGGACCACTGTGTCAGCCACAGCTCTGTGGTTCTCAAAGCTTGGGGGTGGAGTGCTGCTGCTGTTTGTCTCTGCTGCACATGGCTGCACAGATGTTGGGAATGGAGAAGTATTTGGGCAGGGAGATGGATCAGCAGGGTTCCCCGTGCTATCATCATTTCCTTTTTTAGAAGTTTTGTCATTTAGAGGTTTTGAATCTTGCAATAAGCGGTCATCCTTGATTAACTTTGGACTTTTTCCCTTAAATGTCAGGCACCTAATTTTAAACTTTTTCCTGGTTTTACTTCTCCTCCCAGGCTATTTTGTCCCCAGTCCTTGGTTGCTTGGCAGTTGTTTCCAATATAGCGCCTCCTGCTTTCCATTCAGCTGGGATCCAGCTCTAGCTCATGCCCTGTACCTGGGGCCTATGTGTGTAAACTAAAGAAGGGAAGGATGCCGGGCATGGTGGCTCACGCCTGTAATCCCAGCACTTTGGGAGGCTGAGGCGGGCAGATCACGAGGTCAGGAGATCAAGACCATCCTGGCCAACATGGTGAAACCCTGTCTCTACTAAAAATACAAAAATTAGCTGGGCGTGGTAGCGCATGCCTGTAATCCCAGCTACTTGGGAGGCTGAGGCAGGAGAATAGCTTGAACCAGGGAGTCGGAGGTTGCAGTGAGCTCCTGCACCTCACATCATGCCACCACACTCCAGCCTGGGTGACACAGTGAGAGACTCCATCTCAAAAAAAAAAAAAAAAAAGGAAGGAAATCAGGAGGCAAGGAAGGAATAACACAAGAATCCCAGCCAGGCAAAATTGTCAGTGTAAGTTCTCTTTAATATTCTCTTTCCTGAATGCATTGCTTTAACATACCCCCAAACCCACCTCCACTTCCAGCCCTACCTCTACACACATCTACGAGAATCTAAACTTTTCATGGTCCACCCTTGCTCTCAACCATCACTAAAATGTCCTTAGTGCCCAAATAACAAGTTTACTGATCTGGTAAATGAATCCCTGATGATGCGGGTTAAAGTTAGAGGTGCAGCCCTCACAAGTGAATCTTAACTTTGACCTTTATAGTTAATATCTTGCCGAGGCTATCTTAACACTTTAATAAATGTAGTTCTTATGGAGGAACTGTGGAGCTGGGAGGGCAGGTAGTGGCAGGAAGCATAGTGGAGGATTATTTTGGGAAGAGCTCTGTGATAAGCTCTTTTTTCTTTTTAACAAAGAAAAATACAGGATGCCCAGTTGGATTTGAATTTCACATAAACAACAAATAATTTTTTGGTATAAATATGTTCCATGCAACATTTGGGATATACATATACCCAAAATTATTTCTTATCTGAAATTCAAATTTAACGGGGCGTCCTGTATTTTACCTGGCAATTCTATCTGTGACCTGTGATGCCTCCTAAATATGCAGCCTATGCAGTAGACGGGCAGGATTGTTGTGGAGTTCAGAAGTTTCCAAATTCTGGCAGAAGGCAACCAGCCCTTCAGGGAGGGCATCACACAATATAGCCAGGTGAAACTGCTGCCCCCAAAGCCAGCCCTGCTGGTGCCTGGGGGCATCCAAGGCAGGCCTGAATGGAACATGCCCAGAGACTGGCCAAGGTGCCAGTAAAGTGGGTGTGTTCTGCTAGATCCTTCCAAGAACATAAAGTGTCTAGTTCTGGTGCTGACAATTGACCTAATATCCACCACACTAGCACACTATTTTTAGGCCTAAGGAAGGAGTGCAAGATTTTAAAAATAAGGTAGTAGATGTAGGGGAAATTACATTCAAAAAGCTCAATCCTGAATGTGAGTTTAAGACCAGGAAATGCAATATATTAGATCTAGAAAAGGTTAGTACAACTAGCTCTCCATATATAAATACCTAACACTGGCTGTGCACGGTGGCTCACGCCTGTAATCCCAGCACTTTGGGAGGCCGAGGTGGGCAGAAGCACTCGAGGCCAGGAGTTCGAGACCAGCCTGGCCAACATGGTGAAACACTATGTCTACCAAAAAATAAAAAAAGTAGCCGGACGTGGTGGTGCTCATCTGTAGTCCTAGCTACGTGGGAGGCTGAGGCATGAGAATTGACTGAATCCGGGAGGTAGAGGTTGCAGTGAGCCAAGATCACACCACTGTACTCTAGCCTGGGCGACAGAGTGAGACTCTGTCTCAAAAATAAATAAATAAATAAATAAATAAATAAATAATTACCTAAGACTAAGACCCCACACTTTTCTTTCACTTTTTTTAATGAACAAAGGTAATGCTACCAGCTTCAGGAAAATTGCTTTTGCCACCCATAATGTTTTGTTTTCAACTAATAAAGACAGAGGCTGTTTTGTTGTCTGCTATTGGCTTCCATATATAGCCGACAGCTATACCCTGTCTATACTTCCAGATCTACTCTCTACCCTTCTCTGTCCTGCTCTATGCTCTGGGACGCTGACCCCTTATGGACTCCCTTCCCTTCTGGATTCTGATTAGGTCCAGCCAGTGGGAAACAACAATAAGAGATCAGATGGTGGGAAGACAGAAAGATCAGAAGAGTAGCTTTATTCTTGTTGGTGTTTATTAAAATGCTCATGATTTAAACAACTTGGTAAAAAGCACTCAATAAAATAGAAACAGATGCATACTTCTTTAACATGATACAACACATCTAGCCAGCATTCTGCTTGATGGAGAAAGTCTAGAGGTAGCCCCAATAAAGTTAGGAATAGACGGGGTGCTCACTATCATAATTACTATGTAAAATTTTACTGAAGGTACTAGCAATCATGACTTGGCGTTATAAAACTTCAAGTATAAAAATAGGAAAGTAAGAAAAATATTTTCACTATTTGTAGATGATGTGACTCTGATTTTAAACCCAAGAGACTCAACTGAAAAATTATTATGAACAATAAGACAATTCAGTAAAGTATAAAGGTGGAAAATTAATATACAGAAACCAATCAATCTTATATGTGCAAATAATAACCTACTGGAGGATATAAGGATGAAGGACCTTATTTAAAGTAGCAATAGAAAAAATAAAATACTTGGGAACAAATTTAACAAGAAATGTGTATGCCCTATATGCAGAGAACTTTAAAATAAAACCAAGGAACCCAAACAAGCTTTGAATAAATAGAAAGAACATACCTGGGTAGGAAAAATAAAAATTGTTAAAATGTCATATCTCCCTAAGTTAATTTAACATTTTAACACAATTCCAGTAAAAAATACCATTTTTTTCCCTTTCAAATTTGGCAAGAGATTTCTCAAATGTATATGTGTGAGGGAGAATGTGGAATGGTTAGCCCTATCAAGTATTAAAACACATTATAAAGCCTCAGTAGTTAAAACAATGTGAGACTGAACCATAAATGGACATACAGATCAATAGAACAGATGAAAATGTTCTGATATAAACCCAGATACACGCAGGAATTTGTATACAATAAAGGTGACATTGCAAATCACTAGGGAAAAGAGAGACTGACTATTCAATATATGGTATTGAACTAGTTGTAACAAGTTAGCCTAGTTCTAGGCAGGCTGTAACTAGGTAGCCATCTGGAATAAAACTGGATCTATACACTATACACGAAATTACAAAGACATCATATATTTAAATGTGAAAAACCAAATTAAAATTACTAGAGGAAAACTATGAGAAAATGTCTTTATAACCTTGGAAGGTCCTTGTAAATGTGACTTAAAATATATAAGCCATTAAAAAAACTGATAAATTCAATTATGTTAAAATAAAAAATGTCTGTGTGGCAAAGAAACAAAATCACCATAATCAAAGTTAAAAGACAAATGACAAACTGGGAAAAGTATTTTCAACTCATGTCACAAAGTACTAATATCCCTTATATACAAAGCACCACTAGAAATAAATAAGATTTTAAAAATCAACAACCCAATAGAAACATGGGCAGTAATATGAATATGTTTGTCACATTTTCAAAAATCTAAAAGTTTTGACAATCTAACTTACGGTATTATACATTGGTACGACTCTATGAAAGGTAATTTGGCAAGATCTGTCAGTCTTATAAGTGCTTATCCTTGACCCAAGAGGCACTTTTCAATGACTTTATCCTGTGAATATACTTAACACATAAAATGACCTATTATTAATAGTTAGATTTATTTAATCATCTCGTGTGTGCATATATATATCTCATAACATCACATTGTACCCCATAAATATATACAATTATCATTTGTCAATTAAAATAAAAATTTTAAAATCATTTAAAAAATGGCCAGGCACGGTGGCTCACACCTGTAATCCCAGCATTTTGGGAGGCCGATGCGGGCGGATGACCTGAGATCAGGAGTTTGGGACCAGCCCGGCCAACATGGGAAAACCCCATTTCTACTAATAATACAAAAATTAGCCAGGCGTGGTGGCACATGCCTGTAGTCCCAGCTACTCAGACGGCTGAGGCACGAGAATCGCTTGACCCGGGAGGTAGAGGTTGTGGTGAGTCGAGATCGCACCACTGCACTCCAGCCTGGGTGACAGAGTGAAACTGTGTCTCCAAAAAAAAAAAAAAAAAAAAATTCATTAAAAAATGACCCAGGTCAAGGTCAAGGTAACTTATTGCAGCATGACTTGTAATAGCAAGATTAGAAACAATCCAGTATTCATCAATATGAAACTAGTTAAATAAATCATGATGCATCCATGTAATTGAATACTATGCAGCTTTAGAAAGAAACACATAGAGGGGGCCGGGCGCGATGGCTCATACCTGTAATCCCAGCACTTTGGGAGGCCGAGGTGGGCGAATCACGAGGTCAGAAGATGGAGACCAGCCTGGCCAACATGATGAAATCCCGTCTCTACTAAAAGTACAAAAAATTAGCTGGGCGTGGTGGTGGTCACCGTAATCCCAGCTACTCAGGAGACTGAGGCAGGAGAATCGCTTGAACCCAGGAGGCGGACGTTGCAGTGAGCAGAGATCGCACCACTGCACTCCAGTCGGGGCAACAGAGTGAGACTCCGTCTCAAAAAAAAAAAAAAAAAAGGAAGAAAGAAATACATAGAGAGTGAAGATGTACCACATAGTATATTGATAAACAGTACAAACCTCCAAGACATTTTTAATGAAAGACACAAGATGGAGAACCATATGCACTATTTGCTAACTTTTGTGTGAAAAATGAGAAAAATAGAGTATATATTTGCTTATATATATATACACATATGAGTATATTTATACAGAATATATATTATAGTATATAATATGATAGTATTTAGGATATATAGAATATATATTTGCTTATATATACAAATGAGTATATATAGATAGTATATATTATAGTATATGTAATACAATAGTATTTGTATATAGAGAGTATATATTTGCTTATACATATGTTTCCGGGGAAAAGTGAGGAGATTTAGTGAATGGAAGATAGAGTGGGGAGATTAACTTTTTACTTTTTATATTTTTTAAATATTCAAATCATGAGGATTAAATATTAAATACATTAAAAGTGCTCATTAAAAAATCAAACAATACAGAAATATGTAAGGTAAGAAGTAATGTTCCTCTACCCTTAAACCTGCCACTCACAGAAAACCAATATGAGTAGTCTGTTACATACCTTACAGGATTTAGTCATTGAGAAACAGATAGGAGACTTCAAAAAAATTACTTATTAGGCAAGGAAAGCATTAGTTTCTGGGTCCTGGCAGTCACATTGTTCTGGCACTGCCAAATCCACTTAGACCACATATAAGCAGCTGAGATAAATGTTGATCTCTTGCCGCACGCCCACAGTGAGCTGCTCTCAAGAGACTTCACCCAATCCTACGGGAGTTCAGTTATATGTAAAATAAGAAGTTAGAAAATAATTCTGAATTAGGTGGTATTTTAAAAGTGAATGGTAGAGGCCATTAACGCCACTAAATTAAGTATGATGGTAGATTTTAAATTAAGACATTAACATTTCAGTAAATGAAAATGCTTGTGCAGTCTGCAAAATTCTTGGCAGTAGTACCACAGAATTCAGCCAGTAAGGGCTCCTAAGTTACAAACATAAAGAGTCCCAAAGAACACGAAGAATTATTCTTTATTTTCCACTGCTATTATTAAAAATTTTTTAAATATATTCTAGATGGAGCCTGCTAGTTCACTAGTGCAATAAAGCGAGCCTCACATTACTGAGACCTCCTCGCAGTCCTGTTCCTTTGCCTCAGAAAATTCCTTGATGAGTAGAATATGAATGTTATAAATATTTATTAACAAAAATATATACAAAATGAAATATGCAGCCTTCCTATTTCAACATAAATACCAAGGTCTCTTGCTAAACCAGCAGTTGATATTTTACTACATGTGCCCTAACACAACAAAACAGTGTTTATGCAACACACTCTTTCTCGTCATCTTATAAAAGCAGTGTGTTGATGTTGGAACAAACCTTAGAAAGTTTAGTCATGCAATTGTTCATTCAATTAAGGAACATTTACCGAGTATCTCCACATAGCAGGTAAAGTAAAAAGTAACGGAGATAAGAAGATGAATAGCACCATCTCTGGCTCTTGAATTTAAGTCTAAGCCAATTCTTTTATTTTTATATCAAATAATCTCTAGGTTTCTCAAGTTCAGACCATAACTTTTCATTATGTCAAGTATCATGCATTTATAAAAAGAACTAAATATTTTATATTTGTGGGTTGGCAGTGGTCTATTCTTCCATCAATGTTGTTCACATAGTCATTTTTTGTTTTCAGATTATTATTTCAGAGGATCTGACTGCTCTTCATCTTCATGAATAACTTTAAATACATTAATCCAGTTAGCCTCACAACAACCCTCATTTTACAGACTAGGAAACTTTTGTCAGTCATGCTGAATTACTTTCTCAGGCTCTCACAGCTAGTATCTAAACTCAGGTCTGCCTGTCTCACACTTATATTCTCTACACAATAGTAAACAGCGGATTTGTAGAAAAGTAGGCTAGAGAAATTGTAATTTGTATTAATTACATGATTGTCATTTGTTAAAACCTCAGCTGCTTCACAGATAATTTCTTAGAGAAAAGTATACTATGACAGTAAACACAATGTGTTTCTGAGGTTCATAAGACTGTGAAATGATACCGGGTGACTATTGGTTTCCGTCATTACAATATTGTACATTAAAATGATAAACATATAAGTGAAGTTACTGCTATTTCAATTGTATTTCTTTACATTTTATCATCAAACCTTCCTGTAGCCTTATCTTTTGTTCATTTGAACTGCTTTGCTATACATCTTTTGACTATCCATATCATCTATTATATCTTTAAAGATACCATAATATTTTTATATTATATTATTATGTTTTTAAAAGATACTTAATCTTTCTTCTTTTAGCCACATTGGTGTGACTCTCCTCCTAACACACTCTTTCCACATAAGCCTTCTGAAAAACAAGGCATTCACTCATAGTGAATGATCAATGCATAGCTCGCTCAGAGCAGGGTACACATTTTTGAAATTATGAAGGTGAGTTGTAGTAAAAGAGATAATTTGAGTTGAATATGATAATTTGATAGAATCTGGTACTGATTGTCAGCTTTGAAGACCTTGGACCACAGAATCAGACTGCAAAATCTTAGAGTGATATTCTTCCAATGAGCCACTAGCAATCAGAGAGAGGTTTCTGGGGGCCCTCGTACTTTCTGTTTTATGTATTTACAGATTTGGATCAAGAGCAGAGGGTTAGTAAGCCTTAATCAAGAAAGAAAAAAACAAATACATGGAAATCTTAAATTGAATTCCAACATGAAAATTATGGCACAGTATATCTCAGTTGCATAAAATTATACTTCACCCTTCAAATAATGACATACAATTAAATGAGGTCTACGGCAAGTACTATCATATAGAATGTGATCCCTACAATGTTTAATCATTCACAAAGCATTGGGAGGTGTCTTGGGGCCTAGCCCAGTGAAAAGAGCAAGGGTTTTGAAACAGCCAAATCTAGAATTTCACATGAGCTCTTCCATGGAATCTTGGCCAAGTTACTGAATCAGATTGAACTCGGCTTTATCACCCGTAAAATGGCTATTGCTAGTATTAGTAATGACACATACAAAGTGTTTGGAAGGAGAGCTTTGTACATAATGCTCAATAAACTCAAGTTTTACCTGAGGCACTTCACACAGTACACAACAGTGTTCTTAAATTAAATTGAATTGATTATAAGGAGATCAAGTGTTCATATTATCTAATCTTCCAACCAGAGCGGACAATTGAAAAGATGTATTTCCTGCTAATACAGTACTTACTTTCCCAGGAGGCTAGACTGGGCAAACTTTAGCAAGAAATGTCTCCATATATAGTGTACAAAAAAATCTCCCTCTAGTTTATGAATCCGTGTTGTCACAAAGCATCTATTTATTCAGTGTTTAGAGCTTTTTTAAAAATAAAAAATAAAAAAACTACAGTGACCTTATTAGGATAGATAATAGATATTTTAACCAGTTTGATTTAAATTGTTAATGGTGTCATCTAGGAATTTAAGGGGAGAACAGTCAAGAAAAAGAAAGAAACAGGTAATAGTTGTTGCATCTCAATACAGTTCAGAAAACATGAGTAGGTCCACCAGCGCGTGGTAGCAGAGGAAATTCTGAGGCACCAGCTGAAAGTAAAAGCTTGGTATTTTATAGTTTCCTTTTGTAAGAACTCAAGTTTGTGTTGAGTTGCATATTTTATATTTTCTGGAATTTTGGTGTCATTTTATCCATAGTTAATAATATTGTTTCACCATAACTCCTCTTTGATTATGTAACCAGCAAAGTTTCTAACAATAAAGCATATTTTAGGGGTACATACCTTCCTCTCAGTCGATGTATAGAAAGTATTACATTATGTATTAAAACCTCAGTGCCATGACAAGATAGTCAACATCTTTAGTCATCAGGAAAATACAAATTATAACTACAATTGTGTGTGTGTACTTATCAAATTGTGTACTTTATATATATGTAATTTATTTTATATCAATTAGACCTCATTAAAGCTATTTTTAAAATATTATGTGAATTTTGCAGAAAATGAAAAGAGAAACCCCTGACCTCAGGTATCAGGTTGGCTACATTAACTGCCTGCCTCTTTTGCATCATCAGCTACTTCCTGGCTATGGGCAAGTGTGATTTTTTTTACTGGATTGTAAGGACCTTCAGAGTAGTATCCATGTTTAACTCAACTGAGTCTTCCTTCAAACTCTCTCACTAAGTATTCAACTGTTGTTTTTTAAATGAAACATAAATTGCTTGGATAGTTTTTGGTGAAACATTTCAGAAAACATTTCTACCCAAATTCCCTAATGAACCTTTACGATTTTTTGAACTATGCATGGGAGGCAGCATATCTTCATGCTTAAGAACTTTAAAGTCAGTGATTTGTTCAGCTACTTACTAACCGCCTGACCATAGATAAAATTATCTCGCCTCTCCAGGCCTCAGTTTGCTCATTTCTAAAGTGGGACAGTAAAGGACCTGTCTTGGATTTTCTGAGAGGATTAAATGATACAACCCATATAAAGTACATGGGCCATATTTAGCACTCAATAAATACTTGTTTTTGTTGTGTTATTATTGCTTTCCATATCCCTAATATATTGTAGAGAAATAAAGAATCTAAAAATTCGGGTTATTATGCATAGTAAGCATACAAGAACTGTTAGCAGGGAAAAAGGCAAGTGAATTCATACACTGACCATTACAAATTTTTGAAAGTTTATGAACTCCAAAGACTGAAATATTCCATCTTTCATCAGGAGAAAGAAAACATGATGAACAAGTTACCTGAATCTTACAGGAGGGATAGCTCTAAACTGACATTAAAGTTAACTGCATGTTAGGCTTTTTAGAATCACACAATTAGAGAAATTTAATTTATTGGAAGAAGCAAAAGGGTTTTAACACCTTATAGTCTTCTCAGTACATTTTGATTCTTGCTCTTAGACCTTTTCATTAAATAAGAAAAATTAAAAACCTGCTGGTAGGTAGAGAGGCTAAAGTTGCAAACAGCTCATTTACTTTCTCAGTACCCTTCACGCTGAAGTTCTTAAATGCAGAAATCCTGTTCTCCTATTTGTTTGCAAGTTTTCTCTCTAGTGAAAAATACTTCATCATTTTGTCCTTGGGGAATTAATTAAACAGAATGTGGAAAAATGTAATCTTTAGGGAGTCTTGCTGTGAGTATTCTCAGTAAATACAGCACAAGCCAAGAGACTCTACAGAGACCTGACCTAGAGTAGACGAAGCCTGGGCCATTGTCAGATAATCATTTCCTTGAGCTTTGAGCCAGTCACTTAATTGTTTTGTCACCTCTGATTTTTGTAATATTGGGCCTAATTGCATCTCCCTGATTTGTGGGGAGTGTTTATAAAATATGTACAATAATTATTATCATTAATAAACTGGATTATTAATCTCCTCCAAAAATAATGTGCTAACATGTCAATAAAATTTACACCTTATCCTTTAGGTCTGGCCCAGTACTAGATTTGCCTTTAAAAGTCCAAGTCAGCCGGGCGCCATGGCTCACGACTGTAATCCCAACACTTTGGGAGGCTGAGGCAGGTGGATCACCTGAGGTCAGGAGTTCGAGACCAGCCTGGCCAACATGGTGAAACCCCGTCTCTACTAAAAAATACAAAAATTAACTGGCATGGTGGTTCATGCCTGTAATCCCAGCTACTGGGGGGCTGAGGCACGAGTGTCGCTTGAACCTGGGAGGTGGAGGTTGCAGTGAACCGAGATCATGCCACTGCACTCCAGCCTGGGCAACAGAGTGAGACTCCGTATCAAAAAAAAAAAAAATTCCAAATCAATTTGTTGTATGCGAAGAACATAATTCCATGAGTCAGGAAATGTTATTCTATTTCTGGTTCTGCCAGTAGTTACCTCTGTGGTCATTAGTAACCACTTCACTCTTCAGTTTCCTCAAATGTAAAAGTAGGAATTTGGACTATATCAAGGAAGAAACATACCTGATATGTGCCACCACTCATAATTCTGTGCCCATGGCAGACATTGTTAATCAATCATTGAACTTTTTCTACCAAATTGGGAAGCTGTGTTTGAATACTTTTCAGCAAAGCACTGTAGGCAGCCACTACCAATGTATCAGAATTGGCAATCAAAGTGAAATTTACTTCCCATCTCCGGGCCAGAAGACGTCTAAGGTTTTTTTTAAATTCTAATATTACTCAAAGGGCAAAATGAGAGTCCATGGAATAGAAAGTGTCAGGAGACAATTATGTTGGCAAATCTCATTTCCCTTTTTTATTTTCCAGCCTCCAAGAATGTTATAGAGTATCTGTAAGGTCTGTTTATGAGGATGCTCTGCTCTTCCATTCATTGTAGTCTGCTTTTTGTTTGTTCAAAGTGGAAATAGTTTAATTGTTTTTATCCCTTAATTCTAAAAATGCTTTCTGTAAAGATTTGAGTAATACAGAAAAATACAAAGACGGAAATGAAAATTATCTGATATTCTACTCCCATTATTAATATTTGAGAACTGGCCTTGAAGACATAGCTCTAGGCATAATGTTTTTCTGTATTTTATTTTCCCCACAAAGCGATGTTACGTTTGGGCTACTTTGCCTATTACTGAGAGGCTGCAGTTCTTAATCTCTATTCATAAAATTTTGTCTTTGGTAACTCCTGTTCTGCTGAGTTAAACGTTGCAAATATAGCAGTAAATTGGAAGAGAAAGGATCTTTAGAACCTTACAACAACTACACTTAAAGATGTGGTAAAATTCTCCAGGCTCCACTCAAATAAATACAAAATGGAAAGATTTACAAAGCTTGTGGTTATAATTCAATTTGAAAATAAAACAGATCCAGTGGCATGGGAGAAAAGCAACGTTCTTTCCTTACTCCCACACCCTACTCCCACCTTTTTTCTTCTTCTTATAAAAGTAATGTATGCTGGCCAGTCACAATGGCTCATGCCTATAATCCCAGCACTTGGGGAGGCTGAGGCAGGAGGACTGCTTGAGGCCAGGAGTTTGAGACCAGCCTGGGCAACATAGTGAGACTACCCCCTCTACAAAAAATTTTAAAATTAGCAGGGCATGGTGGTGCATGCTTGTCATCCCAGCTACTCAGGAGGCTGAAGTGGGAAGATTACTTGATCCCAGGAGGTCTAGGCTGCAATAAGCCATGATAGCACCACTGCATTCCAGCCTGGGTAACAGAGCGAGACCCTGTCTCAAAAAAAAAAAAAAAAAAAAGTATGTTTATTTATTTAGAACAATGTAAACATGGAAAAATGAGAAAAAAAAGTCATCAGTCTCCATCTAGTCAAAATAGTTACGGTTAACATTTTGGAGTATATGCATTCTGTCTTTTTTTTCTGTGCATATATATTTATATAGGTATCAACACATAAAATTCAAAGGACTCTTTTAAACATTTTTCTCTTTACTCACTGCATTGCTGTTGCTGCAGGATACTTTTTCTCTTACGAGCAGGAAACTACACAAGTTAAAACTGGCTTTGGAGATGTACAGCTCATTGTACCAGTAGTTTGCACAGTGAGGTGTACACCCCAGGGAACCAAGGATGTGGGTGTGTTTTGAAATTAATACACCAAATATTTTGAACACTGCTGTACTGGAGTTTGTTATTTTATTTACTTAATTTATTTATTTATTTATTTATTTTTCGAGATGGAGTTTCGCTCTTGTTGCCCAGGCTGGAGTACAATGGCGCGATCTCGGCTCACTGCAACCTCCGCCTCCCGGATTCAAGCAATTCTCCTGCCTCAGCCTCCTGAGTAGCTAGGATTACAGGCATGCACCACCATGCCAAGCTAATTTTGTATTTTTAGTAGAGACAGGGTTTCTCCATGTTGGTCAGGCTGATCTCAAACTCCCGACCTCAGGTGATCCGCCCACCTTGGCCTCCCTGGGATTATAGGTGTGAGCCACCGCGCCTGGCCTATACTGGAGTTTAGTTTATCCACTGGGCAGGTTGCTCAAGTTCAAACTCCCTAAGCAGATATTCAGCGAGTATCTTACATAACTGGCACAAATGAGGTCATATCACGGTCAGAACCTCTGTATGCATTTATCCCTCCATCTACTTCATTGATAAAATGTCTGTGTTCGTGAAGTGTATTTTGATAAGGAGACTATCTCTCCATCGTCTAATAAAATGAAACTGATGCATGGTGTGATGACGTTTTTTTACTTTGTATGTAGCAACAAAGATATGTTATGGGAAAGACAGCTTCCTCATTCCCAGGGAAGTCATTTTCTTCTGAGAGTCTGAGTTTTATTAAATCACCAAGTACCATCTCCCTGTTTGTGCTCCCAATGTTGGTTAACAAACAAAGAGCAGCCAGGGGAAACCCTGCCTTTGATAGTCACCATACATACAGTATGCTGTTTTGGTTATCAATTGTATGAAACAAACCACCCCCAAATTTAATAGCTGAAAGTGATTTATTATAATTTCTCACAGTTCTTGGTGTTGACTTAGCTTAGCCAGGGAGTCTTCTGCCGGTCTTGCTTACAGTCTCTTGTATGTGACTGCAGTCATATAGCAGCTGGAGCTGGAGTTCTTTGGGGGCTTGAATAGGTGGGCTCGAAGGTCCAAGATGGTTTCTTCATTCACATGTCTGGTGTGTTGGTTCACATAGTCTCTCTCTCTCCATTTAGAGTTTCATCTTCCATGACTTTTCCCATGGCCTCTCTTTCCATCAAGGTAGTCAGACCTCTTAGGATGATGGCTGACTTCCAAGAGTATAAAATTAAAAGCTGTCAGGGCTTTTTCAAGCTTAGGTTAAAACCTGGCATAATGTCACTTCTGGCCTCTTTCCACACCTTAAAGCAAGTCGCAGGGCCAGCCATGCTTGTTTCAATATGAGGGGACTAGACAAATGCCTCAATATCAGGAGGGGTGGTTTACTGGGTGCCATCTTTGGAAGCTTTCTATACTTTACACTGGACAAAGTAGAATTTCAACTACAATTCTAAAAGATTATTTTCTGGCTCAAACATGGAGAACAATTGAGAGGAAGTGACAGAGAGAGGAAGAAGCCTCAAAGTGATGGAGGATTTGGAAACAATCGGTACTTTCTTGCACCTTGCAACTTGGCAGATTGGAGCACAAAGGAGGTGGAACTAAGGGGTCAATGCATCACCATTATCCAGACTTCTTATACCCAGAAGACTTACTTGATGATACTTTTTTTTTTAGACAGAGTCTCACTCTGTCGCCAGGCTGGAGTGCAGTGGCGTGATCTCGGCTCACTGCAACCTCCGCCTCCTGGGTTCAAGCAATTCTCCTGCCTCAGCCTCCCCGAGTAGCTGGGACTACAGGCGCGTGCCACCACAACCAGCTAATTTTTGTATTTTTTAGTAGAGACAGGGTTTCACCACATTGGCCAGGATGGTTTTGATCTCTTGACCTTGTGATCCGCCAGCCTCGGCCTCCCAAAGTGCTGGGATTATAGGCGTCAGCCAGAGCACCTGGCCAATGATGCTTATTTTTTATGAGCAATCTGGAGCAAGGTATCACAATTGACACATCTCAAGCATGTAGGGAAGGCTGTCTTCCCAAAGACAGCAAATAATTCAGGAATCAATGAAAAGGTACAAGAGTCAATAGAACATAAAACCAATTGGAGGGTATTTTTCCCAAATAGTAGCGAGGAGAGCCTGGCAGCAAAAAAGGATCCCATGGCAGCAAGACAGGAGAGAAAAACCAGCACTTCCTCTTTCTTGTTCTTTCTTGCTCCTCCAGAGCTTCTCAACATGCATTATCTGTGCCCTCCTAACACAATAGGCAGGTTTGGAGGGCAAAGCAAGGGCTCAGGCTCTCATATGAAGACAATCACATTCCAGAGTCTGCCAAGACTGGGCACCTCCTTGACGTGGGTGGTCTTGAGAATGGGGTTCCCTTTACTTGGCTAAACCAAATGCCAAACAGCTTTTCCTTAGTGTTTGTTTTTCTCAAACAAGTTCAAACTCTTATCATATTGCTCCCCTCCCTTTGAAAATATGTACTCTGCAGATGCCTGAAATAACATACTCTCAGCAAATTGCAGCATTGGAAAAATGAAGGTTATTTCATTGAGTCTAAACTCAATGGAAATTTTGTGGCTTAACAAGGAAATACCAAATACTTTATAAACTCCTTTAGAGCAGTAACCATGTCATATGACTCTGGTATCTCCTACCTACTAGGCTCATTGTCTACCTTCTCTGATGTCGTAATTTTAATAAGTAACTTGAATTGTTAACAATTTACTCTTGTCTTTTTCTTGTACTCAGAAATGTTATTTTATTATTATGTCTCTGCATCTTTCATGTGAGGTCCTTTGCAAACAGTTTTCTCCTAACTTGTTTTCATTGTGCAGATCATGTTGCAGGGTTTTCACATAACAGCTGAAAGGAATTAATAGGAGTTAAAGAAGCTTGCTTCAATTACAAGTAATTAATTTAGGCTTCACTTATCTCAAGGAATATCTGAATACACAAATTTACACATAAATCCTGGGAGTGTCAAATTATGCAACCTAGAGAAAGTAAGCTCTGCAGCTTTTTGGGCGTTGATCGCTATAGTCAGGGGTGTGTGTGTGGTTTTTGAATGAAATAGCAAAACCACTGCCAGTATTATCTACTTCACCTGGTTTTGAATAATTCCAGGAAGCTAGAAACTGAAAACCAGTCTTGTATAGAGTTAGAAAGATTGTAAATGCAGAAGAGGAAGAAAAAAACAAAACTAAACCATTTATCTATCCTCTTTGAACCCTTATAAGAGTTCACAATATTCCTGGTTTCAAATACTTGAAGTCTTCTCTGGGCAATGATTAATTTTTAAATAATTGTTTTTAATGTAAGACATAAAACATACGCACTGCAGATTTAAAGCATACTTGGAAGTAACAAGGAGAAACATAAAAATCGTTGATTCCACAGCATTTAATATATTGGTAACCTTCAATTTTTTTCTAGGCACGTTTTTATAAAATGACCAATACTATACAAACGTTTTTGTAACTTCTTTTTTTAATTTTTACTATTTTGTGAGTACGCGAAAAAGAAATTTGTAAAGATTAAACGATTACAGCATGTTGTGGTATTACACACTGTTGAAGGGCGCCATCTGTGGCGTGGTGGCTGTGCTTTGGTGTGAAGAGGTTCTCTTGGGGTTCCCGTTTTTCTCCCAGCTCTGGGTGGGCAATACTGACCACTCTCCGACCTAAAGGGGCTTCTCCGTTTGCCTTTGACGACCTGAGCTTAGGAGAATGGAGACACGTGGGAGTTCAGAGGAGGGCGTTCAGGGTGACTGCGAACACGAGCTGCCGGCGCTGTCCACATCTTCCCTGGGCAGGGCCCACTGGCCCCAGCCCGGGAAGGGAGCAAGGGCGGGAGGGCAGTTGGCAGTGGCACGGTCTGGGTCCAAACCTTTAGCCCCCCCACCCCGGCTGGCGCCATTCTCGGGCGGTAAAGTGAGATAAAAGCAGGGCAAGGTTCTGCAACTCCAAATCAGGGAGGCGCAGCTCCTACACCAACGCCTTTCCGGGGCTCCGGGTGTGTTTGTTCCAACTGTTTAAACTGTTTCAAAGCGTCCGAACTCCAGCGACCTTCGCAAACAACTCTTTATCTCGCGGGCGAGAGCGCTGCCCTTATTTGCGGGGGAGGGCAAACTGAACGCCGGCACCGGGGCGCTAACGGAGACCTCCTCTAGGTCCCCCGCCTGCTGGGACCCCAGCTGGCAGTCCCTTCCCGCCCCCGGACCGCGAGCTTCTTGCGTCAGCCCCGGCGCGGGTGGGGGATTTTCGGAAGCTCAGCCCGCGCGGCCGGCGGGGGAAGGAAGGGCCCGGACTCTTGCCCCGCCCTTGTGGGGCGGGAGGCGGAGCGGGGCAGGGGCCCGCCGGCGTGTAGCCGATTACCGAGTGCCGGGGAGCCCGGAGGAGCCGCCGACGCAGCCGCCACCGCCGCCGCCGCCACCAGAGCCGCCCTGTCCGCGCCGCGCCTCGGCAGCCGGAACAGGGCCGCCGTCGGGGAGCCCCAACACACGATCCACAGCTCATCATGATGGACTTGGAGCTGCCGTCGCCGGGACTCCCGTCCCAGCAGGTGCTGCCTCGGCCCTCTGGGCCCTGCGGTGGTGCCGGGACGGGGGCGGGGGAGCTAGGGAACCGCGGCCCGGGAGGGACAGCCGCAACCGGCTTCCCCCACGTCTGGCCAGAGCCAGGACCGCGGCGCTGGCTAGAGCCGCCGCGCTTGCGCCGGGGCAGGGCGGGGAGGGGCAGCGGGGACGCGGCCGGGTGATCCGACCGACCAGGAGCCCGAGGGCGAACAGGTGGGAAGTTGCGGGAAGGTCTGGGGACTGAGCCCGCGCGCGTGGGCCTTGGGGGAGAATCCAGCCGCGTCCCCGGGCCCCAGAGCTGGGACTCCGGAGCCCCTAAGTTTGAGCGGCCCGGTGGGCGGCGGGGCAAGAGGGGGCGGACGCTGGCCGTCTGAGCCGGCGCGGCCCGGCCCTTCCGGGGCTGCGCGGCTCCCCCGCCTCGGTGCCGGCAAAAATGTGCCTAGTCACGGGGCCGCTCTCGGGGGAACTGAGGTCGCCTTCGGGCTGGGACCCGGAGCCCCTTCGCCGCGCCCCAAGACCTCCTTGAGTGCGGGCTGCGGCGCGCTCACCCCGCTGGGCCGTCTGTGGGCGCTGCTTTGCGAAGTCATCCATCTCTCGGATCACTCTCTGGCAGCCTTGAGCTCTCTTGAAAGCCCAGACCCGGGACGAGGGAGGAGCGCCTGAAGTGCCCAGCGGGCTCAGAAGCCCCGACGTGTGGCGGCTGAGCCGGGCCCCGCGCACTTTCTCGGCCGGGGAGGGGTTCGGGCCCGGGCACCCGGAGTTGGCCCCTCGTAACGCCGCAGGAAAGTGCGGGCGAGGGCAGTGGACTCTGAGGCCGGAGTCGGCGGCACCCGGGGCTTCTAGTTCGGACGCGGTGCCCCCTGGTGGCGCTCACCGCGCGCGTGGCCTTGGCTTCCGTGACAGCGGTCGGTTGGCCGTCACAGCAGCCCTCGGTTGGCCCTTTCCTGCTTTATAGCGTGCAAACCTCGCCGCGCCAGGGCCAAGGGACAAGTTGGAGCTGTTGATCTGTTGCGCAATTGCTATTTTCCCCAGAGCGGCTTTGTCTTTGGATTTAGCGTTTCAGAATTGCAATTCCAAAATGTGTAAGACGGGATATTCTCTTCTGTGCTGTCAAGGGTAAGAGTTGCGAGTGTAGATTAGAATTTCTATTGCTTTTAGTCTGTTAGTAATTTTTTGCTTTCAGCTATTATTTCTCCCATGAGTACTTTATATATGTTTCCTTTTCAGTTGAGAATTTGCCTCAATTTCTTAACATGTTCCCCCTCTTCTGCAGGGGCAGAGAGTGGAACGCTTGCGTTTCAAAATACTTGCTAATTTCTGTAAATTGTTATAAAAGTGAAAAGAAGTTTCTGCTCATCCTTTGTAGAAACTTTAAAAGTAGATATTTATATTTCTAACTTCTTTTGTAAATGAATTTTAGGAAAAAATTGGAATTCAAGGAAATGTGTACTTGATGTACAGTAAATACGTTTATGCTGTTAAATGTAAAGTTTTCGGTTAATTCCAAAGATCTATTGTAAAGTTTTAAGTTATGGACAATGTATTAATTGTGCTTTTTTTCCCCCTTTAAAGATGTTTGTCTTGAACTTTTCCCCAGTCTTCACTGGGATTGTATTCTTCTGGTTCCAACTAGTGAAGAATTAAATTGTACCTTCCGATTTATTTAATAGCTGCTGTTCAAGAGTTATCTATAGGAATGCTTGTTTGACTGAAGGATATATGATAAAAATGAACTTTAGTTTTTCTAATTTCCGGAATTGTCTACAGCCCTCTATTATTTTTGAATTTTTCTTTCTTTGCTGTGTAATATAACATTCCTTATACAAAAATGCGTGAAGCATATGTACCGCATTAAGTGTGTATTTTCCAATTACGTTTGATAAAAATAACTGCTTTTCTACCTTTGTAATCAGACATCGATTTGCATATTTGAAAACAGAAAAAGAACAAGAAAATTTAGAATTGATTTTGTTTATGATTCATATTAGATTGTTGTCATCCATAAAGATTTGAACAGAGTCAAACATTTTCTTGACCTTTTGTCAAAAAAACTCTCCAGGTGTGAAGTGGTAGTAGGATATAGTTTTTCACCTTCTGTGCAGAGGATGTGTTGATAAACAGGGCAGTAAGGAGAGCCTTAGATTCAGTATCTCCATTAGGTGGAAGGAACCATCCATTACTCTTTTCAAGGGTGTCTTGGAGAGATAAAGCACTTTCCTAGATGAGGGATGAAGTTGATATTGAAATAGACCGATGAGGTTATTTTTAAGTCAAACAAAAGAAAAATAGGACAGGCCTCTCATCTCCTGAATGAATGTTAAGCAAAGAACAACTTGACTTTTTAGATATGTGAAAAATCTCTTGAGAGGTTGTGGAAGCAGCATGTAGGAGGATAAATGCATAACTCACATCAGTCTTTTACGCATTAAAAATAACTTGGGCCATTTTGAAATCTTTCTTTCTTGCCCTGGGTTCTTATAAGCAATGTTGGGGGAAAAACTGACTCTGTCTTTAGGATTACCAGGAAAAGTTGAAAGCCAAATGCATCATTTTTCTTAATATTTGTTTTTATTGAGGATAAATCATGTTTAACAAAGCTGCATGAGAAAAAGGAACCCAACAAGTACATTTTTTTTTCTGGGAATTTCCTCTGTCCTGACTGAAGACATTTAATGGGGGTTTTGTGTCAATATTTCCTCCTTAACTGGTCCTCAAGCCTGGGTTAACTTTTCAGTATGCAGGAAGAATTTGGCACTAAGATAATAATAGATAAGTTACTGGGCACGTCCCTGGGTGCCAGACATAATTGCTTCACATGCATAATTTTACAGTAACCTCACGGGAAATATTATTATCCCTGGTTTCCAGGTTGGGAAAACCAGGCATAATAGTTAGATCAGGCATTAGGTTAGGAAAGGTTAGGAGAGAGGCATAGAGAAAGGCCAGGACCTGCTAAGGTGACCAAACTATTGAGTGGCCAAGGTAGCATTCAAACAGGTTTGACTCCTGGGGGCTTCTAATCACCACTTCCAGACTATACCAAAACTCCTTAAACTCTAAATAGGAAGAAAAGCTCACACTTTAAAAAGTGGGTAAGTTGAGATTTGCCTATTCTGGGGGAAGGAGAGGCCGGAATATAAAAGATTAATGTCTGCAGCTTTCCATTTAGCAAGACATTTAATCACTGTATGTGATGTGGGGAGGTGGACCTTGTTAAATACAGGGAGAGTGAATACAATCCATCAATGGAATTACCCACTGTGGTCCTTTTAAGGAAGACACAGAGGCCTCGGTGGATTCAATTTAGAAAGGCAGGACTGTTTTTTTTTTGAGATGAAGTCTTGTTCTGTTGCCCAGGCTGGAATGCAGTGGCCTGATCTTGGCTCACTGCAGCCTCCACTTCCCGGGTTCAAGTGATTCTCCTGCTTCAGCCTCCCGAGTAGCTGGGATTATAGGCACCCACTGCCCGGCTAATTTTTGTATTTTTAGTAGAGATGGGGTTTTACCATGTTGGCCAGGCTGGTCTGGTCTCGAACTCCTGACCTCAGGTGATCCACCCGCCTCGGCCTCCCAAAGTGTTGGGATTACAGGTGTGAGCCACTGTGCCAGTCTGTTTCTTAATATAATTTTAAAAATTTCTGATGTTTGGCAATGTCCAAGATTCTGCCTCACATTTTTCAGAAACTGTTTGCCTTTTTTCTTAATTAAATCTCTTAGCTACTGGAGTCTTTGCCTTTGTTTGCCTTGCTACTTGGTATATTTCTTCTGTTCCATTGGCTCTTTTTGTTTTGAAGTAGTGCTCAAAAATAAGTTTGGTAGTAAGAATATGGTGAAGAGTGTGACAGACAGGGTTAAACCAGGCTGAAGGAAAGAGAGCAGAATGGGGAAAATTTGAGTTGAAAACAGCTAGCAGAAAGCTGATGGCGCAAATTCAACCCTAATCTCATGTTTTGGCACTTCTGAACTATAGCAAGCATAAGGGCTCAACTCTTATCTAGTTGAAGCTTACTCTTGGGTCTTTGAGAATAGTACATCTCAAAATTAAACACTTTCTTAGTCCTTATTGTTAAGTTGTTTTTGGAATTATTGTCTTATTTGTCTGAATTAAGTGTGCTGCAGGACTTATAGGATCTTATGGATGATTTGCCTAAAAGTTGGTCCAGGTCAACCTCAGGGCATTTAAATGCTTGGTCCAGCCACTTTCTGAAAGTTGACTGAAATATGTTGCACACCAGGGTAGAGGAGGACAAGTTTACTAGATGTCATTTTTAACCTGCTTGTCTTCATCTCTGACTGTAGAAATGTATATTCATTATAAGTTTGCCACAAATAGAGAATAGAGTTTATTCTTTGATCATCTAATTTCTAGGAGCTATTGAAATTTCACTGCTACCTGCTTTTAAATAAGCGCCAACAAACATTTATTAAAAGGGCTTTAAGGTATAGGCCAAGATTTATTCAATTGCTAATGGTATGTTTTCTGTAAATGAAAGCAAAAATATGTTCAAGTGTATAATATTAAATATTAACATTCAGAAACTGTTGGAGAAATACAGATGGCATTTTTTTTTTTTTTTTTTTTTTTTTGAGACGCAGTCTTGCTCTGTCGCCCAGGCTGGAGTGCAGTGGCATGATCTCCGCTCACTGCAAGCTCCACCTCCCGGGTTCACGCCATTCTCCTGCCTCAGCCTCCCGAGTAGCTGGGACTACAGGCGCCCGCCACCACGCCTGGCTAATTTTTTGTATTTTTAGTAGAGATGGGGTTTCACTGTGTTAGCCAGGATGATCTCGATCTCCTGACCTCATGATCTGCCTGCCTCAGCCTCCCAAAGTGCTGGGATTACAGGCTTAAGCCACCGCGCCTGGCCTAGATGGATTTCTTATACCAGACTATACCCTAGACATGAAAACAAGACTGTTAAACAAAATCCTGTGCTACCTAAAGTTTGAGCCTTCTGTGTGTCAGTTTCTGCCATAATAAATAACTCTTAACTATGATTATTAAGTATATTAAGAACTTCGAGTAGGGGAGGCACGTTTAATCATTCGTTTTTATGGCATATATACTATAATACCTGTGTGTTGCAAATCCTGGTATTTAAAAGTCTTTTTGTGTATTTGAGCATGTAAGTTTATTTGGTCCAAACTGCTGGTACTAGTAAAGACAAGTCCAGGGCATAAGTAGGACTTACAGCACCAAGTTCGTCTTTTTTTTTTGAGACAGAGTCTCACTCGGTCACCCAGGCTGGAGTGCATTGGTACAGTCTGGGCTCACTGCACCCTCCACCTCCCGAGTTCAAGCGATTCTCCTGCCTCAGCCTCCCAAGTAGCTGGGATTACAAGTGTGTGCCGCCACACCTGGTTAATTTTTGTATTTTTAGTAGAGATGGAGTTTCACTATGTTGGCCAGGCTGAAACTCCCGACCTCAGGTGATCTGCTCACCTTGGTCTCCGAAAGTGCTGGGATTATAGGCGTGAGCCTCTGCGCCTGACCTCCAAGTCCATCTTTCAAAGGCTCTGTTGATAATTGACTCTTGAGAGTCATTACAGTCCATCAACAGCCTGTATTCTGAATATTTGTTTTTAATTCTAAGACAATGCTAAATAGCCATTCCAAATAAGGTTAGAACTGAGACTTTAGGGCCTGTATTATCAGCTGTACACTGACAAGCTCTGAACTCTATTGCTTTTTCAAATCAGAGAAGAAAAATGAGTAAGAAAAGAAAAATATGGATCACTTAGGCTTTGATGCCTCCTCTGAGTTTATAGTGTTTACCTTCTGTATTACTTAGGTGATCCTCTCTAATGGCATTTTAAATCTCTCTTGATACTTGTCTTACTTATGTATCTGTTTTTTTTTTTCCTCTATAGTAGATAGAATTTAGAGATATATGTGTATTTTAAAGTAAGATACAATTTACGTACCTTACAATTTACCCATTTAATCTAATTCAGGGTTATGCAACCCTATGAATTTAGTAGTTTATTCATAGAGTTATGCAACCATCACTGTAATCAATTTTCAACACCCTCAAAAGAAACCCCATATCCATTAGCAGTCACTCCCCATTTCCCCTCAACTCTCCTGGCCCCTGGTAACTACTCAGTTATTTTCTGTACCTATGGATTTGCTTATTCTGGACATATCATGTAAATGGAATAGCATGTAAATGGAATCATACAGTATTTATCCTTCTGTTGCTGGCTTCTTTCACAGCAATATGTTTTCAAGGTTTAAAAATGTTGCAACGTATATCAATAGCGTCATTCCTTTTTATGGCTGCATACTATTCCATTGTGTGGCTATACCACATTTTATTTATCCAGTTGATGATCATTTGAGTTGTTTCCACTTTTTATGTTTCTGTTTGTTTCTTACAGCAGTGGTTCTCAAACTGTTGTATATTAGACTCACCATCAGTATTTAAAAAACTAATGCCCAGGCCATAACCCTCATGAAATCAAAATCTCTGGGGGTGGGGCCCAGGCATCACTATTTTTTAAAGGTTCTGAGGGGATTCTAATGAGCAGTCAGGTTTGAGAGCCAGTGCCCTAGGGCAGCAGTCCACAACCTTTTTAGCATCAGGGACTAGTTTTGTGGAAGACAGTTTTTCCATAGAAGGAGGTAGAGGATGGTTTCAGGATGAAACTGTTCCACCTCAGATCATCAGGCATTAGATTGTCCTAAGGAGCTGGCAACCTACATCCCTTGCATACTCAGTTTACAACAGGGTTCCGGCTTCTCTGATAAACTGATGCTGCTGCTAATCTGACAGGAGGTGGAGCTCAGGCGGGAATGCTCGCCTACTGCTCACCTCCTGCTGTGTGGCCTGGTTCCTAATGGGCCACTGACCCCTCCGCAGCCAGCAGGTGGGGACCCCTGCCCTAGGGGACCCACCTCAGTGCTTGGTATCCATTGAAGTGTATAGTGATTTAGAAAATCTGGTTAGGATGTCTTATTTAAATCATGAAAGCAAGTGCTTTTGTCTTTGATCACTGCCCTTCACAGCCTTACAGTTAACACCTACATTCAGGAACTGTGTTTCAAAGTGCCTGGCGAGTGTTTGAAACTCACTAAATATATATAACCTGGGCTCATTAAACCCCTCCAGAAGGTTTGGGTAACTTTGTTATGAAAGGGCTTCCCTGAAGTGGGTCAGCAGGATTGCTCTGTGTTTTTTCAGGAATGTGGCCTGTGATAACTTGCAATCTAGATTATTTGGAAATAGCACTGAGAGAAGCCAGTGAGGACAGAATGCTCAGAAGCTTGGGATAGGTGTTGAACATCCTGGAGGCCAGGAGGGAACACTGTCTTACTCTAGGAAGCTGTGTTCCTGGGCCTCATTATCTTCCTCCGTTAAAAACAAAAGACTTAAATCTGTACAGCAACTTTCAGCAACTTCATTTTTTGGTTCTCTGTATCTGCCTGATAAAGTCCCACTTTGTAGTGGCTCCCACTTATATTTACCTAAATGGCTTTTGGGTTGACATATTTGGAAACTGGGGCTAACTTCCAAACTGTTGGCAACTTGTGTGTGGGTGTGCGTGCCACAGCACAGCAGTCCCACTTGAGAGACTTGATGGTGTGATGGTCGGGGGGCTTCTGAAGTTGGCTTAGCCCCAGCCCTATACACCCACCCCACAGATGGTGGGAACAAGCCCAGAAGAGAGTGGGTAACTCTGTCCACTGTGGCCTCCACAGCCAAGGTTGCCAGGCAGAGCTCACAAGGCCCAATTCCAGTCTTGTCTTTGACCGTTGCCCCTTTGTGTGGGGGGGTGTATTTAGTCACCTTTCTGGAAGCATGCTTTTCTAATTCTAGTCATCAGTAGTTTGTTGCTTTAAGATTTTGAAAATGGTATCCTGTTATTTTACTTAGGAGTTTCGTATTGAATGATGTACATAATGTGATTCAAGTACCTCAAAACAGAAGGACTTCAGTTAAGATTTAGGCTCTATGCAACATACACTTCTTGCATTTTCTCATTCAATGTCCTTTCCTTTTTTTTTTTTTTTTTTTGCAAGAATGTAGCTGACATTCAGAGTAGATTAGTACCTTCAATGTCTGTGTGAAAGAAATGACCTTAATATGAGGACAATATTGACTGTGTATTTAGGGGGCCCACTGTTAAGGCGTATAGAATTTTGCTTTATTTCAGACCTGACAATCTCTTGTCTGCTCTGCTTCTGCATAAAATTATAATACTGCACATGGATGTAAAACCCAACCTATTCCCTGCCTAAGGGACTAGAATAGAGGGAAGAATGACTATAGTTCTTTGTTGCCTTTTGTGAAGGTAACAGGCACAGAGGTATGATGCATGATGGAATTATATACCTCTTCTTGAGGTGTTTGAGGGCTGACTAAGGACCTGTACTTTTTTTTTGGTTTGTTTTGCAGTACTGGGGCCAGGGAGCCTTGCTGTTGCGTCTAGAGAGTGTTGAAGAACCATGAATATTTCGCAAAAAGAAAATAATTTTTTTAACCATTAAAATTCCTGGTAGTGACTTCCTCTGGCAAGTAAAAAACTCTCATTTTCCTTAAAAAATGAGAGTTTTTTACTTGCAGTAGGAAAACTTGCCAATTTTTCATGTTATTTTTATTCTTGATGATTCTCAATGAGACATAATTAAAATATACATAGAAAAAACAACCGTAGGCCAGGTGCGGTGGCTCACACCAGTAATCCCAACACTTTGGGAAGTCAAGGTGGGAGGATCACTAGAGACCAGGAGTTTGAGATGAGCCTGGGCAACATATTGAGACGCTGTCTCCTCAAAAAATTTAAAAAATTAGCCGGATCCAGTGGTGCACACCTGCAATTGTAGCTATTTGGGAGGCTAAGGTGGAAGAATGGCTTGAGCCCAGGAGTTTGAAGGTGCAGTGAGCCATAATCATGCCACTGTACTCCAGCCCAGGCAACAGAGTAAGATCCTGTCTCAATGAAAAAAAAGAAAAATCAACCCTAGTGGACTGGAACAGGGCTGGTTTACTTTGTGTCAGCTGCAGTGCCCCCACTCGCCAACCCACATGTTCTTCTCCTGCTGGTTCCCAAGCAGAGACCAGGACCAAGAATGAGAATCATCCTGTGGGTGCCGGTTGTATCTTATCCTCCAGAGACAGCACTTCACCCTCTGTTAGAAACTTCTTTACCACACTGCCTGTTTGGTGAAATCCTTAGGGCAGTGACTTCCAAACTGTGATCCAGGGGCCACCCTTGGTGGGAGGATCAGGAAGGAGGGGGAATGTATCTTAAGAAAAGTTGGGGGAAGCTCATATCTCTTCTCGTTGATCCTGAGAAGTAAAGTCTTTCCTCCTCAGAGAGATGCGGGTAGACATGACTCGCCTAGATAGAAACTCATTCGTCTCCCTCCCTTCTGCCTCTGCAGGCCTCTTGGAAGTCTGGGTCCCCGGGAGTATGCGGCTCTTGCTCTGTGCTGCAGGTTTCCAAAGTTCACTTGATAACAGTACAATTGTGCTGTAAATTGTGCAGTAATGGAGATTGAGGAAACGATTAGTCTTTCATCTTCATTCATGTTACCAGCTCACTTCCTATGGTGTGAAAAGAACCAGACTTTGGAGTTAGGAGACATCTGAATACAGACAGAACTGGCAAGATTATGGGGAAGAAAAGGGAAAAGTAATGAATATTTTCAAAGAGGTTAAGCCATTTGGCCAGGACAACACTGCTTGCAGGTAGCAGAACTGGGATTTTGACTGTCCATAATCCCTATTCTCTGCTTGTTTTACTCCTTCCCTCTCTTCTTTCTTTTTTCATTGTCTAATGACCTACAGACATTCTGTCAGCTGCTAAAGAATGAGGGACTCCTTTATAAAGATTGATAGGACAGTGCCGCTACTTAAGGAGTTCCTTCCATGTGGACCAGTGGGGGCGCTGTTGACGCATGGGCTGGACTTCTCTTTGGAGCAGAGTCCCGTTCCACGGATCGTTGTGACAAGCAGAAAGTGCCCCACCCCACCTCCATACAATTCCTAATGCTCCTGGGTGATACAACCGCCCCAGTGGAAGCACGGTGGTGCATGGACTTCTAGAGACCATTTGAAGCCAGGACATTGCTGCTTGTTCTTAGGAAATGGCAGAATATTACTTTCTTGTTTTTTGTAGGGAAGCCTGCCATCTCCCCAGGTGGCAGCTTGTTTACACCTTTTATCCTAACCTGAAGCAGGTGATGGGACAGAGGTCATGGAATATAATGAAAGTGCCACAAAGGTAGAGTCTGGGTATATTTTATTTACGCAGGTAGAGTGACTTGTCCAGATCCCTTCAGGCAGAGCAACATTTAATATGGTAATTGTTACTGCTGAAGTTGGCCATTTCTCAGACCTACAGCTGCAAGGAATTGGTAACAAAAGGATAAACTAAACATTGTTACTATTTTAATTTTCAAGGAGATGAAGTTAAAATCATATATGTCATATCTCTCTGGGGCTTAGCCACCTTTTCTGCTGGGCACTTTTTGAAGAAGTCTGAATACTGAGATAGGAGAGTAAAGGGGGGAAAGTAAGTTTGCCCACTTCTCATCCTTTTTCTGACCATCAGCCTGAGGGAAGTAACTAGAATCCGCTAAGAAAATTCACTTAATCAGCAGTTGATTGATTGTTATATTGTCCACATTGCAAAATTCTTTAAAGGATATTTGAAGATATGATCACATTTGTTCTCTTACAATCTATTTTATTGTTTATTTGAAGGGGTGAGTGTTAATAGTTCTTAAGATATCGTACTTTATTTCCAGTAGCATATCCAAGAAATAATTTAGAAGTATTGTTAATGGGAATGATGTTAAATAATTTTTCTATGACTAGTAGTTGGGACATATATGATATAAAACATGGTATCTTTGTTACTTAAGTAATTTGAACTCTAACCCCATATATCTTAGGTAGACAATGAAAATACTGAATTGTGAGTCTAAATAATATACACTTACTCATTCCGCAACTATTTATTAGGTATCTACACACCCTAGGAAACTTTGAGGGCATGAAGCTGTTTTAATCTTCCAAGATAATGCAGCACGTATCCCCCTTGAGGGACATTTGTTTTTCAAATTGCTCCTCTGTGTCTCCTCTGCTTAGGATATGAGTTCCTGTAAGTAAAGACTGTATTTTAATCTTTTGTGTAATTCTGATGTCTAGCGCCATGCCTGGTGCTTACGTAATAGTTGCTCAGTCAGTTTGAGGGTGAGTCCATTAACTGCCCTCTAGGAGCTTGATATTTAATATAAACTAGTCTGTGATACATGACAATGCTGTGACAGTGCAGATGAGAAAATGTGACTTCTAACTGGGGTGCTCAGAGAGGATATCCTGGAGGAACTGCCATTTTAACTAGACTTTTCTTTTAAGCAGGTAGATTTTGTTTGGTTCAGGCTTCAGCTGGAAGCCCAAGCAATGGTGCAGATATGAGCTGGACTATGACAGAATATTGGGCCAGTGGGGCTGACAAGGTTAACTTGGGGGTTGCCATAGAGGGCCTTCAGTGCTCATGTGCACTGTTTCAAGTTTGTACAGGGCATCTGGAAACCATGGAAGAAGATTCTGGAAAGGGCAGGGCAGGTAAACTGGATGTGGATAGGAAGTTACTGTGGCAGGTGAATTGGAAGATGGACAGGTTGGAGGCAGGGAGATGGTGAGCGGGCTCCTGCCAAGGTGTAGGTCTGAGCATTGTTGTGACGGCTTAGTTGGTTTGACATCAGCACACAGATTGAGGATCTGTCATTGTAACTCTAAATTGTATCCTTGTTAGACATGTAAAAATAACTTTTTAGAGCCTCCGTTTTTAAGGAGGGAAGTGGATTGTGCTCAAGCTTGCATGCTCCGCTGTTCCTGTGCTTTAACAGATACTCATCCACCAGTGTGGTCACTGATGAAAGGAGAGGAAAAACTAGCCAGAAGTTGCCATTTTGCTTAAAGAATGGATTCCTTTCTTCCTCAAGGTGGCACAGAGAGTTTCTGTCTTTTTACCCTTCTCTTAGATTGATTTACTATTTTTAGTAAATTCTAACAGTCTGATCCTTGCTTCTAATTGCAATGATTAGCAATATTTGCCCAAGACAAGAAAAAACAATTTCCTCTCTTTTCTCTCCTATGAGCTTTTCCTGTGAGCCCCAAGCAGACAGATGTGGACATCTAGCAATGCTGTTAACAACAGCTGCAGTCCGTTGGACTCTCTGCAACACTGGGCACGGTACAAAATGCTCTGACAAACTCTTCTGCCCTTTGCAATCCTTACTACGCCCTGTGAGGTGAGGAGTATTCTTCCTGTTTTATAGGTGAAGAACTGAGACAAAGAGAGGTTATGTCATTAGATTTTACAATAGGGTGTGTTTCCGTTTCATCATCTTTACATTGATGTTACTGTGACATCATCTTCCTAGAATTAACTAAGTGAACTGGGCACAGGAAATAGCACATGGCACACCTTCAGCAAATGGTGGTTGTGATCATTTTCATCATTCCATTTCTTCCTGAAAAAAATCCCTTTTTTTTTTTTTTTTTTTTTTTTTTGAGACAGAGTCTCACTCTGTCGCCCAGGCTGGACTGGTGTGATCTCGGCTCACTGCAAGCTCTGCCTCCCGGGTTCACACCATTCTTCTGCCTCAGCCTCTTGAGTAGCTGGGACTACAGGCACGGGCCACCACGCCTGGCTAATTTTTTTGTATTTTTAGTAGAGACGGAGTTTCACCATGTTAGCCAGGATGGTCTCGAACTCCTGACCTCGTGATCTGCCCGCCTCGGCCTCCCAAAGTGCTGGGATTACAGGCATGAGCCACCATGCCTGGCAAAAATCCCTCGAGTTCCAGTGTAAACACTCACGCCCTTTTTTGCTGTTTGCTATAACAGCATTCTCCTTGGTCTTCTTGTCCTTGTGTGAGGTCCTGGTTGTTGTGGAGACTGAGGTCTTCTGAGACAGAAAACCAACCCCATAGCAAGGCCTGGTGTGTGCCCTAGAATGGCAGAGGCCCCACACGTTGCCCCGGCTCCTCTGGAAGACCCTCCAGCCTGTCTGCTGGATTCCTTGTACTTATGAGGATTGTTAAACCATCTCATAGGATTCCTTTCCAGACTCAGCCCTTCACTTGTGGCAGCATTTCTTACTCTGAGGTTCTGGGCCTAGAAACCCAGTGTCCATAGGCAAGGTCTAGGGACAGAGAGTTTATAGAAAGTGGGAATGCATCAGTGGAAGGCTAAATCCAAACAGGAACTGAGCTGGCCTGGGTGGCTTTGTCCTTTTGCCATCCTCGTAACCCTTTAAAGGCTTTAAGACACTTCTTTTGTAATAACTACCCCTAACTAAATTTGGCCAGAGCTGTGAAGGGAAAGAAAATCTAAGACCCTTGAGGGAGATGACAGCCGAACGTTTTACATTTTTACTACCTTTGTTGTTGCCATGCACGGCTGATACATAAACAAGTAATGGCCTCATCTTCTATTCTTTTATTTACTAGTTAGACCCAGAACCCTAAAAGGTAGATGCTTCTCATGGTCATTTGGCATTTGCAACAGGAGCTGAATTTATTCATAGTACTAATACCTCATCCTTGGACATCCTTGGGTTGTCCGATATTTTTAAGGGGCATTTACATCCTTTGTTTTTCATATGGAAAACTTTTCCGTAAGGGCTGGTATCATCTTGGCCTTCCATTGCAGGAACAGCATAGGGAGGTTCGGTGGCTAGGCCACAGTTACCCACACGGCTAGGTAGCAGCAGAGGCCCCACCTGGCACCCCCTGGCTTCCTAAGCACATCGCACTGTGCAGCCTCCCTGAGGAAGCCTCGAGTGGATAGGAACTCTGGTTCTTTAAGATAAACCTGAGTTGGATCTCACTGTCACCATTTATCAGATGGGGCGATGTCTTCAGGCAAAAGTACTTAACCTCTCTGTTTTTGTTTCCTTACTCCAAAATGGTAATGATCATACTACTACCCACCTGGGTGGATTGGTGTGCGTATGAAGGAGGTCATGGGGACAAGTGGTTGGAAGAGTGTTGAGCACATAGAAAGTACAAGATAAAAATGGTGGCCATTATGTTACTAGTTAGACTATATCATACTTGTCTTTATCTGGGCTTAGAATCTTGACACTGAGATCTTTCATTCTCAGATCTTAATATGAAAGCTTACCAGGTAAACACTACCCCAACATAATTATTTAGTGGGTTCATACATGTGAAAGCAGTTGAAATACAATTTCTGAACTCCGGGTTAATTTATATCTTTAGTTGGAACAGGTAGTACCCTCCCAGCACCTAAGGCCTCTCACTTCTATCCATTCTTCGGATGACCTTTGCAATAATCATGGTAATTGAATAGCATCTGCACCATAACATTGTTGAATAACATCAAAATGATCCATTTAGCCATCATGAGCCTTCCTAGTAATTCAGACTCACACCAGTTCTTTCAGGTTATTGAGTAGCTTTTACAAATAATTGCTAACAGTACAAATACTGTCTCAGGTATTTTGGAAGGGTGAATTTTCCCATTGATTTCAGTGTATCTTTAGGAGGTAATTTGCAAAACCGAAGAGTTTGGTTCCGTCAAAGTCACCCCTAAGGAGTGTGGAGGACCACATTGTAGGTTTATGCAGCACTGTCCCTCACGCTTGAAATTTGGCTCATGCAACCAAGGAACTGAATTTTTAATTTTGTTAAATTTTGATTTAAATTTTAAAACAGAAATAGTATAAAATATTTTTCTGTTAAATATACCTTGTAGTGTTGGCAAGACTACATTTCGTGTTACCATGCTGGGTAAGATTTCTTGTAGTGTGTATTGTGTTTTGTTGCCTCGTTAATAATTTTCTTATTTTGGTTGCATGTTAAAATAATTTTGGATATATTGAGTTAAATAAATATATTGTTAAAATTAAATTCACTTGTTTATTTTTTTGTTGGTGAGGCTAGGCTACTAAAAAATTTAAAATTACCCATGTGGATTGCATTATATTTCTATTAGTGCTGCTTTAGCTGAAAGTAGCCTATTTAAAAAAAAAAAATCATTATTTTCAGACTTATGGACTTCATAGAATCAGAGGTATTTAGAGGAAAGGATCCTGGGGGTCACCTAACCCAGCTCCAACCTTTTGCAAGTGATAAGACCAAGGCCAGAGGCTACTATAAAATGACTGACCTCCTCCCAGATGGGGACTGGATCCCAGTGGCTTTATAGCCTTTGCCTTGGATCCTGGTTTTACTTGGAAACATAGCAGACATCAGAGTTGCAGAGAAATTCTACCAGACCCGGAGTGAAGAAAATGCCTTATTTATTTATTTATTTATTTATTTATTTATGGAGACCGGGTATTGCTCTGTGGCCTAGGCTGTAGTATAGTGGCAGAAACATGGTTCACTGCAGCCTCAACCTCCTGGGCTCCAGGATCCTCATGCCTCAACCTTCTGAGTAGCCGGGGCCACAGGTACGCGCCACCACGCCTGGCTATTTTTTTTTTTTCTCTTTTGTAGAGACTGCATCTTCCATGTTGGCCAGGCTGATATCAAAACTCCTGGGCTCAAGTGGTCCTCCTACCTTGGTCCCCCAAAGTGCTGGGATAACAGGTGTGAGCCATCATGCCTGTTTTGGCAGTTTTTAGGGGCCCACACTAATTTTGAGCCAGGTTTGCGCTTGATAATGTAATGCTGGAGGCTGAGCAGGGGAGATGATCTGCCTGAAAGGGCTGAGAACTGGGAGGCTCTTATTCCTATAGTATTGAGCAAAGGCACAGTCTTACAGAACCACACAATATTCAGAGCTTGCGGGTTGGAGAAGGAAAGTCCTCTGAAAAATAAGAAAGAGAGTACAGAGGCCAGGGGCGGTGGCTCATGCCTGTAATGCCAGCACTTTGGGAGGCCCAGGCAGGCGGATCACCTAAGGTGAGGAGATCGAGACCAGCCTGACCAACATGGAGAAACCCTGTCTCTACTAGAAATGCAAAATTGGCCAGGCATGGTGGCGCATGCCTGTAATCCAAGCTACTTGGGAGGCTGAGGCAAGAGAATCGCTTGAACCCTGGAGGCGGCGGTTGCGGTGAGCTGAGATCACACCATTGCACTCCAGCCTGGGCAACAAGAGTGAAACTCTGTCTCAAAAAAAGAAAAGAAAAGAAAAGAAAAAGAAACAGAGTACAGGTCAGACATTGGGCAATTTTCTCATAACAGAATTTCATAGGCCATTAATTTGGTTACAGACTTGAATAGCACACAACAGTTCTCTAAGGGTCAGTTTCCAAAGTAATTCCTAATATTTAATGAATTTTTAAGTGATAGAAATTGCAGTAGGAAAGTCTAGCTTGAAATCTAATTTGTGTTAGGTTGACCAGGCGACAGCCACCCACCCCTGGATTCTGCTCAGTTAGGTCAGACCTGGGGCCAGTTGCCCATTTAGCATCTCAGGCCTCAGGATCCTCATTTATAAACCTGGGGTTTGAACTGCGGTCTCCATGATCACTGTCAGCTCTCCTTAGTCAGTTGGTTGTTCTAAATGTAGTTTAGTGGCCAGTAAACACCTGTTCCTGAGTGATACATCTTTAGAGAGAAAGCCTTTTCCTGGTCTTTAAGGAGCCAGTAGATGGGTCAACCTGGCTGGACTTGCTTTTTCAAGTCTGCCTTGTCTATTAGAAAGGCTGAGCTTACTGATTTTGCCTGTCACATTTGAGTGTTCCTGAGACTTTGCCCAACCTCGGTCTTATCTGCGGGTACCCCAGCCTCTGCATTCCTTGCCCCTACAAAATGTGCTGCCAGTTCCAAAGGCACAAATGAAAATTAGCTTGGCTGGAGCATGGCTAGGCACACACCAGTGGTTAAAGAAATGCTGTTTGCTGGCTGACACTTCTGGAGTGGAAGTTTATTCCTTTTTCTTTTTTTTTTTTTTTTTTGCGGGGTGGGGCAGAGTTTCGCTCTTGTTGCCCAGGTTGGAGTGCAATGGCATGATCTCGGCTTGGAGCGATCTCGGGTCACCACAACTTCCGCCTCCTGGGTTCAAGCGATTCTCTTGCCTTAGCCTCTGGAGTAGCTGAGATTATAGGCTCCCGCTACCACGCCCGGCTAATTTTTTGTATTTTTAGTAGAGACAGGGTTTCACCATGTTGGCAAGCTGGTCTTGAACTCCTGACCTTATGATCCACCTGCCTCGGCCTCCCAAAGTGCTGGGATTACAGGCTTGAGCCACGGCGCCCGGACTTTATTCCTTTCTTTGGCCTCAATTTTATTGTTAAGAGATAGTGGGAAGGGCCCAATTCTGAAATGATCCTGGAATTAATGTAGGAGGCCTTGTATAAGCAGTTAATGTGTATTTATTGAGTGGGTACCCTGTGCCAATATGATACAAGGTGTGAAGGACACATGAGTTGGGAAAGGCATGGGGAAATGCACGCTCACACTGCTGGTGCGAGTGTAAAAGGTACAATCTCTATGTAGGGCTATTTGGCAGTATATACTCTTTGACCCAGCAACTCCACTTTTAAGTATTTATCTTACAGATACCCTCACACATTTATGAAATGATTTATATACAAGGATATTCATTATAGCAATATTTGTAATGGCAAAAAGAAACAAAAGTCAGATGGGGGACTGATTAAATAATTATGTTATTAAGTAATACTGTTTCAGTACATCTGTGTAATGAAATAATGTCCAGTCATTAAAAATAGTGAGGCAAAGTCTGGGTGCAGTGGCTCACGCCTGTAATCCCAGCACTTTGGGAGGCTGAAGCCGGAGGATTGCTTGAGACCAGCCTGGGCAACATAATGAGACCCTGTCTGTACAAAAAAAAAAAAAAAAGTAAAATATTAGCCAGGCATAGTGGCACATGCCTGTAATCTCAGCTATTCAGGAGGCTGAGGTGGGAAGATTGCTTGAGCCCAGGAGGTTGAGGCTGCAGTGAGCTGTGATTCTGCCACTGCACTCCAGCCTGGGCAACAGAACAAGACCCTATCTTAGAAAAAAAAAAAAAAAGAAAAAGGGACAACTTACAACTCTGTGCCCTGATGTAGAACCATCTCCAAAATATATTAAATGAGTGTGGGATACTATGCTTATATGCGATTGTGTGTATTTAATGGCTTCCTAAGAAAACAAAAAAAACCCTGACACTAGTGATTGCCTTGGAGGAGGGTAACTGGGAAATTACTTTTGCAACTTTTAAATTTTATACCACGTACACCTGGTATCTATTTTTAAAAAGCCATTTTCATGCCCTAAACGAGTTTAGTCAGACCATAGTAAGAAAACCCTGTAAGACATACAAAGTATGGGGTAATTACTGGCTTTATGGGAAGACTGATTTCAATGCAAAACTCCCCCTATGCAAGCAAGTTGTCCTGATTTCAATGCTAAGCTCTCTTCAGGCAAGTTAAATTGGCTTGATTTGCCTGTTAAGTCGTATGGGGCAGGCAAGTCTGAGTGTCCAGAGGGCAGACCTTTAACTCTTAGTTTCCCGCCTTGGGAGAAGGCACGGGGCTAAAGTGGTTTCCAGAACGTGTCTGTTGTGGTGTGAACACCAAGGAGCAGTGGACAAGCTTCCCACGCTCAAGGTCAGAAGGTCTGGACTGGAGTCCTGCCTCTGCTACTTGGTGAATATGTGATTTGGGGCAGGTTGCTTAATCCCCGCAGCCTCAACATGTTCATCTAGAAATGAAGATTACAGGCCGGACGCAGTGGCTCACGCTGGTAATCCCAGCACTTTGGGAGGCTGAGGCAGGCAGATCATCTGAGGTCAGGAGTTCGAGACCAGCTTGGCCAACATGGCAAAACCCCATCCCTACTAAAAATACAAAAATTAGCTGGGCATGGTGGCAGGTGCCTGTAATCCCAGCTAATCGGGAGGCTGAGGCAGGAGAATCACTTCAACCCAGGAGGTGGAGGTTGCAGTGAGCTGAGATTGTGCCACTGCACTCCAGCCTAGGCAACAGAGTGAGACTCTGTCTCAAAAAAAAAAAAAAAAAAAAAAAGACTACAATACCTGGCCCACCTCCCTCATGCTACTGTAGTGAGGCTCAAATGAGATAGCACCCATGAACACTCCTGTAAACCATGAAGTATGCAAACACCAGGTGTAATAGAAGCTGTTAGGTACCTGTGAGGCCAGCAGACTAGAGCAAGAGATGCTAATTTAAAAAGAATTAAGGTGAAGCAAAGATCTTTTCCCTCTGCCAAATAACTTGGCAAGAGTTGTAAAATTAGAAAAGTAGACCCTTAGTAGTTTGATAATCCTTTGACCTCTGACCCTGCACAAATGATCTCACTCTTTAGACCTGTTCCCTTATTTGCAAAACAAGAGGGGCTGTCTGGGTGATTCCTGTGGTCCCTTCCAGTTGTAGCGTTCCGTGACAGTGTGGCATTAACAGTAATTCCCATCTTGGCTGAGATGGATGAGTCATACTAACTGAAAAGTCAAAAGACGAGGAAGAAGTCTCTTTATGTATGAGAATTTTCCTTGAGCTAGAGACTCAGAGCCTCTTGGGGAGGAGATGAGGGAAAACATTGCCACCACCAAGAAGGGAGACGAAGGATGTATAAAGAGAATGGAGATGTATTTACTTTTTTTTTTTTTTTTTTTGAGACAGAGTCTCACTCTGTCCCTCTGGCTGGAGTGCAGTGGCACGATCTTGGCTTACTGCCATCTCCACCTCCCAGGTTCACGCCATTCTCCTGCCTCAGCCTCCCAAGTAGCTGGGACACAGGCGCCCACCACCACGCCCTGCTAATTTTTTGTGTTTTTAGTAGAGATGGGGTTTCACCGTTAGCCAGGATGGTCTCCATCTCCTGACCTCGTGATCTGCCCGCCTCGGCCTCCCAAAGTGCTGGGATTACAGGCGTGTGCCACCGCACCCAGCCGAGATTATTTACTTCTTGTGTGTTCTTGCCATGTCCATAGCCTCCTTTGCTTTCAAATGCCCACTTGGGCTGGGCCTTTGGAAAATAGATTTAACCCTTGTTTATTGGAAGGATATTCACACAGTAGGCCAGTTATACACTTTGTGGCAGTCGTTACCTCCTCTGTGAGGTCCTTCTGTGCAGATTTAGTGGCACCTCCTCCATGCTGCCTGGGCTTCTACTTGCTTCTCATCACTTTGTCTCATAACTCAGATCAGAGACTGTCTCTTACTCATCTTTGTATCCCTGGCATCTGAGGGGTGGTATTTGATGGGTAGATGGATTAGTGATCCACTTAGGATATTTACACTAATCTTGTTGATCTTGACTACTACCTTTATAACCACCACCATTCTACAAGTTTTAACTTTTTTTTTTTTTTGAGACAGAGTTTTGCTCTTGTCACCCAGGCTGGAGTGCAATGGCGCGATCTTGGCTCACTGCAACCTCTGCCTCCCCGGGTTCAAGCGATTCTCCTGCCTCAGCCTCCCGAGTAGCTGGGACTACAGGCACCCGCCACCACGCCTGGCTAATTTTTTGTATTTTTAGTAGAGACGGGGTTTCACCGTGTTAGCCAGGATGGTCTCAATCTCCTGACCTTGTGATCCACCTACGTCAGCCTCCGAAAGTGCTGGGATTACAGGCGTGAGCCACCGCAACCAGCAAGGATCTTTTTTTTTTTTAAAGCTAAGTGTTTTATACATATAATAATATTGTTAATAAAATGTATCTAAAATTCATACCACCAGCACACAAGGTCTCCGGCTAGCAGCAGTAAATGGCATTTAGTACTTACTTAGCCCCCAAGCCTGGATGACTGACTGTACTGACTTTTAGCTATTTGTAGGTAGTTACATCTGAAAATTGACCAGGCACAGTGGTTCATGCCTGTAATCTCAGCACTTTGGGAGACCAAGGCAGGAGGATCAGTTGGGGCCAAGAATTTGAGACCAGCATGAGTAACATAGCAAGAACCATCTCTACAAAAAATAAAAATTAACCAGGCATGGTGATGCATGCTACTTGGGAGGCCAAGGTGGGAGGATCACTTGAGCCTGGGAATTAGAAGCTGCAGTGAGCTAGGAAGGTGCCACTGCACTCCAGCCTGGGCAACAGAGCAAGACTCTTAATCTCTTTTAAAAAAAAAGTCTGAAAAGGACCCCAAGGATTGAACTTTATCTTTACATTTATCTTTACAAATCCAGGATCAAAAGAGAGGGTAAAGGATCACTTGGGGAGTTTAGAAGTGGCAGAAGTATCTGTAGAAGCCTTACGGTGTGAATGTGCTGGATTGTGTGTGCCCACCCTCATGGGGGACTTCCTTGGAGGATGAGGGTACACCAGCATGGGCAGCACAGCTGTTTGACCTCAAGGTGGAGATCTGAGCCATCTGGTCAGTCCATGCCCAGTTAATTTCTATGGAAGTTTGGTAAAGTAGGTTAGGGAGTTGGATCCAATGTTCCTAAAGGTTCTGTTGGTAATATGGCAGGGGTCGGGTCAGGAGTGGGGAGGGTTGGATCATTCTAATAGCAGTACAAGACCTAATCCCAAAGGTGAGAATTTCCTCTCTGTGGAGGACAGCATTTAGAACTCAATACGTACATGGCTTGTTCAAAAATGGGGAAGAGATTAGAAAAATTTATCCTAATGTTTGCTTGTCAAACCAAGCCATTCTCTCAGCAAAGTAGTGAAACCCTTACATAAGTCCTTTGAAGCCTAGCAGCAGTATCCTACTCAAACACAAACCACCAAAAAAAAAAAAAAAAAAAAAAAAAAAAACCTCCTTGAGGACTCAGATGTGAAACCTCTCATGGAAAATTCAGTACCATGTGCTTTTTGTAGCAGGTAGGATCACCTGCTGTTTTGGAAATTAACTTTTTTTCTGACATCTTTTTGACCGAACTCTGCATGTGCCTCTTGAGAAAATAATCCAAATTCTTGCTTTCTTCACTTTCCAGTTTTGCTTTATCTTTGCATCATGCTCTGCAGTTTACAGACAAGCATAATGGGTGAGAGTTCCAGTAAATTGGCTGGATCATATTTCTTAGATTGAGTCATGACTGAGGAACTTGTTTGGGAACAGGAAGCAGCCCATGAAAACGGCTGCACATAGTAACCTGCCAGATTGAAGAAACTGGACCACTTTTTAGTGGAAAGATAAAAGGGCAGAAAAATGGTTCTATAACTCAGGGAATGGTAAATTTGTGAACTAGGGTTTTAACTTGTTGAATAATACGTCTTTGTGTGTATTTGGGCTTTTTTATGCTGTTAAAAGTCTCTAGTTATTCAAGATAAGGGAAAGGAAAACTTGGATTCGTGGTAACTGTTGCTACCTCTTAAGTGTCTCTGCTGATGTATACAACATGTTGCTAGGCCAGTTATTTTTTTTAAGGCACTGTAGTTACATAGAAATAAACCTGGCAACATTTACACTTGGCCTCGATAGGCTGTAAGGCCCCTTTTGTCTCCAGTATTCTGTGTTTCTGTATTTTAATCACTTACTTTACAATTATCGTAGCAACACAATCAAGATAGCAAATCAGTCTAATAAAACCAAAAGTACTGGAATGTGGGAAATAGAAAGAATGACCTAGAATTCTTGCTGAGAAAACAATTGGTATTGCTATATTCTTGTAATGCAGTGTGAGAGAAGCCAGATAAGTAAATAGGCAGATACATATCTATGAAATGTAGTCATCAGCAAGATGTATTTTAAAAACACATCTGCTTGGTGTCATTTTGCTTTATCTAATAAGGATTACGACTGCAAGGCAGAGATTTGTAAATGAAGGAGATCTCTGTTGTTTTTGTTTTGTTTTTGCTTTTGTTTTGTTTTGTTTTAAGACAGGGCTGGAGGGCAGTACATGATCATGGCTCACTGCAACCTTCATCTCCTGGGCTCAAGTGATCCTCCCACATCAGTTTCCCAAGTAGCTGGGACTACAGCAGTGTCTCACCATGTCTGGCTAATTTTTAAATTTTTTTGTAGAGTTGAGGCCTGTGTTGCCCAGGCTGGTCTCAAACTCCTGGGCTCAAGTGATTCTCCCACCTCAGCCTCCCAAAGAGCTGGGATTACAGGTGTGAGCCACCGTGCCTGGCTGTTATTTTATCAATTCCTCAAAATTCAAGCATGCCCTCAAATGTTTTTGCAGCCTCATATAGCTCTTAATTTGGTTTATATTCATCCAGATGGTAGGATATGATTCATGTTCCACCTGGTTTTGTTCAGAAATACTTAGACAGCGTCTATGGAAAAAAACATTGAACCAGATTTAGCTTTTAGGTAAATAATATAATCACCTGGGAATAATATGAAGAATGAAATGAAAGAAAGAAAAATATAATCAAGTGTAACTTAGACTCTGAATGCTGGTAACTAAGATTTGGATGAAGGAAGGATCTCAGGGGAATAACATTAAAATAAGATTTTTTTTAAATGGAAATACATGATTTTAAGAAGGAATAACTTAAGACATTCCAACTTTATACTACATGAAAGTAAAAAGATCAAGGATCAGTTTTCTCTTTGGAGCAAGGCTCAGTTTCGCTTTCTGTTGAGAGTTAGTAGTGTGTATAATTAATTTTTTTAACAGTTTATTGATGAAATTTATTTTTAGAAGGAAATCTCCCACCACCTTCCTGTCATTCTCAGGGCAAGATAGAGGGTAGGAGAGGGAAGGGAGACTCAGGGGGAATGGGAGGTGCAAGCCTTAATTAGACATTTGAGTGTCTAAAAGATTACTCTTCATTTCAAATACTTTGTCTCAGTTTACTGAATAGTTTTAATTTAGGACAGGGATTGTATTATCTTTGCTTTATCTTTTCCAATATTTTGGATCATCTAAGCATGATAGATGCTGGTTTATTCAAGGCACTAAAATTGACTTGCAAAAGACATATTTAATATGGATTCTGTGTTCAAGTCCTTTCTTCTTTGTTTATCCTGGTACAAAGATGTTTGTTTTAAAGTGGTATGAGTTAATTGTCCAACTTCAGATTTCCCTAAAATGTGTAACAGATTACCCAGTTGGCAAATGATGATATATATTTTTAAACATGAATATTTGTTAGGCCAGATGGTGATTTAACATGAATTGTCCAACATTTGTGTTTCTTATCAAATTGTCTTCTTTTGTCTAAGCCAAGCTAGCAACATAATTTGGAACACACTCAGGAATCACTAAAGGACAAGAGCAAAAAAAATTCAGACACCAAGTGGCAGACGGCATTTGCTCCATATGCCACGCAAAGGCTCCCGGCCAGTGCTCGCATGGCCCTTGGGAAGCTTTCTCACCCGTTGTAAAGAAGTATCTGTGGAGTGCTGTGCAACCCATCTACCTGCTTTCCTCTCTCTACCCAAACCCTACTTATCTAACACTTTGTACTGTGGCCTTCCTCCATGGGGGACTTGCACTTCCTCAAAGCCCTGGATTTCTGTGCAGAAGAGCAGTTTTAGTTCTTCCTTAGGCACTTCCCTTTCCTCCTGTCCAGTGTCATGTTCTTGTTTGTTATGGGCTCCACCCAGACGATTATTTCCTCTTAGATGATGTGTGAGCCTTGCAGAGAGCTGGGTCATTTGTGGAATAAATCATGTGCCCAGTCACACGGCTCCTTACAGGAAATGGTTGGTGCATATTAGCTTAGCACAAAATACAGTAGTGAGCTTGTGGTCCCCAACAGTGAGTCTTCAGTTAACTTCTGCTGTTTGTTTTTTTTTTTTAACATAAAGCTTTGAATGTTTCGTACAGTATCAAATCTCTGCAGGATTTTGCCTGCTGAAACAGATGTGAAAATCTGAGTAGCACAGAGTATGACATTAAGGCCATAACAATAAACCTATTGTTACTGCATTCTAAATTTGATCAAGATGTCTGTTTTTGGGAATCCAAAATAGTTGCTTCAAATTTAGCTTTTTTCTTTTATGAAGCAGTTTTTTTTTTGTTTTGTTTTGTTTTGAGACCTCTCATAGCAAGAAAAAACATTACATAAACTTTTTTTGGAGACAAGGTCTCACTTTGTTACCCAGGCTGGAGTGCAGTGGCACGATCTTGGCTCACTGCAGCCTCAACCTCCTGGGCTCAAGCAGTCCTCCCACCTTAGTCCCCCAAGTAGCTGGGACTACAGGCACATGCCACCACGCCCGGCTAATTTTTGTATTTTTAGTAGAGACAGGGTTTCACCATGTTGCCCAGGCTGGTCTCGAACTCCTGAGCGCAAGCGATCTGCCCGCCTCGGCCTCCCAAAGTGCTGAGATTATAGGCGTGAGCCACCGTGCCCGGCCACATAAATATAAACTTAAAAATACACAGGAAAACCTTTCAGAACACTTTGAAACCTATTTTGGTCCTATTACGATTGCACTGAATGTCCCCCAGCCTAATGAATAGCAATTAGATGTCATTTGGTGGCATTCTTGGTGGAGACAGTAAGCTAGGGCCGCAGGAGCTGCTTAGTCTCCCAGGGTCCAGCATTGTTTCAGGTAACGTGAACAGGATGCTCAAGAGCTAGTCTAAATAATGCTTCATGTCTTATTTTTCCTGTTTGTTGATAAGGATTCATAAAGATGTCTTTTTCTGGTCATGTCAAGGGAAATTCAAATAAAAAACATTGAATTGGTTTGGAGTTGTCCATTGAAGGGTACTCACAGCAGGAATTGAGTGGCAGTTGAATGTGTGTGTGTGTATGTTTGTAAACATTTATATTAGAGTGTATGCAAATGTATATGGGCGTGCCCACTGCCATCACCATTACCCCCACCAACAGTAACAAAACCACCATCAACAGCAATATCCACCAAAACTTCTAATTTGCTTATTAATTTGCTTTATTATTTGTAAATAATTCAGAATCTCTGAGATCAAAATCCTTTTTTATTACAACATGTTAATAGTAGTCTAATTCAGACCTGCCCTGAGGAAGAACCAAGCAATGAAGCTGTCCATGATTTTAGAAGTTAATTGGCTCATTCTTTCTGACCATCTAGGTAGTCCCAACATTATTTTAGGCTCCCCCTAGTTAGGTCCACAACCTCATTATTATCCATTGGCCTGGACTTTGGTCTCGCTTATACAGCAAGTAGTAGAGCCTATCACTGTCAACATGTAAACATTTGCATATTTTACATTTATAGAGAGATACTTTTCACGTGCCTCATTTGATCCACTAACATCTGTATGCTTGGGTAGGATGGAATAATTAAACAATGTATAGCTAAAGCCATCCAAACCCCTCAAATATTATCATCTGATGGGAAGGAAAAGGGGGGGAAAGGAAATTAAATAGTTATTGCAATTCTTGGCATGATTGACACTGACAATTATAAATTCCATTCAGTATTTTCTTCCAGCTCATGAGGGTTGGTTGTAAGGATACTTTGCAAGTCAGATTTATGAGCAGATGTTTGCAACCTAAATTGCTTCAGTTGCATGAAAAAGTCACAACCTTTTACTGATTTTTATCCTGGGATCTCCTTAACAAGAAAAAACCTCAGGACCAGGAAGTCTAGGGTGAGGCAGGGAAGTGTCAAAGTGCACTTTTCCCCAGGTACAGGGACAAGTATTTGAGTTTCTTTGATTGACTTTGCAAAGAGCTTTGCACACTTTGCACATCAGTTCTTGAGATGGGTGGGAACATGGACTGCCTATTTTACAGAGTTCAATTAAGATTGCAGGATCATGCATTCCTTTCATTTTTGGTGCTAGTACCTAGAAGATGGGAACATATTGAACACTTAATACCTTGCTTGGGCAGATAGCTCCAGTTTGCAGAAAGTCTAGACAGGGTACTCTGCTATATATCTAGATTTACTGAGAAGAAGCGGCCCAAGCTAATCAGAATTTTAAAGTAGGTTTCTCAGCTGGGCGTGGTGGCTCACACCGGTAATCCCAGCACTTTGGGAGGCCGAGGCAGGCAGATCACTTGAGGTCAGGGGTTCGAGACCAGCCTGGCCAACATGGCGAAACCCTGTCTCTACTAAAAATAGAAAAATTAGCCGGGCATGGTGGCACGCACCTGTAATCCCAGCTATTCAGGAGGCTGAGGTGAGAGAACTGCTTGAACCCTGGAGGCAGAAGTTGCAGTGAGCTGAGATTGTGCCACTGCACTCCAGCCTGGGCGACAGAGCGAGACTCCGTCTCAAAAAAAATAAAATAAAGTAGGTTTCTCTATACCTTTGAATTTTCTATCTCCCATGATAACCTTTGGGTAAACATGTCCATCAAAATGGAAACAAATCATTTTTTAAAATAGAAATTATTCTCATACCTATTTTAGTGGGAATCCCCCTGAGAAGATAGCCATGTATAGTCGACTGAATGCTCTGTGGTTGCTATTTTGTTGCTCTTGGCCAGGAAATTGATCTAGGTGACCTACAGACTTAATCTGACCTGCAGACTGGCCGCTTCATACTACTAAGATTCCAAAGCCAAGTGTATATACAGTCGGCCCATGTAGCCTCTGGTTCCACGATGCAACCAATGGCAGATTGGTTCAAAAATATTTGGAAAAAGGCCAAGCACAGTGGAGTGGTTCATGCCTGTAATCCTAGCACTTTGGGAAGCTGAGGCAGGAAAATCACTGGAGCCCGGGAATTCAAGACCAGCCTGGGCAAAATGGCAAGACGCCATCTCTACAAAAAGTAATTAGCTGAGCTTGGTGGCATGTGCCTGTAGTCCTGGCTACTTGGGAGGCTGAGGTGGGAGGATCACTTGAGCCCAGGTGAAGGCTGCAGTGAGCCATGATTGCATCACCACACTCCAGCCTGGGTGACAGAGTGAGACCCTATCTCAAAATGAGTAAATAAATAATAAAATTTCAAAAGGAAAAAAGTGGAAAAAAAACCCGAAAAAATAACATAATACACACATAAAATACAGTATAACAACTATTTACACAGCATTTACACTTTACTAGGTATTGTAAGTAATCCAGGGATGAGTTAAAGTATATAAAGGGATATGCATAGGTTATGTGCAAATGCCATGCCATTTTATAATAGTGTGGGCTCATGGCTAATAAAGCATGAACCCGACTGAAGCTGCCTGGGTATGTGTCTTTGTTCAGCCACTTTCTGGTAGTATCTTTTTTCTTAACCTCAGTATTCTTATACTGTATAACAGGGATGTTTTCTCTGTATAAGGCTGTTTTGAGGAATAGTTTCTATATGTAAAGTACTTAGAACAGTGCGTAGCATATAGGAAACCCTTAATAGATACTGGCTTAAAGATAATTAGGTATGTCCTAGTGAGGTATACCTAACTACAAGTGCTACTTTAACTATGCCTACTTTGTGTGCTTTACAATATATATTGTTCAAGGCTAGAATAATGAGCCCCATGAGCAGGGTTTCATAGCATTTAAGATTCCAACGCCAACCTTCAATCATGGACACAGGTGGCCTGTGCCATCTAGCTAGCTGCGCTGCCTCCAGGCTGGGTGGCCTGCTCCTCCTCTGTTGGATAAAAATAGCCTGACTCCTCACTGAAACAACCACCATGTTATTTGTGTCCTTGGGAAGCTGAAAGTAATAGAACTCTAAGTCTGGCGTTGCCAGCTGTCAGCAGAACTGAAATGCAAAGTGTGACGTGTCTACACTGTACCCACTGGCCTTCAAGTCCCAACTCCCGTTCCCCCATCTTGATTTTTTTCCATTCTCAAATTAATTATTTCCCCTATAGGTGATTTGTGGAATGGAAACAGATTTAGATTTCCTACCTATTTAGATTTTTCCAAAGACTAAAATTACAAATCAGAAAAACTGCTATTGACACATTTTTGGTTAGGAAAATCTGGATGTGGTTCCTATGCCTAGCCTAGTCATATAAATTCTCTCCCCATGTATCTTTTTGTGTGTGTCAAACAGGGTCTTGTCACCCAAGCTGGAGTGCAGTGGTGCAATCACAGCTCACCATGGCCTTGACTTCCTGGGCTCAAGCAATCCTCTCACTTCAGTCTCCCTAATAGTTGGGACTACAGGCTCATATCACCACGTGCAACTAATTTGTTTTGATTTTGGGTAGAAACAGGTGTCACTATGGTGCCCAGGCTAGTAACTCCTGTGCTCCAGCAATCCTCCTGCCTTGGCCTCCCAAACTCCTGGGATTACAGGCGTGAGTCACCAAGCTCAGCCTCTCCTCATCAAAACCATTCCCTCTTTGTAAGATTCTTCCTATGTCTTAAAACTTAATACCTTTAATCCTTCCCTGGAGCCATAGTTTTATTTATTTATTTATTTATTTATTTATTTATGAGACAGGGTCTCACTTTGTTGCCTGGGCTGGAGTGCAGTGACACGATCATAGCTCACTGCAGCCATGACCTCCTGGACTGAAGTGATCCTCCTACCTCAGCCTCCTGAGTAGCTGGGACCACAGGTGTGCGCCACCACACCAGTTTTTTGTTGTTGTTGTTTGTTTTTGTTTTGGTAGAAACAGGGTCTCTCCATGTTGCCCAGGCTGGTTGCGAACTCTTGGGCTCAAGCAATCCACCTATCTCAGCCTCCCAAAGTGCTGGGCTTGTAGGCGTGAGCCACCGCACCTGTCCCTGTCTGCTTTTATTTATTTTTTTTTTTGAGATGGAGTCTTGCTCTGTTGCCCAGGCTGGAGTGCAGTGGTGCGATCTCAGCTGACTGCAACCTCTGCCTCCCAGGTTCAAGCCGATTCTCCTGCCTCAGCCTCCTGAGTAGCTGGGATTACAGGCACGTACCACCACACCCGGCTGATTTTTGTATTTTTAGTAGAGACGGGGTTTCACCATGTTGGCCAGGCTGATCTCGAACTCCAGACCTCAGGTGATCCACCCACCTTGGCCTCCCAAAGTGCTGGGATTACAGGCGTATAGGTGAGCCACAGAGATAAGAGTAGCAAGCAGTGATGGGGAGAAGATAATCAATCTAGTGTAGGAAAGATGGAAAGAATGGTGATATTTCACAACTGCTAGATTGACACTTTAACTTGAGAGTTATCCCTCTATAAACTGGATATTTGCTGAGCAAAGTTTAAAGAAAACTGCATGTATTCAGTAATGTTTTCCAGACCCCACTTCTCATAAGCCAGTGGCTTAGAGTGCTTGCTCTAATTTCTATATTCCATTAAACAAGGGTGGGATTTCTTCTCATTCAAACCATTTGTGACTTTGCCCTTTAGTGACCTCTACCATCACCCTATCATTAATGATCCAAGTGATTAGAATGGATGGCTATGTGTTTGTAGGTTGTTTGTTGTCTTTAATGAATAGATTCATTGAATGGAATTAACTGTGCTCTTCTAGAACATTGGATCTGTGTTCTCATTTAGATTGTATTTGTAATCTCCCCACTTCCCACCATCAACAGTGGCATAATGTGAATTAATTTATGTGGTATCTGTCATTTAAAAACCATCTTAAAAACCATGAGCTCTCTCCTTCCTTTTTTTGTCTTAAACATAGGACATGGATTTGATTGACATACTTTGGAGGCAAGATATAGATCTTGGAGTAAGTCGAGAAGTATTTGACTTCAGTCAGCGACGGAAAGAGTATGAGCTGGAAAAACAGAAAAAACTTGAAAAGGAAAGACAAGAACAACTCCAAAAGGAGCAAGAGAAAGCCTTTTTCGCTCAGTTACAACTAGATGAAGAGACAGGTGAATTTCTCCCAATTCAGCCAGCCCAGCACATCCAGTCAGAAACCAGTGGATCTGCCAACTACTCCCAGGTACAGAGTACTCAGTTCTTGGGAAAGTTATGGCAGGTTTAAGGAAACACTGAGCAAGGAATTAAAATATCTGGATTTGAGTTCCAGCTTTGCCTTTCTTTTACTTATCCTTGTCAAATCTACTTTCCAAACTCAGCCTCCTAATGAGTTCAGTACCCAACCTGAGTTCAGTACCCAACCTATTGATCTTAACAGTGTTATTGTGAGGATTGGGAAGACTTAAGTTACACCAAAGAGTTTTGTAAAGTATAGAAACATCCTGTAAGGATCAAGTAGCAGCAACAGAAGTAGTAGCAGGAGAACCAAGTAGCAGGGATTACTGGCGTTACTGTGTGTGGCAAGCACTGTTTTAAGAACATATACTGACTGATTTAATTAACACAAGTATATTAATTAGTTACCGTTATCCCTGTTTTATCTGCGATGAGCAACTGAAGCTCAAAAAGGTTAAATAATTTGCTCAGATCACTCAGAAAATTGGAGGAGCTAAGATTTGAACCCACGTGATCTAGTTCAAATTGTGCATCAAAGTGATCTCTGAAATAAGATAAATATTTACTTAACTTGATTATAAATATTTTATGAACATCAATTATTGAATATTTAGCTTGGCAATGGAATATTTAACCATTTTTGTTTTCCTTTGTGTCATTCCCTTTTATCAGGTTGCCCACATTCCCAAATCAGATGCTTTGTACTTTGATGACTGCATGCAGCTTTTGGCGCAGACATTCCCGTTTGTAGATGACAATGAGGTGAGGTATAAAATAACCTGGTTAATAGCAAAACTCCATCATAACTATAAAATAACAATCATATTGTATGTAAGTCCCATCAATGAATCTCCATTTAAAAGAATAAAAACATTTTTAGGAGGAAATTTTTTAACCAAGGAAATACTCTTGTCAAGGAAACCTTAGCCTATAAATAACTTTACAATTAAGAAAAAAAAAACCCTTCACACAATACAAAACCAAAACCATTGACTATTGCATAGCCAGAAACATGGACAGCATAACCATGGAAACAAATAACTCATTTGCTGCAAGTATCTAAGAGGTTTGGTGAGTAAAGAGCCAGCTGGGCAATAAACGAAGACTTGTTCAGTTAACAATTTTAATAAATCTGTTTTATCTAGTACCACTGTGCTAGATATTATATAAACTAAATCCTAAAGATTGTATTTACGCATTTTAAAGTTTACTTTCAAATGCTTAAGCTGAAACAGACCAGCAAATTATAAATTTGAGTCAGTGGGGTAGGAAAAAAAGATTTGTTTCGTTATTTACAAACGGGGTCATGACTGGTTAGTAAGTAGAGAGACACAGAACTGCAGCTGATTCCATTTTGTTTTGTGGTGGTGCCTTAGAGCTCACTCATCCCCTGTTGGTGGAAGACTCATAAATCAATGCCTTATCAATTTTAGGTTTCTTCGGCTACGTTTCAGTCACTTGTTCCTGATATTCCCGGTCACATCGAGAGCCCAGTCTTCATTGCTACTAATCAGGCTCAGTCACCTGAAACTTCTGTTGCTCAGGTAGCCCCTGTTGATTTAGACGGTATGCAACAGGACATTGAGCAAGTTTGGGAGGAGCTATTATCCATTCCTGAGTTACAGGTAACTAAAATAGAATGTAATACTGGAGATTTTTTTTATATTCAGTGCCTTTAGTCATTCTGATTATTTATATACCACCTATTTATAGGAAGGATTGGAGGGTGCTATTAACTTAGTCATGAGTACTGCCCATGCTAGTTAAATTGGTTGGACATCTTGAGGATAGAATGTTATAAACCTGACGTCTGATCTGGGAACTCTGAAAATAATACATAACGCTTAGGCGTAAATACGTATTGGAAATGAGAATTATCTCTGAATTATAGATAACAAATTATAGAGATAAGCCTGAAGATAATGTGGGTAGGGAGTTTATCTAAATTTATCACGTATTATCATGGATTAACTTTGATTTATATAGTATAAACTTCCTTCTCATGCAGTGTCTTAATATTGAAAATGACAAGCTGGTTGAGACTACCATGGTTCCAAGTCCAGAAGCCAAACTGACAGAAGTTGACAATTATCATTTTTACTCATCTATACCCTCAATGGAAAAAGAAGTAGGTAACTGTAGTCCACATTTTCTTAATGCTTTTGAGGATTCCTTCAGCAGCATCCTCTCCACAGAAGACCCCAACCAGTTGACAGCGAACTCATTAAATTCAGATGCCACAGTCAACACAGATTTTGGTGATGAATTTTATTCTGCTTTCATAGCTGAGCCCAGTATCAGCAACAGCATGCCCTCACCTGCTACTTTAAGCCATTCACTCTCTGAACTTCTAAATGGGCCCATTGATGTTTCTGATCTATCACTTTGCAAAGCTTTCAACCAAAACCACCCTGAAAGCACAGCAGAATTCAATGATTCTGACTCCGGCATTTCACTAAACACAAGTCCCAGTGTGGCATCACCAGAACACTCAGTGGAATCTTCCAGCTATGGAGACACACTACTTGGCCTCAGTGATTCTGAAGTGGAAGAGCTAGATAGTGCCCCTGGAAGTGTCAAACAGAATGGTCCTAAAACACCAGTACATTCTTCTGGGGATATGGTACAACCCTTGTCACCATCTCAGGGGCAGAGCACTCACGTGCATGATGCCCAATGTGAGAACACACCAGAGAAAGAATTGCCTGTAAGTCCTGGTCATCGGAAAACCCCATTCACAAAAGACAAACATTCAAGCCGCTTGGAGGCTCATCTCACAAGAGATGAACTTAGGGCAAAAGCTCTCCATATCCCATTCCCTGTAGAAAAAATCATTAACCTCCCTGTTGTTGACTTCAACGAAATGATGTCCAAAGAGCAGTTCAATGAAGCTCAACTTGCATTAATTCGGGATATACGTAGGAGGGGTAAGAATAAAGTGGCTGCTCAGAATTGCAGAAAAAGAAAACTGGAAAATATAGTAGAACTAGAGCAAGATTTAGATCATTTGAAAGATGAAAAAGAAAAATTGCTCAAAGAAAAAGGAGAAAATGACAAAAGCCTTCACCTACTGAAAAAACAACTCAGCACCTTATATCTCGAAGTTTTCAGCATGCTACGTGATGAAGATGGAAAACCTTATTCTCCTAGTGAATACTCCCTGCAGCAAACAAGAGATGGCAATGTTTTCCTTGTTCCCAAAAGTAAGAAGCCAGATGTTAAGAAAAACTAGATTTAGGAGGATTTGACCTTTTCTGAGCTAGTTTTTTTGTACTATTATACTAAAAGCTCCTACTGTGATGTGAAATGCTCATACTTTATAAGTAATTCTATGCAAAATCATAGCCAAAACTAGTATAGAAAATAATACGAAACTTTAAAAAGCATTGGAGTGTCAGTATGTTGAATCAGTAGTTTCACTTTAACTGTAAACAATTTCTTAGGACACCATTTGGGCTAGTTTCTGTGTAAGTGTAAATACTACAAAAACTTATTTATACTGTTCTTATGTCATTTGTTATATTCATAGATTTATATGATGATATGACATCTGGCTAAAAAGAAATTATTGCAAAACTAACCACTATGTACTTTTTTATAAATACTGTATGGACAAAAAATGGCATTTTTTATATTAAATTGTTTAGCTCTGGCAAAAAAAAAATTTTAAGAGCTGGTACTAATAAAGGATTATTATGACTGTTAAATTATTTGTTTGGGATTCCTTTGAGTTTATTCACACAGTATTTTCCATAAGATAATCATCCATTTAATTTAGATGTTTTGCATTTTCAGAATGTTTTATTTGAAAATATAAAAATAATTTTATACTACATTTCTAGTACCAGGGTTACAGAGAAATAAAGTATATCAAGAGGATACTTTGCCTCTTCAATAGCAGGTACATCTAAACCCAAGAAAATGTTACACACTGACATGAAAGCACTGATTCATTTATTTCCATCAGTAGACATACGCCCACTATACCCTAGGCAGAGTTTGAAGTAGAAAGGACAAAACCAATATCCCTGCCTGCCCTGGAACTTGCATTCTAGCGAAGGGGAGGTAACAAGCATACTCCACTATGTTAGAAGGAATTGGACGGGGAAAACCAGTAAAAAGCATCACAACTTAAGGCTGTAAATGGGAAGAGCCTTACTGAAGTGGCAACATTTGAAGGTGTGGGAGAAGCCGTTCTCATAGCCAAGAACACTGCAGACAAGACACAGCAGGTCCAAAGGCTGAACCACATTTGAGAAAAAACAAGGACAATGTGGCTGAAGAAAGGGATGGGGGTGGAATATGACAGAGCCTCGTAAGTCTACGTAAGTGAGGTGGGGAGCTAATGGTGCTGTTCAGGAGTAACATTCAACTGTTTTTTTAAAGTTCCCTCTGGGGTTTGTGACTGCTGGCAGTGGCTGCCTAGCTTTCTGGTAAAGGAGTGTAGTTAGTGGCAGGTGGCTGTACCAATCCAGATGGAGGTGAAAGAAGCTGAGCTGCAGCCACGGTCAGTACAGTGGTGGCAGCTGGACTGGCCATTTCTGCTGCAGGTTTTGCAAGCCAGGAAGCACATATAGCCTGAAGTAAAACAGGATTTTCAAAGTCTACCAAAATCTGCCTTCAGCGGTGGCTATTAGAGAGGTGGGCTTGAACCCAAAAGGACAAAATGGGAAGCAGCAATACTACCTGTAAGCCTTACTGCCATTAAAGGAAAAATAAGAGATGCTCAGTAACAAATACGATCTTAAATCGCCCAAAGAAGGATCTCCTTATATAGCAACCCAAATCAATGAAGCTAAGGATTTACTAGGTCAAGCTCAAAAATGAAATCAATGTATGATGAATTTTAGGTTCCTACTACTTTTTATGTGTATGAGTATCAACTTTCTATAAAATGCCTCAGAGCTACAACTTTTAACGTTTCCTCTGGCTTGTGTGTTGAGAACAGTATAGAGGGTAAGGATGGGAGTAGAAAACCAATTGAGAGGTTCATGCATTATGATGGCAGCTTGGTCTAGAGTGATAGAAGAGGGGTAGTCAGGGACATTGGATTCTGCCATGTCTCAGAGAACTAAAAGGATTTTCTGGTAGAATGGATGTGAGTCAAGAAGTTTAACATCTTTAAGAATTGAGTTGTCTGAGGATGGAGAAGACTGGATAGAGGGAGACCCACGTGGGAAAATCAGTTCCTTTTTGGACATACCGAGAGATCTATGAGACGTTAACTAGAGTGTACAAAAACAAGTCCCCTCAAAACCCTTTGAAAATCTGCATGCTTTCCAACGAGCCATTCAGTTATCGATTATTTCTTCACCTAAGCAGGTTTCACTTGTTCATATTGTTTTGCCTTTTTAAAGTGAGGAAATGGAAATTCATTAAGTATGTTTAAAATAAGCACTGCATGTGTAACTATTCAGTGAAGACTCCTAGCAACACTTCATGGGCTTGCTGCTAATTCCTAGAATGACGTTTAGCAACTCACTGTAGCACTTTTTTTTTTTTTTTGAGACAGAGTCTCGCTCTGTCACCCAGGCTGGAGTGCATTGGCGCTATCTCGGCTCACTGCAAGCTCCACCTCCCGGGTTCACGCCATTCTCCTGCCTCCTCTTAAGCATATTTTCTCATCTATAAAGCAGAGTGGGTACTCAGTGGGTCACCCCACAAAAAGCACTGCGCCTAGCTCATAGTAAACATTGCATAAATGATGGGTGTTTTGTCAATTTCCTTTAGTCTTGTATTATGCTTTTTGGCTACAAGTGAATCCAGTCAAATTAGCTTACTAGAGAATTTCACTGTTAAAGTTCAGGATTGAAAATAACTTCAAGGACTAATGAATCTAAGGGTTCAAATGTGAATTTTTTTTTTTTTTTCTTGAGATGGAGTCCCACTCTGTCACCCACGATGGAGTGCAGTGGCACAATCTTGGCTCACTGCAACCCGCACCTCCCAGGTTCAAGTGATTCTCCTGCCTCAGCCTCCCAAGTAGCTGGGATTACAAGTACCTGCCACCCACCTGGTTAAATTTTTTTTTTTTTTTTTTTTTTGCATTTTTAGTGGAGACAGGGTTTCACCATGTTGACCAGGGTAGTATGGAACTCCTGACCTCAAGTGATCTGCCTGCCTTGGCCTCCCAAAGTGCTAGGATTACACGGGAGCCACCACACCAAGCCAAGTGTGAAGATTTGGGGTCCTGAATATTTTTCACGTGCTATCAAGGAACTTCCTTCCTCTGATGGTGTGGTGATGGGGAATCTCGGGAGAAGACATCACTTTTCCAAACTCAGAACATAATCCCGGGTCTTGAACAAACTGTCTATTCTTAGACCAAATTGTGAGTGCGGAGATGGTGGCAAGAATCTCAGCAGCAGCTATCTGGAGCACCTAACATTGACTGATATTTGAAGGGGGAAGAGCATTGCTGGGCAGACAAAAACAGACATTCTTTGGTAGTAAACTTCAACGTATTCTGACCAATTCATACAAGGGAACTGGCCATAGAAACTTATGGTACCTAAAAATATTACAGTGAAGAATAAAAAATTATTGTGAGAAATTACAAATTTCAAATAACAAATCTCAACTATGCCATGACTAATAAAACCAAGTGTTCATTTCTCTTGATCTGCATTTGAATTGAGAGCTTTATACCTGACTGTCCTCAAATTTGACTATCAAACTGTAATTGCACAACTTAGTATAAAAACCTTTCTTCTTGCCAAGATTTCCCAAGTTCCTGTTTTTGAGGGGGGCACTGCTCAAATATGTTTGCCATATCTATATTTGTGACTAAGCCTCAGAATATATACAAGATAATTCTCATTCCAATTTAAAGATAGCTACCAGGGCGCTTTGTTTTCAGTTGATGCTGTTTTAACACTTGAGAACTCGAAAAAAATTAAAGACTAGAAAACTTCAGGGCCGGGTGTGGTAGCTCACGCCTGTAATCCTAGGTGGGAGGCTGAGGCGGGCGGATCACGAGGTCAGTAGATCGAGACCCTGTTCAACACGGTGAAACCCTGTCTCTACTAAAAACACAAAAAATTAGCCGGGCGTGGTGGCGGGCGCCTGTAGTCCCAACTACTCGGAAAGCTGAGGCAGGAGAATGACGTGGACCCGGGAGGTGGAGCTTGGAGTAAGCCGAGATCGCGCCACTGCATTCCAGCCTGGGAGACAGAGCGAGACTCCCGTCTCAAAAAAACAAAAAACCAAAGAAAACTTCAATCCTATGTTGGGGGGTGGGGGAGAAACGCTTAAGACATTGACATAACTTTTATCACCCATTAAAATTTTAGGTATGCTTCAGGATATCCTTGTAAGACAGTATCCAGCATTACCAAGACGCTATCTTTAGGGTCCATATGACAGGTACTAAGTTCTTTAAGCTATTGAATTTAACCTTCTGATTTACTGAAGGGAGGGAATTATAAATCCATTTTACCAAAAAAAAAGTGTGTGTGTGCGTGTGTGGAGGTGGGGGGGAGGAAATCAGGTTAAAAACAGGAGTTCTTAATCTGTATAGATTTTAGGTCTGACAATTTTGATGGGAAGAAAGTTTCTTCATTTTTACTAACATGTAACATTTCCTTCAATATTCCAGACAATGAACCACTGGCATTTCACTGTACTTGTCTTAAAGTACAATTTAAACCACATTATCACTTATACATCACAACTTCAATGTTAGAAATCAGACCCACCATCAGACCTAATTTAGTGTTTCAAGTACATTAAGTCATAAACTTATTATTCTGGTAATTATTTTCATGTAACATTTGATTAATCTCACTTGTATCTCACACCATGTAAAAATCAACATTCTAAGGGGCCTGCTGGCATACCAATCTGCCAGAGCGCACGGGATTAAAAAGGAACCAAGTAACCTGCCCAAGCTCACAAAACTGCTTTTACATTCTGTATTTACATTTCTTACTGATGAACAAAATCTGACACAAGAATCAGAGTAACAAAAACCTACAAATTAAGTTTTCTTTCAGTACCTATTGAGAGAAATAAGACCACTGACTTCAAATAGACAAACCATCAGAATTCTCTTGATACATATATGTTTTTTGTTTTTCTTTTTTTTTTTTGAGATGGAGTCTTGCTCTGTCGCCCAGGCTGGAGTGCAGTGGTGTGATCTTGGCTCACTGCAAGCTCCACCTCCTGGGTTCACCCCATTCTCCTGCCTCAGCCTCCCAAGTAGCTGGGACTACAGGTGCCCACCACCACGCTCAGCTAATTTTTGTATTTTTAGTAGAGACGCGGTTTCACCGGGTTAGCCAGGATGGTCTCGAGCTCCTGACCTCGTGATCCACCCGCCTCGGCCTCCCAAAGTGCTAGGATTACAGGTGTGAGCCACTGCGCCCAGCCTCTTTTGATGTATTTTAAAGAATGTAATAAGTTCACTCAGCATTTACTGATCATAGTAATACAATTAAAAAATTAAGTTACCTGGAGCCTACAGATACAGCTAAACATTTTACGCAATTCCTTAATGTACGATGCCAAGTGCTTTAAGTAATTAGCGGCTATATATATGGATGTAGTGAATATAACTATTTCATATATCTTAAGGCATTTTCAAGCTGTCAACATCCTTGTGTATACCCTTCACCCAGTTACTATTTCTTTACCAATAAAAGTTGAACAGTATGGGTTAATTCCCATTTCCTAACTAGCTTTCAGAACTGTGCACAATGTACACACTTCAATGCACCCTTACCATTACCTGGTGTTAGGGTCTTTGAAAATGTGTTAAGCTTAAAATGGCTTATTTTACTTGTTACCCCCTTACATCCCCCTAAACCTTGGCATTGTAGTATATTCAATTCAAAATTAAAATCAACCCAATTTATTTAACAATCCAATTTTTGCAAAACAATCCTTACATTTACGTCTGTGATATGCAAATGCAGACTCAAATTTCATCATTTTCTGAATATTTTGCAGTTTATGTAAGAATGTCCGTTTATTCTAAGAAAACAAGGGTAAATATACTTTTGTTGGAAATAAGTCCACACCTGTCCTTTATTATTCCAGGACCTAAGTATTAAACTGAAATTATTAGACATGCCTTTTTTTTTTTTGAGACGGAGTCTCGCTCTGTCGCCCAAACTGGAGTGCAATGGCACCATCTCTGCTCACTGCAAGTTCTGCCTCCTGGGCTCACGCCCTTCTCCTGCCTCAGCCTCCCGAGTAGCTGGGACTACAGGTGCCCACCACCACGCCCAGCTAATTTTTTGTACTTTCAGTAGAGACAGGGTTTCACCATGTTAGCCAGGATGGTCTCGATCTCCTGACCTTGTAATCCACCCGCCTTGGCTTCCCAAAGTGCTGGGATTACAGGTGTGAGCCACTGCACCCAGCCTAGACACGCCATTCTTTAAGATTACTTAACTGCACAGAACATGAAACCAGTGTTTGAATACAAGCAAAATGAGTATGCATTAAGTCTAACAGCTAGCGAAGAATCCTCAGCTGGCTTCAACTTATAAAGTATTTCACTTGAAAAAACTATATTGGGAAAATGTGCTTAATATAGCTATTAAGGCTAGAAATCCAAATACACACATTTCAAAAAAAAATTATCAAAAGACCTACCCCCACACATGAATCCAACAAAACAGATGATCATTACCCACATCATCCTTACCCTTTTCCCTTTGTGTCAAACGGCAGTGTAGTTTAAGACTACTAAATTTCATGAAAGGTTTTCCCCAACTTACTCTCACCATACAATACTGAACCACTCCACTGCCTTTCAAGATCAAGAAACTAGGTAATTCCAACATCTGTAATGCCCTCTCCCTCCTAGCAACCACTTTTTTCTCCTAGTTTGTTTCTATTTACTAACTCGTTTATCCTTTTTCCCCCTCAAAGGTTCATAGATTCCTCACATGTATCACCCAAATATCTCATATATTGTCTTTCAAGACCTATTTTAGGCAACAAGGGCTGATAACTTTAAAAATTATTTTTCCTTCCATGCCTATTTCCCATGGCTTGTTTCCCATATAATAGAATCCACATCTTTAAAAATAACTGATAAAGGCTCACTCCAAGTTTCCTGTTGTTTTATTACTTACTGGTAAAATAAGTCAAAATATTCACCTATAGTGTTTAAGTCACATGAACATTGTGAAGTGACAAAACAACACACACATTTCTAAAAATATTTTAATGAAAAAGTTATCTTTCTGTAAACATTTCATTATACTACAAATGAAACATCTGAATCCATTACAGAACACACTTCTGAATTCTTAAAAATCAGAAAACATACTTAAGTTTTAAAGTAATTTCGAATATTTAGATAGGCTAACAATCCTTACATTACCCTTGCACACTGGCATGCTTATTCACTAATTTGTGACATTACTGGAACTCCCAAGATACTGTCAGGTTTCAATTTGTGATTATTATATACTGGAACTCTTAAAACCAAGCCTATTTCAATTAGTTACTTAACAAATATACTTTATTACCACATATTCTCCTTTAGGACATGAGTATAAATTCAGCTTTTTAGAAGTGTAATATTAGAAGCAGTAACTTACAAATTGGTTTAACAAAATCAGTTAAATCTGCCCCAATCACTTATATAACTTTTTTTTTTTTTACTGCTGCTACAACTTCTGAGAATACTGTAGTTTTCAGAAACGACAATGGAACTGTTTAAATAAAATAATTTTATTTCATAAAAAGAAATAAACTAGAAAGAACAATGCCCTTAAAAAATAAAAATGTTTGCTTCACTAAAAACCATGTTGTGAAGGAAATTCATCGAAGGCTGTTACCTTATTCAACACACGTAGAAATTGGGTTCTGATTTAAATAGAGCCAACCAGTCATTTTCTGAGACTAAACTCTGGCAAACTGCTTCTTCATGTAGGGAATTGATAATTTAGAAACTAGTTTGCATTTTCAGTATTTGTCTCCAAAGGATTTTTTTTTTTTTAAGTAAACTAACCGCCTAAATTGTTAAGCCCTTTTGGGGCAGCAAAAACAGCCCTTATTACCCATCAACAACCAGTTTGAACGGTAATTCAGTGTTCTTTGGGAAAATGTGTTTTTACAAAGGAGCAGTAATTAGGCCCCCACTGCTTAACAGATGAACCAAAACAAAAAAGGAACGAAAATGTAACCTATTGGTCCAATGAATTCCCTGAATTTAAATGCAAGACAACTTATGAGGCCACTTGAAGACCAACCTTTATCCATGACATCTGGTAACTTTTCTTCTTTGAGATGGGGTGGTCACCCAGGCTGGAATACAGTGGGGCAAGTCAGCTCACTGCAGCCTCGACTGCCTGAGATCAAGGCAGCCTCCCAAATAGCTGGGACTACAGATGTGTATCACCAAGCCCAGCTAATTTTTCTATTTTTTGTTGACAGGCTCTCACTATGTTGCCCAGGCTCATCTCAAACTCCTGGACTTGGGATCCATCTGCCTCAGCCTCCCAAAGTGCTGGGATTACAGGCGTGAGCCACTGTGCCTGGCCCTGGTAACTTTTAATGTTCCTTTGAAGGTGTTTTCCTGGTATGAGAATGGGCAGCTTACTGAGTCTGTTGTGTGTCATGCTTACACACAAAAACGGTTTTCACAAAAGCTGAAGCTACTTTCTTTTACCAAAAATTGAGTTTACCCTGAAGACACTAAAAATGAATTGTATACACAAGGAGCCACAACTGACTTGATATGAATACTTATGGCTATTTCGCAGGGGAATTTTTAAAACTAAGGTTTAAAACGTGTAGGACATGGTACCAAGGTAGTTTTCAGTTGAAGAATTTTTCCAATGTGCCTACTAGAGAGGGACAAAGTTGTGAAATATGTAATGTAGACTTGCAGGGAAACAAATGGTGTCATCAGGTTTTACTGTCAACTACAAACCTTACCCAGCCAGAAACCTTCGTATTTTAGATGGTAGGAAAGACATTCCTCATTTAGGCAAGTAGGGTTCTCATTCAACCTGCAAATCAAAAAGATTACTCTTACCTTGCTTTACAAAAAATTACTCTTTAATTAGTGAAAAAATTCAAATTCAAGCCTTACCTAATGCTTATTGCCCTTCCTTGCAGGTCTAAATGCTAGACCTAGTGACTGTGGCAACTATCTCTCATTGATGTTCCAAAAGGCGAAGAGCTCCTTCCTGCTAGACTTTCTTCGATATTTCAGTTGTAATAAGCAGATTTAACTAGCTTTTGGAAAGTTGCTCACTATCATCATAGTATCTTATGCCTTCACTTCTCTGTAGTTGAAGCTCTTGCTGCTGCCTTGTCATTCTTTATTTATGCTGACTTGTCCAAACACAAAAGGCTGCTGAAGTCCTGTCTTAGTGAGTTTCTGTGATCCACACTGTGCTTAAAAAGCACATCTTAGGTCCTTTAAAGCTGGTTAAATCGCTCTCCTCATGGCTTACTTTTCCACACTGTTCACAAGAGCTAAGCTAATACAACTTATAAACAGGTCACATACACAGATTTCACCTGCTTATAGGTTGTAAACATCAACTTACTGTAAATGTTTTCACTATAATACTAGTTCCAGAACATAGAAAGTTGGTTAACAGTACAATTAACCTCATGCCATTAAAGGATACTGTCAAGGTTGTGTCAAACAATTTCACAAACATAAAACAGGAAATGTTAATCTCCCCCATTCCTTTAAACTTTATTTATATGAATAAAAGAACTTGAGACAATTTAGCTCAATTTTAATGTTTCCCAAGCATTATTTTGACCAGGTACCCAGGTTTAAGTTATGAACATTGACAGTGTCCATTATATAACCACACTTGAAGTTATTAAGGACTTAACCATTTTCTAATATTAGCCTATTTTCTACACTGCTTTTCACATATATGCCCATTAACAAATGGAATGTCTGTTACATTTATTGGTTTGTGAATGTTTCTGGAAAACTGCAGTATGTGTGAAGACCAATTTCCATGCTGGCATTGCATGCATCCAAATATTAATGCACAGAGGCACAGAATTAGAGCAACAAGAGAGCATATTCAAACACTAGCACACCCCATTCCCCTTTTTATTGCTTGTTTGCTTAGTACTTCTTAAAACAAAAAGACTTGAATTCAACGTTCAACTACCAAAGAGAGTAACAGCAGGGCACATACTCAGGGCTCGAATGAAATTGTAAGCACTAGCTGGAGCAAAACAGTAGACATTGGTTTATATTAATATATGTATATATGACCTTATTAACTAAAACTCTTCTCAACCAGGGCCTTCCAAACAAATTGGTAACAACATGATTTATGTTGAAATATACACAAGAAATAACAGTGTGTTCTTTGGGAATTTAAGAACTCAGACTATCCAAATTTGAATTCAGGTCTGTAGGAAGTGAGAAGCCTGTACTAAGCAACTGTGCTACATTTCTGCTGCAGTTAGGTTATTTTGGACAATTATACCTAAACTATCCTTGGTTTCATCCAGCAAAATGTATAGAATACAAACAGGAAAGCATGCCAGCCAGTTAGGGGTTTAATAACACATGATTTTTATTCTCTTGCTCTGAAAACTTGTATCAAAAAAAAGAATTTAAGGAAAGTAACTCAAGATTTATGGGCCTCTTGTGCTTTAAATAAGAGAAAAAAGGTACCCACTAATTTGCTCAGATATAGCAGGCTTAATGGTTCTATATTTTCAAAAGTTTTTAAGAATGGTTTCTAACGTAGGAGAGGGAAAACATCCACTATCCCTTTTCAGAATTTAAATGGAGGGCAGTAAACATTCTTTACACCCAAAACCTATGGCAGCAGTTCAAATTTGACCAAGGTAAATGTAGAATAGAGATGTTCTAAACACAGCTAGGACTCAGCAAGTCTAACACACTAAAATCATATGATTACATTTTAAAAGAAAATGCACAAAAACCAAATAGAAATTTTGAGATTTTTTTCATTTGAAGGTAATCTTAATGCTATTAAATTCACAAATGCTAATTTAAATACCCAATCCTATTTATCTAAAACACACATTGCAAACACACAAATTATCTATTCTCTCCACATGTCAGCGCCCATTCATATCACGGTTTGGAAATGGGGAGAATAGATTCCCCTTAAACTGCAAGTCAGCAGGTGTTTCTTTACAGTTAACTTTAGCAAAATTCATACAAAATAGTAATTAACAATGATCTTCTTTACTTGTTAACTCACAAGGAAACACCTTCGAAACTGCATTTTGTTAAAGTTTCTGTACTAAAATGTAGAAAAACTGAACTACACAAATATTGAAAAGTTAAAAATTCCTTAATTTTTTATTCCTGGTACCACTACCACAATTTACAGGGCAATATACCTGATGTAATGAAAAGAAAAAGAAAAAGACAAAGCTACAACAGATAAAAGACCTCAGGAATGTACATCTAATTGACACTACATTGCATTAATCAATAGCTGCACTTTTTGCAAACTGTGGCTATGACAGTCCTGAACAAGAAGGGTTTCCTGTTTAAGCTGCAGTAACTTTTCTGACTATGGATCATCGTTCCTTCTGTGGCAGATTTTTACAGTTCCTCTAATGCATTTGGGACGACTGTCTCAAAGTAACCTGCAGCTTTCCTGACAACTCCTCGCTCTCTCTCCTGCTAAGAACTGTAGCCTGTTGAATAATACAGGATAAAAAAATTATTACACTCAGTGAACAGTTCCACATATTCTTTTATCATCATAATAAAAATTTAAAGATACCTACCCTTTTCTGCTGTTTTTAGAACCTTCTGCTACCATATCCACCACTTCCACCACCAGATCCATAACCACCTGAAAATATACATAGTATTTTAAAAGAAGTATACACATTTTTTAAATTAAAAAGGCTCTAAAGAATTGATTTAAGAAAGTACTTACCACCATAGGGACTGCCCGAGCTTCTTCCACCAAAACTGCCCCCTTTCATGGGTCCATAATTTGATTGCTGTTGTCCACTATAATTTCCAAAATCATTATAGTTCCCACCACCACCATAGTTACCTGAAATCAGAAAGGTTTTATGTGTGGTTTACCTACACAATCATCATTTTCTCCTTTTAACGTATGTAACTATTATCTTTTGAGAATTATGGTAGCATGCTTATACACATCACTGTGGTAGCACCACTTGGGGTAACTGATGTCAGGATATTAAAAGACCATCAACATTTTGTTTACATTAAATGCTGTCCTCTAGGCGCATGTTCTCTCTACCATTAACGCCATTAAAATTGCCAGTGTTCCATTCACTATGATTCTGAAGCAGTATAACATTTAAAACAATGAGAAGGCATTCTAACTTGTTAAAACTTCCACTCATCTGTCATTGACATGTTAATTAGGTCCAACAAAACAGTGCATTCCTAAGAATGCTTTTAACAGTATTCTGGGTTAATGACCTACATACACTAGCTTGCTTAAACGCTTCAACTACCTGTGACATATTAAGACCCAAAGTACTTTGTTAACCTGGGCCCTAGATGGCAACCTGCTCACTTCAACACGTCTGGAGTATTCAAACAATTTATTTCCGGTTGTCCAGTTTAAAAGTACCAAGGAGTTAAGTAAAATTTTGGCAATAAATAAACTCCCAATATTTTACATGTAAAACATGTACTGAATACTGGTAAATGTCCATTTTTTACTACTCAACTAAAAATTCAGTACATTTGGCTGAGTGCAGTGGCTCATGCCTGTAATCCCAGTACTTTGGGAGGCAGAAGCGGGCAGATCACAAGGTCAGGAGATCGAGACCATCCTGGCTAACATGGTGAAACCCCATCTCTACTAAAAATGCAAAAAAATTAACCGGGCGTGCTGGCATACGCCTGTAGTCCCAGCTACTAGGGAGGCTGAGGCAGGAGAATCGCATGAACCCGGGAGGCGGAGATTGCAATGAGCTGAGATCACGCCACTGCACTCCAGCCTGGGCAACAGAGCAAGACTCCATCTCAAAAAAAAAAAAAAGAGACCTGAGTACATTTGTACATTTTACTAAATAACCAGCAAAGTCAAGAAAATTTGGTTTGAACTACCTACCATTTTAGTATTTTTCTTATAGAACATAAAATTTGATCAAACGCTAACTTTTAACACTTTTCAAATATGTGTCATGGGAACTGTTAGCAACACTGAATATTTAACACTTAAATAAAACAAGTGAATGCTTACCACCGCCAAAATTTCCTCCTTCATTGTAACCATCATATCCTCCACCTCCACCATATCCACCACCTTGGTTTCCATATCCTGGTCCACCACCACCATAGCCCCCTCTACTACTATAACCAGGACCACCGCCATAGTTGCCACCTAAAAAAACAACAAACAACAAATAACAAGACCACACAAAAACTTAAGTGTATAGTCACGTTATTCAATTCTAGTGTGTGTGTAAGAGACTGGGTCTTGCTCTGTTGCCCGGGCTCAAGTACAGTGGTGCAACCACAACAATGCAGCCTTGAACTCCTGGGCTCAAGCCATTCTCCCACCTCAGTCTCCTGAGTAGCTAGACTATGGGCACGTGCCACCATGTTCCCCTATTTTATTTTTCTAGATATACGGTCTCCTTATGTTGCTCAGACTGGTCTCAAAATCCTCACCTCAAGCAACCCCTCTGCCTCAGCCTCCTGAATAGCTAGAATTACTCAACTCTGGTTTTATGTTACATTTAAGCCACTGGCAAATAAGCCAATGAATTGATTTAGCACTCTGAAGCCTGGTAATACCTAATAATAATAGAGTATCAAGTATCTGCACTAGTAAGAATGAAAAGTAAATGTGTAACCATCTTCTGATAGTAAAAAAGAAAATCAGTTTTCATTTTACAAAATTTCACTAAGAAAAATATAGTCTCAGACTTAATAGAACAATTCTAGCTCAACCCCTACTACTTGCTGAAAAAGAGCAGCTAATGTCTCTCCAGGGGAAAAAGGGTTCCTGTTCTTCCATGTACAGTTTGGAAATACACCTTAACCATTAAGCCACCGAAGTTTTAACTAAAATTAGAAAAGTGTAATAAATACTTAATTTTCAATAAGTAAAGAAAGTTAAAATATCAAACATCAATGAAAATAAGCCACCTACCATCACCTCCAAATCCATTATATCCACCATCACCTCCTCCATAACTACCTCTGCTGCCACCACCTCCACCACCATAGCCTCCTGAGGAAAAACAAGAAATGAATTAAAATAATATATTCAACTTACCAAAATGTCAGGTATCCATGTACTTAGAAGATAAACAGCCTACCTCTTCCACCAAAGTTTCCACCACGGCCAAAATTACCTCCACCACCTCCAAAGTTCCCTCCGCGACCCATAAAATTGCCAGATCCACCTCCACGACCTTTAATACAGGCAAGGGAGATTTTTAAGAACCTTACAAACACCACTCATATCTACTGTATACATGTGTATGGTCCTACTCACCTCTCTGTGATCCAGCAGACTGCATCTCTTGTTTAGAAAGGGCCTTTTTCACTTCACAATTATGCCCATTAATAGTGTGGTATTTCTGAACTAAATTTTTTTTCAATCAAACAAAACAAAAAGTTATTTTATGTTTGGAAAAGCACATATATGAGATACTCTCTGTCATTATGTAACCCATTAAGACATAATCAGGTAGTGACTCTGGTAATGAAGGAGCATTCTGAGATGTTAATGTTTATTTCTTGATCTGGATACTGATTACACAGGCAGACACTATGAAAATTGACTATACACTATAAATGCCATTACATGCAACAGAAAATTACAATTTAGCAAATTTAGTTCAAAACAGAAAAACCAGTTCTACTTTCTCATTCAAGTTACCATAAATTGCTACTTACCAACAATTTTATCAACTGTATCATGATCATCAAAAGTTACAAAAGCAAATCCTCTCTTTTTTCCACTCTGCCTGTCTTCCATAACTTCTATGGTTTCAATCTTGCCATACTTTTCAAAGTAGTCTCTCAAATTATATTCTTCTGTATCTTCTTTAATACCACCAACAAAAATTTTCTTCACTGTTAGATGGGCACCAGGCTTTACAGAATCCTACAAATAAAGTAATATATTAAGTCAAGAAACAAACTTTCACAACAATTTCACATATTACACAATGTATTATTAAAATACCTCTCTAGAAACAGCTCTCTTTGGTTCCACTACACGCCCATCAACCTTGTGTGGTCGAGCACACATTGCTGCATCCACCTCTTCAACACAAGAATAAGTCACAAAACCAAAGCCCCTGGAACGTTTTGTTTGGGGGTCTCTCATCACCTACAAAATAAAGTTTTATAACGTTGAAAACACCTCCACCGGTTCTCTACACCCCTTAGAACCCTTCTGTTCTCTTAGTAACTTACCACACAATCTGTGAGTGTGCCCCATTTCTCAAAATGTTCTCTTAAACTATCATCTGTAGTTTCAAAGCTCAGACCACCAATAAACAGTTTTCTCAACTGCTCTGGTTCCTTTGGATCATGGCCCTGAGAGAAAGAACCAATACTCTTAAGTTACCTTACAGTAGATGAATTAAAATGCACGAAGAGCCTTTAATGTACTGTAAGTAATAAAATCAACATCAAATTCCTGTGACAGTTAACACTTTGTCCAGTTAAAACTTTGACCAGACACCGGCGCGATGTCTGATGCCTGTAATCCCAACACTTTCGGAGGCCGATGCAGATGGATCACCTGAGGTCAGGAGTTCGAGACCAGCCTGGCCAACACGGCGAAACCCCATCCCTACTAAAAACACAAAAATTAGCTGGGCGTGGTGGCGGGCGTCTGTAATGCGAGCTACTAGAGAAAGGAAAATCGCTTAAACCCAGGAGGCAGAGGTTGCAGTGAGCCAAGATCATGTCATTACACTCCAGCCTGGGCGATAGGAGCGAAACTCCGTCTCAAAAAAACAAAACAACAAAAACTTTGACCAGAAATAAGACTTCAACTGTTAAAGGGGCTAACTTATGTCAAGGAAACCTATAACCAGCCTTTCAAATGCCAACATCACTTCAACTAAATTGAAATCCAAGACAATTCCAGAATCAAAAAATCGCTTCATTTTTTAAAAGCTACAACTGTCTGAGAACCTTTACTTTAGAAGTTGCTAGTAAGTCATTTTCTAAGGCACTAAACTGTTGGAGAAGCAGTGTTGCATCTATCCCATTTCAACTCTTCTCAGTCTACAACCCAACATGCATTTAATTTTTTTGTTTGTTTTGTTTTTGAGACGGAGTCTCGCTCTGTCGCCCAGGCTAGAGTGCAGTGGCGCGATCTCGGCTCATGCAACCTCCGCCTCCCGGGTTCACGCCATTTTCCTGCCTCAGCCTCCCGAGTAGCTGGGACTACAGGCGCCCGCCACCGCGCCCAGCTAACTTTTTGTATTTTCAGTAGAGATTGGGTTTCACCGTGTTAGCCAGAATGGTCTCGATCTCCTGACCTCGTGATCTGCCCGCCTCGGCCTCCCAAAGTGCTAGGATTACAGGCGTGAGCCACAGCACCCAGCCCATGCATTTAAACTCAAAACTGTGATGAAGAACAATCTAAAAGTTCTGAATGTCAAACTTACAGAAACTCACTGCTTTCAAGCAAATTAATTTAAAACAGGCATTCCTAAGCCAAACCAGCATTTCCCAAAAAAACTGAGGAAAAAAAAAAGCCGACCAAATAGCTTTCTATAACCCATGTTTGTTATATGCTGCAAAAATCTGCAATTTACAACTCAATTTTAAGAGTCACAACTAACTGGCAAGTTGGACTTACATTAGGAATGGTATGTATTGTCTGACTATAAGAACGGAGTACAGCAAAACAAAAATTGAGATTTTTAAGAATTAAGATGTCTTGAAATTGTTTTATACTTTAGTCAAGACTTTTTAACACATTGCATGAACTGTCATTTAATGCATGCATTCATTAAGGTTTCCTTCACCCGAAGTTCTTAAATAAGGGGCTCACATTTACATTCTAATGTCTTCCTGTGTCTCCTAGAGGTAGAGATGTTAAACCGTTTAATGAGAAGAGATTGTCACATGCTAGAAAAAAAACGTTAATAGCCTAAAGCATTAATTCATGTAATCTCATCTTTTCAAGTCTTGGATAAATGTATTCGATTGACAATAACGAAATCGACAAAAATATTTAGGATCCACATTAAATGTACTGCAAAAACGTGAAAATTTCAACTCTGGTTGCAGTCCTCTAAATAAAATTCCAGGAAACTACAACCAGAGCCGACTCAAAGAATGGGAAAACATGAAGATAAAAAACATTTCTAAATTCTTCCTTAACATACTATACTCAAATTCTTCTCCACCCACCCTCCTCAGCGGCCGGAGCCGGGAAGGAGCTGGCTGGGTTGTTTTTCCCATCGACACTCAAATTCTCAAAAATTAAGTCCTTCGCCCACATGGCGGTTTAAGAAGTGTAATGTAAGTACTTTAGCAAAAATATATTAGGAAGTATTTTAAAGCAGCAAAGTTTTTAACAATCTCGTATTTCCAACAGGATGCTGCGAAAAAAAGAAAAGGCCAATTATCGACTTCTCCTCGCGGAAAGGACCCGTAAAAGGCCTAGAAAAGCGTCGGCAGAACTTCAGCGAAAGCACTACCTCCCCATGCTTCGAGGCCATTTGCGGCTTTTTCTGCCGGGCCGCCTCCGCCCTCTTCCCTCCAATCCCAGGCTCGCTTTCCCGGCGGCAGAGCGAGGAGGCGGCCATTGCGGGCCAATGCGCCATTTCGTAACGCGGCGGCGGATCAATGTCAATGTGGCCGCCGCCCGCTTGCTCGCTCGCCCGGATGTGCCTGCTCGTCCCCTCCCCTCCCCCACCACCTCCTTCCAACCGCTCCCGCCGGGGCCCGCCATGCCGCCTTCGGCCTCGCTTCGGAGGCCGCGCAGCCGGCAGGCCGGCTTCCCTCCCGAGGCCTCCACGACCAAGCCGCGCCTCCAAGGGGCCGCCTGTGCAGCCGAAGGTGAAGGCGAGGCGGGCGAGGGGCCCCCAGGAGGTCTCCAACTCTCGCTCCCCTCCCCCTCCCACAGCCTGTCTCAACGCAAGAGCGCGGGACCGCCGACCCGGTCCACCCGGCCTCCCCGCTCCCACCGAACCAGGCCCCCCACGCCGGCCATTCCCCACCAACCCCCCGCTCTCCCCCTAATACCTCCTCCCCCCGGCGGCGACGGCGACGGCCGGAGTCGGGCTGGGGGCGACCGGGCGGCGGTTTTACCTCCATTTTGAGACCGGACTCGCCTCTTCCAACTCGAGTTCAATATGGGACCGAGAGGAAGAGGCGGGGCCAGTCGTCACGTGACGCGTTTTACGCGCGCCGCCAGTCTGTTGGGGGAGGAGCGAGTTGGGAAGGGGGCGGAGCCAAGCGGGCGCGAAGAGGGACTGGATCAACGGGTTGGCGGGCGGAGGGCGGAGGCGCGGCGTGCCGCGGGAGCGCGCGCGCCTCGCCAGCTTTCAAGGGAAGAGCGCCTTTGCCGCCGTTCGCGTCAGGGCGAGTTCCGGGACGTCAGTGCGGTCTCCGCCAATGGTGAGCGTCCACGTAGGGAGAACGCCTTGTGATCGCGCGTCACCAGAGAGAAAGGCCTTTCCCTTTCTTCTCGCGCTTGTCCCTCATTCCCCACGCAGGCCTCTAGTTCTCCATTTCAGAATTCATTCTATTCCTGTGCCCGAAATAAAACCCACGTTTTTCTTGCTTGTAATTTAAAGGTTGCAAGAAAAACCCCTCGGCCCCTCGGACCATCTTTCCTGTTTCCAAATGCCGGGGACCAGTGTCTGTGACTGCGCCGCCCACCTGAGGGCATGTACTGAAAAGCCCTGCGACTCCGACATGTGGGACTCACAAGCACCTTGGACAGGCCTCAAAACGCGGCTGACATACAGAATTTTTACCATTAACGACCTGAGGCAGGACTGGTGGAGGTCAGTTCATTAGTTACTGATCTCAAGAAACAAGTCAGGACTATTTTCTAATGTGCTTCTTTCAAGTTAGTGTGGAAAGAGCTGATGCATCTGTTGTAGCTGACGGAATTTAAGGAACTGAATAATTGACAAGATTTCCAGAAAAGCAGGGTCGCCAGATAATGCTACCTGTTTGCAAATGATTGTTACCGTAATGCTCTAGAGAGCTAATCCTTTCTCGGCCTAGTCAGATGATTTTAAATCATTTGATTTTACAGAGCTTTAGTTTCAGTTTTTTAAATGAAAATGGGGATGGGATTAGGTCATCTTCTAACACCCACGACAGCCATAAATTGATAATCTATGGATCCATATTTAAAGTTACTGATAAAAATAACCACAATTGACCAGCCTCCCTTCCCTGTTAGGAAATGCTTTATATTTTAATTTAGCAACCCATGTGACCAACCCTTTTAGAATTGAACTGGCTCTCCCTAGGAAAGGTTAGAAATCTAATCAGTTATAGTAAGTTTCTGTTAACAAGTGGGGAGTGGTCGACTTGGAGTTTGGAAAAGGGGAGCGTAAAGTCTAAAAGTTTGTTAATTTATCTAGCCGTTGCTCCAGGAGGACCTGTGTTATAGTTTGGAAACATTTACAAAGGGTATTTTTGTGGGGCAGAAAACAGCAGTCCTTAATGTAATTTGGTTGAAATAACCGTTCAAACCAGACTCCTCCTGTTGCTTTGATTCCTTTTTCGCAAACTTTCTTATATTCTACGTATCCAGGTGCTCCTGATGGCCAGCAATAGACTTGAGACATTGGAAGAATGTATAGCCTTAGCGTCTATTTAGTGTTAAGATTTTGTAAGTCTAATTACTGTGAAATAGTCCTGGTAACTTTATCGATTCTGGATACAAAGAAAAATGCAAAGTGAAAGACCTTTGGAAATTGCTATTCACACCAGAGTACCCTATGAGACATTGCATAGGTGATCAAGAAGAGTGATCACCTGGCTGCACTTTAGGGTATGTTTGTCCAGGTTTTTCTAATAAGTTAATTCTAATCAATAACTTTTGTTCTAATTAATAACTTTTGTATAAATGTTAATGTCAAATCGCGAAACAATGTGGGATGGGATACTAAGTTCTCTCCAGGAACATGAAATGTCAGCCCATTTATTCACATCTTTTTGTCCTCCCTATTGTATTGGTCCAGATTTGTTGTTCATCCTGACTGTATGCTGTTTTTAGACATTAGTTATTTTTTATGCTTTTGTCTAAACAAGCTCTGGCCGGGCGCCATGGCTCACACCTGTAATCCCAGGCCTTTGGGAGGCCGAGGTAGGCAGGTCACCTGAGGTGGAGAGTTTGAGACCAGCTTGACCAACACGGTAAAACCCTGTCTCTACTTTAAAAAAAAATACAAAAATTAGCCGGGCATGGAGGCACACGTCAGTAATCCCAGCTGCTTGGGATGCTGTGGCCCGAGAATCACTTGAACTCAAGAGGCGGAGGTTGTAGTGAGCTGAAATTGCCCCACTGCACTCCAGTCTGGGTGACAGAGCGAGATTCCGCCTCAAAAAAAAAAAAAAAAAGGCCGGGCGCGGTGGCTCACGCCTGTAATCCCAGCACTTTGGGAGGCCGAGGCGGGCGGATCACGAGGTCAGGAGATCGAGACCATCCTGGCTAACATGGTGAAACCCCGTCTCTACTAAGAATACAAAAAAAAAAAAAATTAGCCGGGCGTGATGGCGGGCGCCTGTAGTCCCAGCTGCTGGGAAGGCTGAGGCAGGAGAATGGCGTGAACCCGGGAGGCGGAGCTTGCTGTGAGCCGAGATCACGCTGCTGGCTGGGCGCAGTGGTTCAAGCCTGTAATCCCAGTACTTTGGACGGCCAAGGCGGGCGGATCACCTGAGGTCAAGAATTCGAGACCAGCCTGGCCAACATGGTGAAACCCTGTCTCTACTCAAAATACAAAATTGGTCGGGTGTGGTGGTGGGTGCCTGTAGTCCCAGCTACTCAGGAGGCTGAGGCTGGAGAATCGCTTGAACCTGGGAAGCGGAGGTTGCAGTGAGCTGAGATCGTGCCATTGCACTCCAGCCTGGGTGACAGAGCGAGACTCCATCTCAAAAAAATAAATAAATAAATAAACTTAAGGTCCAGTTATGTCTCAGGTACAAAAACCACTTTTCCAGTCCTTGACCCTGTAGGGCACAGACTTGAACCTTGGCTATGGTCTGCACTTGCAGCCCTGACTCTTTGATATGAGAAAGGGAGTGTATGGGATGGGAGGAGGGAATGAGGGTCCTAGAGTGAGATGGGTGGCAGACAAACTTTATAATCTATATCAGGCCTTCTCCTTTATATCATGACATACAGAAAATAATCATTTTTGTGCAGCATAGTAGGGTAAACTAGAAGATATTTGGAGGCATCTAAGTGGTGGTAATGTTTTCTTTTAAGCATCTGATTTTGATAAAATACAAAGTATTAGGAATGATATTAAATATTTGCATAAAACTTTCAAATTAAAATTTTCCGTGTTTTTTAGTGATCAACTTGAACTTGTTCCTGTGAATACATTTTGATATTAGGTTTTATGGTTGAAGTGGCTTTATGCAGTTTCTGATCTAGACTTTTTTTTTCTTGAGACAGAGTCTCACTCTGTCACCCGGGCTGGAGTGCAGTGGCATGATCTCGGCTCACTGCAACCTACCACTCCTGGGTTCAAACAATTCTCATGCCTCAGCCACCCAAGTAGCTGGGATTACAGGCCCATGCTACCATGCCCGGCTAATTTTGTTTTTGTTTTTGTTTTTGTTTTGAGACAGAGTCTCTCGCTCTGTCGCCCACGCTGGAGTGCAGTGGCATGATCTCTGCTCACTGCAACCCCCGCCTCCTGAGTTCAAGCTATTCTCCTGCCTTAGCCTCTCAAGTAGTAAGGACTACAGGCGTGCACCACCACGCCTGGGTAATTTTTGTATTTTTAGTGGAGACAGGGTTTCACCATGTTGGCTGGGTTAGTCTGGAATTCCTGATCTTAAGTGATCCGCCCGCCTTGGCCTCCCAAGGTGCTGGGATTATAGGCGTGAGCCACTGTGCCTGGCTGGAAGAAGGTAACTCATTTTGTTTGTTTTTGAGACGGAGTCTCGCTCTGTCACCAGGCTGGAGTGCAGTGGCACAATCTCGGCTCACTGCAACCTCCGCCTCCCGGATTCAAGTGATTCTCCTGCCTTAGCCTCTCAAGTAGCTGGGACTACAGGCGCTCACCACCACACCTGGCTAATTTTTTGTATTTTTAGTAGAGACGGTGTTTCACCACATCAGCCAGGATAGTCTCCATCTCTTGACCTTGTGATCCACCCGCCTCGGCCTCCCAAAGTGCTGGGATTACAGGCATGAGGGAAGAAGGTAACCCTTAAAAGGGAGGAATTGTAATAAACTATAAGCTTTGTTATGTGCCATTTTATTCAGAATATACCAAAGCTTTATTTTCTAAAATCTTGATTTTTAAATAAGGAGTTTATAAAGTAAAACACACACAAAAAGTCTTTCCCCACAAAATCCTATTACATAGATTTGACCATGATCAACAACTTATTACATATCCTCTCACATTTTCTTGTTGGCCTAATCAATGCTTATATATATGAAACAAACATATTTGTTTTATTTTTACCAATGTATGTCTAACTATCCAGATTGATTTGAAAGTTCCTTTCTCTTCCACTTAACAAACAAAGTTATTTACCAAACTCTTACTATGTGCCAGGCAATGCTAGGTGCTGGAAATTCATCATAGTCACTCACATTATTGAATACTACTGTATACCTTGTGATGGGCCACGTACATTATGTTCCTGATTTCATTTCCTTAATAAACTTAGGAGGGTAAATTCTCCCTAATCTGGGATGTAGGAAAGTTGAATACATTGACTAAAATTATATAGACCCTGCAAGTAAAGTGCTGAATTAGAATGTCATATAATCACTGTATTTACATTTTAATATTCTTGAAGGTAACAACCTTTTCTTTAAAAATCTATCATACATTTGTGTTGTTCACTATGTTTCTTATGTTTCCAGAGACCACTACAGTGATTGGCTCTGTAGTAGGCAATTCATTTATTTATGGAATATTCAACATTAGATATATGAATCATGGATGACGTATTTTGGGTCCCCTTCAGTGCCCTATTGGACCTTGATATGGTTTGGCTCTGTGTTTCCATCCAAATCTCACCTTGAATTGTAATCCCTGTAATCCCCACATGTCAAGGATGGGACCAGGTTGAGGTAATTGAATCATGGGGGTGGATTCTCCCATGCTGTTCTCATGATAATTAGTGAGTCTCGGGAGATCTGATGGTTTTATAAGCATCTGGCATTTCCCCTGCTTGCACTCATTCACTCTCCTTCCGCCCTATGAAGAGGTGCCTTCTGCCATAATTGTAAGTTTCCTGAGGCCTCCCCTGCCATGTGGAACTGTGAGCCAATTAAACCTTTTTCTTTATAAATTGCCAGTCTTGGGTATTCATGGCAGCATGAGAATGAACTAATACAGACCTACTGCATAATTTGTGGAGCCATGTGCAAAATGAAAATGCAGGGTGCCGTGTTCAAAAATTATTAAGAATTTCAAGACATGACATCAAAGTATTAAGCCAAGCCAGGACCCTTGTAAGTGCTGGACTCTGTGCAACTGCAAAGGTCATATACCCGTGAAGTCTGCACAGTGCCCAGTACAGTGCCCTGTCTAGAGCAGGTACCTGGTCTCTTTTCAGAAATTTATTCACTTGCCATCTTGTATTTACTTCCACTTTCTTGTCAGCACTCATTTCTAAAGTGTTCCTAATCTAGTTTCTGTCACAGGCTGCCACTCATTTCTTAAGTGTTCCTAGTTTCTGCCACAGGATATCGAAATTGTTTTTCCAAGGTCACAAATGATTATCTAACTGTCAAATTAATATCCCTATTCTTAAATGTTAATCCTTCCTGACCTAGGGATCAACATTACTGCCTGTTCATCCTTTTTTTTTTTTTTTTTTTTTTTTTTTTTTGAGACAGAGTCTTGCTCTGTTGCCCACGCTGGAGTGCAGTGGCACGATCTTGGCTCACTGCAACCTCTGCCTACTGGATTCAAGCGATTCTTCTGCCTTGGCATCCCGAGTAGCTGGGATTACAGGCATGTACCACCACACCTGGCTAATTTTTATATATTTTTATTTGTTATTTTTTGAGTTGGAGTTTTGCTCTCGTTGCCCAGGCTGGATTGCAGTGGCGCGATCTCGGCTCACTGTAACCTCCGCCTCCCAGATTCAAGTGATTCTCCTGCCTCAGCCTCCTGAGTAGCTGGGATTACAGGCACACGCCACCATGCCCAGCTAATTTTTTGTATTTTTAGTAGAGACAAGATTTCATCATGTTGGCCAGGCTAGTCTCAAAACTCCTGACCTCAGGTGATCCACCTGCCTCAGCCTGCCAAAGTGCAGGGATTACAGGTGTGAGCCACCACACCGGGCCCTGTTGCTTCTTTTTGATGTTTTCCTTTTTTGTCTTTATTAAGGACATTGGTTTTTCCCTTTAGTTCATCACTGCTTCCTTCTGGATCCTTCCCTTTTTCGTTTTCTCTCTCCTCTTGTTTCCATAAGGTTTTGTCACACTGAGGTATAGAACTTCCTGAGAAACTTTGTGAAATGCACCCATTGTTCTCCTACGAGTGGCCACTTTCCCTGGGAAAAGTATGAGGTGGTGTAAGTGCGTGAGAACTCTCAGGGAATTTGTACATGCCTCCTAGGAAGCTAAAGAAGAGGTGAGGCCTGATTAGTGTATTTGTTAAGATGACAAGATATATCACTTCCTTCTCCCAACACACACACATACACCCACACACCCACCACAGTTGAATGATTTAGAGATTGAGGAGGTAATTTGATACAAAAAGTATTAAGGAGTCATTCACAGGGACTTACGTTCTCTTTCAGACAAATCCCAATTTGGAAGTCTGAAAAGGCTGAAATCTTTTTAGTAGGTGCTTTACAAATGACTTTCACATAAAACTTTGATTAAATTAATTATTTACACTTTTCTCTTACTAACTTGTCTTCTGTTATAAGAGTGTTGGCCATGACCCTTACAATGGGTAAGGAAAGGTGTCACACCTCCACTTTTTTCCCCATAAAATTGACCTTTTGAAGAGATCAGGACAAATGAATTTGTAGGATGCTTTACATTTTGGGTTTATTTGATTGTCTTCTGCAGGTGCGATTTAACTTGATTCTCTGTCTCCTTCATTTCCTATAAATTGGAAGGTTAAATCCAAACTCTTATTAACTTCAAATTAATCAGGTTGAGCAAGAGTATATCAGAGGTGATGATGTGTACTTTAGATTGTTGTGTCACATTACGCGGCACACAATATCAGATTGTCCCGCTATTTGTGATGTTAAATTTCATCAAAGTGGTAAAACCCTCCTTTGTAATGAGAAGGTCATCTGTGAGGTGGTACTTTGGTCCCATGCAAATATTGGACCCCAAAACAACCTTTCCCATTATGTGTTAGCATTTTTGATCACCCTTGACTGAATTATTATTTCATTGGGGATGACAGAATGATGACTTTTCTAATTATATCATTTCTTCTACATTTATTAGCTAGCATTTGTAAACACACACACACACACACACACACAAAATGTCTCTTCACCAACTGGGAATGAACTACAATTCCTCCTTAAAAGACAGGGTAGGTACTTTAATTACCAATTTTCAGAATAAGAAGTTAGTATAACAGTCACCTTCAAAGGTGGCAAATTATCTTTTTTCTCTCTCTCTCTGAGTATCACTATAGATTCATGGGTTTTTATTTATTCACTGTTTTATAATCAATTGCAGTCATTATTCCTTTTGATATTTAAATTGCCCCAAATTTGGCCTCTATGTCCTTTTGAATTCTCTGTCAGGTCCATATGAATTTTATTAATCAAAACAAACTCTATATGGTGGAATTTAGGCAACATTTGGAAGAGATTTGGGGATGAGGAAAGGGACAGAGTGGCCTCTAAATAGGTAGGCTATCACTGCCAGCAAGATTGTCCTTGGAGTCAGCCATCGTAGGCACATCTCGACCTGGGAGTCTTTTCTTCCTTCACATTTAAGCCCCAGATTTACAAAAAAGCTCCATTGTTTTCCGTAATTAATTGGCAGTGGGAGACCAAAATTACTGTATGAATGTTTGGCTCATTTGTAAATTAAGGCCTGCTTATCTGTGTAGGAATGGTGAAGATAACTGTAACCCAAATGTAATTCATTAAAGGGAAATACTCATCAGTAGCAATATCGGATATTAAATGAGGAAAATATGTTAGTATGTAGTGACATGAGACTTCTGACTGAGATGTGAGCAAGAAAACAGATCCACGGGACCCTCCACACACAGAAACTTAGCTGTCCTGTGCCTTGTTCGTTCGTGTCCTGCTGAGTTCACATTAACAAATGAATCCCAGAGCTTTGGGTTATCTTAGCTCTCCCTGGGAGATCTATGTCTTAAGAAAATTTCTTGTGACAATAATACCTTAACCCAAAGCAAACATTTTCAAATGGTGGGAATAAGAGTCAGTGAAGCAAGTCAGTGGAAGAATTTGATTTTGGACAGAAACTCTTTCAGCAAGTCACACCATGATAGCTCCTTCCAATTCTGCTGTACAGATCTCTGGCCCAGGCTGCAATCTTACAGCTATATGGCTGTAAACAAGGTAGAATGTAGAGATTAAATTACCTGAGCGACAGTTAGGAAATCTCCTTTCTTGTGGAAGCAAGGACTAATGCTTTCATATTGCTGTGAGTATAGTAATGCTCAAGAGATATTTAATGTGCGAAATTTAAATAACACTCTGGGCTGGGTGCAGTGGCTCATACCTGTAATCGCAGCACTTTGGGAGGCCGAGGCGAGAGGATCACTTGAGGTCAGGAGTTTGAGACCAGCCTGGCCAACATAGTGAAACCTTGTCTTTACTAAAAATACAAAAATTAGCTGGGTGTGATGGCACACACCTGTAGTCCCAGCTACTTGGGAGGCTGAAGCAGGAGAATCGCTTGAACCTGGGAGGTGGAGGTTACAGTCAGCCGAGATCGTGCCACTGCACTCCAGCCTGAGTGACACAGCAAGACTCCATCTCATAATAATAATAATAATAATAATTAAAAAATAACACTCTGTAAAGGCTTAAAGAATGCAAGACATTTAAGGTTGCCTGTGTTTTCAATAACCTCTCAACCCCTTTTTGTTCTGTTTACTTAAATTCCCATTTAGATTTTAGAATACTTTTGCTTTATTTGCTGATTTTAATTTCTTTGTATTTTCCTTTCTTCTGGTTCATCTGGTCCTCTTGCTATTATTGCCTTAATTAATTTCTTGGGCTCTGGCATCATTTTTCTTCCCACTAACAACTTTTTAAATATATACTTCAGTTTTTGTAATCAAGGAAGTTTTGGTTTTCTTTAATAAGTAAATATGAAGGGGACACTGCTAAGCCTATATCTTATACAAAGTTGTACACAATCTTAGATGACAAATAATTTGAAAATCAAGGATCTAGATTTTCCAGGCTCAAGTATGATTCAGGTATTCCTCCTCCCCTGGATTATTGTAAGCAGAATCCTTCCCTAGCTGAGATTCTTTTTGTTACTCTTGTTTACCTTAGAGCTCTGTTCAAGTAAACGGTCTCTCTCTGTAAAAGGAATCTGGGTATGAGCTGCTAAAGAGTTACTTCTGCCCCCACATCATAAAATGGAAAAAAACATGTACCAAGTAAAATGCTATTTTATTTATTTTTTATTATTTATTTACTTGAGACAGAGTTTTGCTCTTGTCTCCCAGGCTAGAGTGCAGTGGCGCCATCTCGGCTCACTGCAACCTCTGCCTCCTGGGTTCAAGTGATTCTCCTGCCTCAGCCTCCCGAGTAGCTAGGATTACAGGCGCCCGTCACCATGCCCAGCTAATTTTTTGTATTTTTAGTAGAGACGGGGTTTCACCATGTTAGCCAGGATGGTCTCAGACTCCTGACCTCAGGTTATCCGCCTGCCTCAGCCTCCCAAAGTGCTGGGATTACAGGTGTGAGCCACCGCGCCCGACTATTTTTTATTTTTTTGAGACAGAGTCTCGCTCTGTCACCCAGGCTGCAGTGTAGTAGGATAATCTTGGCTTACTGCATACTCTGCCTCCCAGGTTCAAGTGCTTCTCGTGCCTCAGCCTCCCGGGTAGCTGGGATTACAGGTGCCCACCACCACACCCAGCTAATTTTTGCATTTTTAGTAGAGAACTGGGTTTCACCATATTGGCCAGGCTGGTCCCGACCTCCTGGCCTCAAGTGATCCTCCTGTCTTGGCCTCCCAAAGTACTGAGATTACAGGAGTGAACCACTGCCCCTGGTCTCCAGGTAAAGTGCTTTTATTTGTAATTATTCAGCTAAGCAAACAAATATTCTGGTTACTATTACAGCATATATTAGACACGTTCTGCAGCCTCCAAAAGCTTTCATAAAAATTAGAATAAGTCGGTATAGGAATAGACAGAGATGATTAAAAGGTTTTGGGATAGGCATCTTTTCCTGTATTCTTTTAAGAGGCTTTTTTTCTAGCTTTTATCTATTTTGTGGTAAAAATATATAATATTAAGTGTGCCATTTTAAGTATTTTAGAATTACAATTGTCATTAATTGTAGTCACAATATTGTCTATCACTACTCTCTATTTCCAAAACCTTTCCATCATTGCAAACAGAAACTTTGTACCCACTAAGTAATAATTCTCCATTCTTTTTCTCTCAGCCCTAGTAACCTCTATTCTGCTTTCTGTTTCTACAAATTTGTCAGCCGTTTTAAAAAGATGAGCTTTGGCAGCTGTGTAGATGGGAAATGGCCTAAGGCAGGGTCCCCAACCCCTAGGCCATGAACCAGTATTGGTCCATGGCATGTTAGCAACCAAACTGCACAGCAGGAGGTTCATCTGTATTTGACTGAATTATTATTTCAGAGAGAGAGAGTGGAGCTTCATCTATATTTACAGCTGCTCCCGGTTGCTTGCATTACCACTGGAGCTCCGCCTCCTGTCAGATCAGCAGCAGCAGCAGTGGCATTAGATTCTCATAGGAGGCTGAACCTTATTGTGAACTGCACATGCAAGGGACCTAGGTTGCATGCTCCTTATGAGAATCTAATGCCTGATGATCTGTCACTGTCTCCCATCACCCCCATATGGGACGATCTAGTTGTAGGAAAACAAGCTCAGGGCTCCCACTGATTCTACATTAAGGTGATTTATGTAATTATTTCATTATATATTACAATATAATAATAGAAATAAAGTGCACAATAAATGTAGTGTGCTTGAATCGTCCTGATAACCATCCCCCCACCCACTGTCCCAGTCCATGGAAAGATTGTCTTTTATGAAACCCATCGCTGGTACCATAATGATTGGGGACTGTTGGCCTAAGGAATGCAAAGAAATGAAACTCTTTTCCTTCAGGTAATTGTAACAACATAATGTTTTGAAAACCATTCTTGTTAGTTTCTTTTTTGCTTTTCTCAGAGCCCAATCTTTGCTCTAGTTGGCAGAGATGTTGATCAGGCTGGCAGAACTGGGATATGGAAAGGATACAAAAAGAAAATGTTACGTGGTATTCAGCTTCTGAAAACAAAATAGTATTATGCATGTCAGTAGCCTTGCAAGCAAGCTGAGTTTTCCTTTTTTTTCTTTTCTTTTTTTTTGAGGTCTCACCATGTTACCCAGGCTGCAGCCCATGTCGCCCAGGCTGCAGCCCAGCGGCCCAATCACAGCTCACTGTAGCCTTGACCTCCTGGGGTCAAGCTGTTCTCCCACCTCAGCCTCCTAAGTAGCTGAGACTACAGATGTGCACCACCACACTCAGCTAATTTTTTTAAATTATTATTTGCAGAGATGAGGTCTCACTATATTTCCCAGGCTGATCTTGGATTCCTGGGCTCAAGCGATCCTCCCTCCTCAGCCTCCCAAAGTGCTGGAATTATAGGCATGAGCCACCTCACCTGGCCACAAGCTGAGTTTTTATCTTAAGATATGATTTTTTTCTAAATTCCTTTTCCCCCTTTAATATATCACTTGCTGAATCAGGAGGGACCGACTCAAAAGTTTCGTGTTATTGAGAGGATATTCTTCTGTTTATGTTAGCAAAGCCACAAGTCTTGCTGATCAATGGTAGAAAGAGGCCTGACACGGTGGCTCATACCTGGAATCTAAGCACTTTGGGAGGCCGAGGCAGGAGGATCACTTTAGCCCAGGAATTCGAGACCAGCCTGGGCAACATGATGAAATCCAATCTCTACAAAAAATACGAAAATTAGCTGGGTATGGTGGTGCACGCCTGTAGTTCCAGCTACTCCGGAGGCTGAGGTGGAAGGATCCCTTGAGCCCCGGAGGTCAAGGTTGCAGCAAGCCGTTATGGCACCACCGCACTCCAGCCTGGGTGACAAAGTGAGACCCTGTCACACACACACACACACACACACTAGAGGGCAAATAGGCTAAGTATGCCTGCAAGTAACAAAAATACTGCAGATAATAGTAGCCTCAAGGTAAGAGTTTGTTTCTTTGCCATATTCCAGAATTCATTAAAATAACTGAAGTCTGCTGGGCACGTTAAATTTGCCTGCAAGTAACAAAAATACTACAGGATGATGGTAGCCTCAAGGTACAAGTTTGTTTCTTTGCCATATTCCAGAATTCATTAAAATAAGTGAAGTTGGCTGGGCACATTAAATTTGCCTGCAAGTAACAAAAACACTACAGGATAATAGTGGCCTCAAGGTACAAGTTTGTTTTTCTGCCATATTCCAGAATTCATTAAAATAACTGAAGTTGGCCGGGCGCAGTGGCTCACGCCTGTAATCCTAGCACTTTGGGAGGCTGAGGCGGGGGGATCACTTGAGGTCAGGAGTTCGAGACCAGCCTGGCCAACATGGTGAAACCCTGTCTCTACTAAAAATACAAAAATTAGCCAGGAGTGATGGTGCACGCCTGTAATCCCAGCTACCCGGGAGGCTGAGGCAGGAGAATCGCTGGAACCCGAGAGGCCGAGGCTGCAGTGAGCCGAGATTGTGCCACTGCACTCTAGCCTGGGTTAACAGAGTGAGACTCTTATCACAAAAAAAAAAAAAAAAAAAAAAAAAGGAAAAAAAAGAGTAGGTTAGGCTTTGAGTACATCAAGAGGCTGGGAAATGGGTTTTGCTAGCTAAGAAAGTAACAAAGACATTTTCTCTTTTCTATAACTGTGGCTAAGACTAGTCCTGTCCTGTCTTTGCCATAAACTATGTGGGAAATGGCTTTCCTTCACAAAATGAGCCCCTAAAGAGAAGGGAGACTGATGGCCATCTCTCTCCATGTGGCCTGAAGAGCCAGGAGGTAGGAATAAGGGGAGTCAAGCAAGGCCTTAACCAGACTCTAATACGCAAGCTGGCCCTGTTGCCTTGGGAAGAATGTGGCTCTGGTGAGTAGCAGCAGGTAGAGGTGTATAATTGGGATATGTGCAGCTCTGATGCCTTCCGTTTTAGAAAGGACTCTGCTTTGCTCTGGCCTTTAATTTATGCCACATAGGCACAGGGGCTACATAACATAGTGGTTTACAGCAAGGATTTGGGAACCAGACTGGCCAGATTTGAACTCCAGCACTATTCCTTGATGCCTCTGAAACTTGGGACAAGTAACTTAGTCACTATGTATGAAAAGAGGTAATAATACTAGTACCTTCCTCATACTACAAGACTACAAGATGTGGTCAAGACCAGAAATATATAAGCACTGTAAAAACAATGTAAAACCAAATGAAAATTTTTCATTTGTATCTTCCAAAAATAAAAAAATAGCTATTTGGGATTCTTGTCTACTTTGTCCCTGTAGTCCTATATATTGTTTCTCTTATGTCAGATTTCTAACTAGTGGTTCTGTTTTGTTTTTTTACAAAATTTTAATAAGGTTTTTTTTTTTTTTTTTTTGGCAGAGCTAGCTGAGGTTTTATTTTGGACAAAAAAAAAAAAAAAAAAAAAAAAGCCAGGCATGGTGGCTCACGCCTGTAATCCCAGCATTTTGGGAGGCTGAGGCAGACCAATCATGAGGTCAGGAGTTCAAGACCAGCCTGGCCAATATGTTGAAACCCCATCTCTACTAAAAATACAAAAATTAGCTGGGCGTGGTGGCGTGCGCCTGTACTCCCAGCTACTCGGGAGGCTGAGGCAGAAGAATCACTTGAACCCAGGAGGCAGAGGTTGCAGTGAGCCGAGGTCATGCCACTGCACTCCAGCCTGGGCGACAGAGCGAGACTCCGTCTCAAAAAAAAAAAAAAGCAATTGAATTGTTTTGTGGCTGGAGGCATGGGGCAAAGGGGGTCCCCCGCGGTGGGCTGAGGGTTGGGGCTGAGCCTCGGGTGGGTTTCCTGTTGCCTGTGCTCCCCTGCACAGTGGCCTCCCTCCCGGGCTCTGGGGCAGCCGCAGGAGGGGCACGCTGGGAAGGGCTGCCGCAGCTGTTCACTTGCGCAGGACGTCAGAAGACTCGGACACCAGCTTCCCATTGCGGGTCTCTATCTTCTTCACAACCACGGCCCTGGTGGAGCTGCTGTGGCTGAAGGAGCTGGAGCCCACGCCAGAGCCAAAGCTGGAGCCCAGGCCGTAGCTGAGGCTGGGGCTTGTGAGGCCCCCATAGGCCGAGCTCAGACCACCTGCATAAGCTGCTGGTGGTCTTCGTATGGATACTCATGTTCTGCATCCCAGACTCCAGCCGGCTGTCCTTGCCCTCCAGCAGCTTCCTGTAGGTGGCGATCTCCATATCCAGGGCCAGCTTGATGTTCATCAGCTCCTGGTACTCATGCAACTGCCATGCCATGTCTTGCTTGACCCGCTGCAGGGCGGCCTCCAGCTCGGACAGCTTGGCGTTGGCATCCTTAATGGCCAGCTCCCCACGCTGCTCAGCATCTGCGACGGCGGCCTCCAGGGAAGCCTTCTGGCCTTTGAGACCCTCAATCTCAGCCTGGAGCCAGCTGATGTTCCGGTTCATCTCGGAGATCTCAGTCTTTGTATGCCGCAGGTCATCGCTGTGTGTGTGTGTTTTTTTTTTTTTTTTTTGAGATGGAGTCTCGCTCTGTTGCCCAGGCTGGAGTGCAATGGTGCAATTTCAGCTCACTGCAACCTCCACCTCCCAGGTTCAAGTGATTCTCTGGCCTCAGCCTCCCAAGTAGCAGAGATTGCAGGCACCTGCCACCACGCCCGGATATATTATTATTATTTTTGAGATGGAGTCTTGCTCTGCTGCACAGGCTGGAGTGCAGTGGCATAATCTCAGCTCACTGCAACCTCCGCCTCCTAGGTTCAAGACATTCTCCTGTCTCAGCCTCCTGAGTGGCGGGATTACAGGCACACGCCACCATGCCCAGCTAATTTTTATATTTTTAATAGAGATGGGGTTTTGCCATGTTGGCCAGGCTGGTCTCGAACTCCTGACCTCAGGTGTTCTGCCTGCCTTGGCCTCCTGAAGTGCTGGGATTACAGGCGTAAGCCACCATGCCCAGCCTTTTTTTGTATTTTTAGTAGAGATGGGGTTTCACCATGTTGGCCAGGCTGGTCTCGAACTCCTGACCTCAAGTGATCTGCCTGCCCCAGCCTCCCAAAGTGCTGGGATTACAGGCATGAACCACCGCGCCCAGCTTGTTTTCCTTTTTGAAAAACACAGGCAAACAATCTTCATTTGGTAGGATTAACCATGCTGAATTTACAATAACACATTTCTGGCCTTGTTTACATCGTGTAGCTTATTTGTAGAGCATATTAACTAGCATATGTTGTGTGTTTACTTCAAGCTTATAATATCAGCTGTGAATTTTGTTCAGTTCAATACTATCATAGTCTTTTAAAGATATAAAGATATATTATCTTAAACATTATTGGGTATACAAGTGAAGCCAGAGTAATTTCTTTCAGTCCAAATTTCTTCAATTTTTTTTTTTTTTTTGAGATGGAGTCTCACTCCATGGCCCAGGCTAGTGTGTAGTGGCATGATCTCAGCTCACTGAAATCTCCGCCTCCTGGTTCAAGCAATTCTCATGTGTCAACCTCCCAAGTAGCTGGAACTACAGGCACCCACCACCACACCTGGCTAATTTTTTTTTTCCTTTTTTTTTTCCTTTTTTGAGACGGAGTCTCACACTGTCTCCTGGGCTAGAGTGCAATGGCATGATCTCAGCTCACTGCAAGCTCTGCCTCCCAAGTTCACACCATTCTCCTGCCTCAGCCTCTCGAGTAGCTGGGATTATAGGTGCACACCACCACACCCGACTAATTTTTGTATTTTTAGTAGAGATGGGGTTTCACTATGTTGGCCAGACTGGTCTCAGATTCCTGCCCTCATGATCCGCCCACCTCGGCCTCCTAAAGTGTTGGGATTACAGGTGTGAGCCACCGTGCCCAGCATTTTTTATATTTCAGTAAAGACAGGGTTTTACCATGTTGGCCTGGCTAGCCTCGAACTCCTGAGCTCAGGCAATCCTCCCGCCTTGGCTTCTCAAAGTGCTGGGATTAATTTTTATTATTTTAATTATCTACATGTTGTAACTGTATTCCTACTATACTTTTTCCAGCAGATTATTTCTTGGTGAAATGTCCCTTAAATCAGATATGAACCATGTGAAAATAATCATTATAAATATTCTAATATGCAGTTATTTATTTTTTAAAAATATGGGTACATAGTAGGTGTACTGATTTAGATTTAAAGCAATTTTAGTTCTGGAAATATGTTATTCCTCTATTCATACTATTTTAAATTTGAACTTGTCTTAAGCATTAACTGTTATTAGGTACAAGACAATTGCAAAAGCTGAAAATACTATTATTAAATAATAAAGCAATAAAAATGTTTTTTGTTGGGGGGAGAGGAGAAGGAAAGTTCAAATACACCTAGTCAGGGACCCAAGCATCCTAATAAAAAATCATTTAGCATCGAGTATCTCAGAGTGTGCTCACATGTTCAGAACATTCAAAACACTTGATTCCATGTATCTGGGGGAGAGTTATCACACATTTTGATCCTCCAAATTGACATAATATTTTATATATTTTTTGAGACAGAGTCTTACTCTGTTGCCCAGGCTGGAGTGGAGTGGCGCAATCTTGGCTCACTGCAACCTCCATCTCCCAGGTTCAAGCAATTCTCCTGCCTCAGCCTCCTGAGTAGCTGGGACTACAGGTGCATGCCACTATGCCTGGCTAATTTTTATATTTTTAGTAGAGACAGGATTTCACCATATTGGCCAGGCTGGTCTCGGACACCTGACCTCAAGTGATCTACCCACCTCGGCCTCCCAAAGTGCTAGGATTACAGGCGTCAGCCACTGTGCTGGCCTCAAATGGAAACTTTGAGTTTTTTCTCTTTTTGGCTGACAAATGACTTTGATTTATCAGTTTTGAAATTACACATTCCTTAATCTAGAGCTAATAAGTAACAAACTGACCCCATGGTATAACTTGAAATTAGGACTGTATCATATAACAGATATCATATTATCAGTTAATCCGAGTTAAGTTTCTAAAATTTAGAAAACTGACTTTCTTTCAATGAGTACTGCTATTTACTGAAGGGTAAAATAAGAGTTACATGGTGTAGTTGATGGAGTGTGTTAGCACACCTCCAGCAGGTGGGTGCCTACTGCTGCACTGAATCAGAGCCTCCAATGCCCCTGGGTTTCCCATTTGCCTCTCATGAAGCGTTTTAGGTTGATTAATTCCAGGATAGGCACTAATATCATTGTTCCCAGTAATCTAGTAACATAAAGCCTTGTAAACCAAGACCTTAGACATTTCCATGAAGTCTTTTCAAGTGCTGCTTTCTACTCGCTGGCTGTCATAGATCATTGCAGCTCTACAGGCAATCTTTGGAGTATATTTCCAGCCATTTTAGTCTCAGCTCTTTTTTTTTTTTTTTTTTTTTTTAAGACTAGTGAAATACAATAGTCAGATGAGGGGAAAGAGTAGAACAAGGAGGTTGATCTGTAACTGACTGTGACCCATCAACTGAGGTAACTCACTTCCTTCGGACCAGCCTCAGCTCTTTTTGTGAGTAAGGAATAGAAATCTACCCACATTAGTTCAAATAAAGGAGATGGGGATATACAATAATTTTGGTAATTAAAATCAAATACTGTCAGCCTTCATGAGAAATAAGCCTGTACACTGAAGCTGTCAGGGACCAAGAAATCTGTATTCTCCCTTTTTTTGTCTTCCTGGGGCCAACTGGTGTCTCCTTTTCCTTTCTCTTAGCACATTTACTCCATTTTCCTCTTTCATTTAGTTGGCAGATTGAGGCACTGTTTTTAAAATGGCAAACAGACTGCAAGTCTTTGTGACCCTTTAGCATAACTACCTTCAGGCTTTAGGTATCTGTTTAAAATCTTGAGAAAGAGGGACAGCGGGAGAAGGAGACTGGGAGAGTGGAGGAAGATGGAGAGAATATGATTTCATGTGGGAAAGCCAGTAACGGACTTCGTTTTACTTCAAGTATCTATCTTTGATTCAGTCAACCTTGGTTGTAGGGCTGTTAAATGTTAAAGATCAATCTTGTTCATCAACAACAAAGAAATGAAAGATAAAAAACAATCATTACATTTTTACATTCCCTGATATTTTCTCTTAGAAGGTTAGCTGGATTTTATGATATTCAGTTGGTAAGAGCTTAAAATAAACAATTTGGCGGAGCAATATTGCAATGTGGATGGAGTTGAGAAATAGACTATCACTTTCTCATACTATGTGCCTGTTTCTATGTGTATCTTTTTCTTTATTTTCACTAATGAAATATAAGCACTGAATTTCTAATTATAGTCCTAGATCTGCTAGAGAGGCATTTGATAAACCAAAACTTTTGAAAATATTTAGAACTTTCAAAAGGATCAAAACCTCATTAGTGGTGATGAGAGTGTTTTAAAGCTCATAGGGGCTTTATAGCTTCATTTAGTTCAATTCCATAATTTTACAGATAAATGAAGAACAGACAAGGGAAGTAAGTGATGCAAGGCCACACAGCTCACTGGAGATGGAGCTGGACTCCACTTTCTGTCATTATGTTTCTTAATTCACTGTCATTATGCTTCTAATTAAAAAATACTACTTAACAAACAATTCACATTAACAGAAGGGATAATTAAAATCTAGTAAAGTTATTAAAGGTTTTTCTCTCTTGATATGTGATCATTTTAACAAATTAGTACTAGATTGACATGTAAACTTGAGTGTGTTGCTTATTCTCTAGGGATCTCCAGTTCTTTTGATTTACTATAATTCCCTTTACAATAATGAAGTTCCATGCCTGATTGGATTACCAGAAAGGATTCTACCCCTCAGGCGTTTCAATTAGTTCATTGTTGCTGTGATTATATTTTTCTCCTCTCTATGTATTATTTATGAAATTTTATTATAATAGAATTTAAAATATTAGACCTCGAGGAAACGTTAGGAATTACATAGTCCAGAACTCCCTCATTAACTTATACCATATTTTATTTTATTCTTCTAATTATTGATAAACTACGGAGGTGGCAAAAAGGAATAAAAAGAATCTGGGACGATGAATATGAAGCACTTTCTGGATGACTACTTTTGACCTCTGAAGAGAAAATGAAACTCAAATGAGGCCTCATCTTTGTCAATGAAGGCTTATTTACTTACACCATAATTATTTCTTGACTATTTTTACAGAATAGATTTTTGTTTTAACTTGCATTAACCGAATCATAATATTCACAGATATAAAATAAGAAAGTGGCCATGTTTATGTTTTTATTGCAGGAAATAAAACCAAGTTCTAGGTCATTCTCCTATATTGATAATTAGTAGAGCATAAAATATACATAGACATTAAATATGTCATTGATGTTAAGGTTTTTCTACAAGAGAAAGTCTCTTGTAGAAAATCTCATAGAAAGATCTTAAGTTTTATGATACATTTTGAACATTATCTATAATATATTCATTAAATATTTACAGTGCTCTCATGAACAAAGCACCATCTCAGATATAAGGAATAGGTGTTCTGAAGTCCTCAAGCCTAAAGTTCTCTGTCAAACATTTCGGTTTTGTTTATGTTTTAGTGATGACACACCTTTAAGAACTGAAAGGAGCTTTACAGCATAATGATGGAAAGGACAGAAACTAGGCTACTTTTACTTGCCAAGAACATCACATTCTAGCCAATACATTTTTTTACATGATAGTGTGAGCCAAGTCCCAGATGTCATTAAAGTATCCCTTAATGTGTGGAGCAAAGATTGTTTCTAAAAATTGTTCAAAGAGCCAAATTCCTAAATAGTAAAAGATTTTAAAAGTATATATAAAAGTAGATATCTAAAATTTAAAAAATTTCTTCTCATTCCTTTAAAAACCTATTTCTATTTCTCAGGTAAGAACAGCGCAGCCTTCTTCCCATTCCTGGCTCTCTATCAATTTCAGTATTAGATTCTGTGCTATTTCCTGTGCTGTGAGTTTGAATTTCTAAGCAACAAAGATGAACAAGGTAGGAACAGTGTGTCTTCCCATTTTCATCTATATGTAAAAGGTAGGAAGTGAGACCGCGCGCAGTGGCTCATGCCTGTAATCCCAGCACTTTGGGAGACCGAGGTAGGTGGATCACCTGAGGTCAGGAGTTTGAGACCAGCCTGGCCAACATGGCGAAACCGCGAATCTACTAAAAATACAAAAAATTAGCTGGGCGTGGTGGCAGGCGCCTGTAATCCCAGCTACTCAGAAGGCTGAGGCAGGAGAAATGCTTGAACCTGGGAGGCAGAGGTTGCAGTGAGCCAAGATCGTGCCATTGCACTCCAGACTGGGTGACAAGAGTGAAACTCTGTCACAAAATAAATAAATAAATAAATAAATAAAGTAATCCCAGCACTTTGGGAGGCCGAGGCAGGTGGATCATGAGGTCAGGAGTTCAAGACTAGCCTGGCCAACATGGTGAAACCCTGTCTCTACTGAAAATACAAAAATTAGGCCGGGCGCGGTGGCTCACGCCTGTAATCCCAGCACTTTGGGAGGTCGAGGCGGGTGGATCACGAGGTCAGGAAATCGAGACCATCCTGGCTAACATGGTGAAACCCTGTCTCTACTAAAAAATAGAAAAAAATTGGCCAGGCGTGGTGGCAGGCACCTGTAGTCCCAACTACTTGGGAGACTGAGGCAGGAGAATGGCGTGAACCTGGGAAGCGGAGCTTGCAGTGAGCCAAGATGATGCCACTGCACTCCAGCCTGGGCTACAGAGCGAGACTCTGTCTCAAAAAAAAAAAAAAAAAAAAAAAAAAAGAAGGTAAGAGGTGGTGTGGAAACTTAGATTAGATTAAGAGCCCACTAGCTGCCAAAAGTGTTTACATACATTGTTTCAATTAATTACTTTATAGACCACAGGTAGGCTTATTAACTCCACTAAGAGACCAGGACACTCTGGGTAAGAGAAGTTAAGTAATTTGCCTAAGATCATATGGCTAATAAAAGACTGGAAGAGAATGCTGGGTCTGGCCAGAGACAGAGATTGTGGGAGATAAACATCTCACTCTGTAAGCAACTAACCTGTGGTGTTTTTATTTATTTATTACTGATACATATTAATTATTCATATTTATGAGGTACAATGTGATGTTTTGATCCATGTATATCTTGTATAATGATCAAATCAGGGTACTTAAGATATTTTTCACCTTAAACATTTACCATTTTTTTGTGATGAGAACATTCAAAAACCTGTCTTTTAGCTATCCTCAAACATACATTATTGTTAATGCTAGTCTCCCTACTATGCAATAGAATACCAGAACTTATTCCTCATATCTAACTGAAGCTTTGTACTTGTTGACCAATCTCTTCCCCTTCTGGCCTTGTCCATCTTCTTCTTTCTCTTCTTCTTTTTTTATAGAGAGATGGGGTCTTACTATGTTGCCCAGGCTGGAGTACAGTGATGTGATCATAGCTCACTGCAGCCTTGAACTCCTGGGCTCAGGGATCCTCCTACCTCATCCTCAGCTGGGACTATAGGTGCCTGCCACCACACCTGGCCTCCTTTTATTTTCTATTTAATTTTTAGTAAAATTCTCCAAATGGAGTTGCCACTGCTTAAGATGGCAATGCTGGGCACCTGTAGAAGAGCTGCTTTCTCTTCTGGTGACCTTGAATAAGTCTTATAGATTTATTATTGTGCCCTTTTCCTGTTTGGTTCTTTCAATTAATGGACAATTCTTTTAAGACTCAGAACTGAAAGTCAGGCACCATGGCTCATGCCTGTAATCACACCACTTTGGGAGGCTGAGGTGGGTGGATTGCCTAAGCTCAGGAGTTTGAGACCAGCCTGGGCAACATGGCGAAATCCTGTCTCTACTAAAAATACAAAAAATTAGCTGGGCGTGGTGGTGAGTGCCTGTAATCCCAGTTACTCGGGAGGCTGAGGCATGAGAATTACTTGAACCCAGGAAGCAGAGGTTTCAGTGAGCAGAGATCATGCCACTGCACTCCAGCCTGGGCAACAGGGCAAGACTATGTCTCAAAAAAAAAAAAAAAAATTGGCTGGGTGCGGTGGCTCACACCTGTAATCCCAGCACTTTGGGAGGCTGAGACAGGTGGATCACGAGGTCAGGAGATAGAGACCATCCTGGCTAACACGGTGAAACCCTGCCTCTACTAAAAATACAAAAAATTAGCCGGGCATGGTGGCGGGTGCCTGTAGTCCCACCTACTCAGGAGGCTGAGGCAGGAGAATGGCATGAACCCGGGAGGCAGAGCTTGCAGTGAGCCGAGATCATGCCACTGCACTCCAGCATGGGTGACAGAGCAAGACTCCGTCTCAAAAAAAAAAAAAAGACTCAGAACTGGCTTTCAGCAAAGATTTTTTTTCTTTCCAAACTGGTGTGAAATAGGCTGGGCACGGTGGTTCACGCCTGTGATCCCAGCACTTTGGGAGGCCGAGGCAGGCAGATCCCCTGAGGTCAGGAGTTCGAGACCAGCCTGACCAACAGGGAGAAATCCCGTCTCTACTAAAAATACAAAATTAGCCGGGCATGGTGGCGCATGCCTATAATCCCAGTTACTCAGGAGGCCGAGGCAGGAGAATCACGTGAACCCAGGAGGCAGAGGTTGCGGTGAGCCAAGATCACACCATTGCACTCCAGCCTGGGCAAGAAGAGTGAAACTCCGTCTCAAAAAAAAAAAAAAAGGTGTGAAATTTAGATATTAATTGTGTTTTGTTCATCTAATTAGATGTGTGAGTTAAGGAGTATAAAATAAGCCACTAGCTACTTTCTCGCAAGATACAATAAATCTATCAGATTGAAGAGCAAAACAGCATCAGTTGTAATCAAAATAATATATGATATCATGTCATGATGTCAGAAGAATACATTACGTTATTTCCAAGGGCTCTCCTCAGAAATTAGATTGGGAGATTGGCTAAATCCTCAGATCCTACCTGTCCCTCCACAAGAAAAGCTAAGCAGGTATCTTGCAATACACAATTTAAGGTGAAGCCATAATGATTACCTAGTTATCTCTCACTGTACAATTCGTAACATCTTTTTTTTTTTTTGAGACAGAGTCCCGCTCTGTCACCCAGGCTGGAGTACAGTGGTGCAATCTCGGCTCACTGCCACCTCCACCTCCCAAGTTCAAGCAGTTCTCTGCCTCAGCCTCCCAAGTAGCTGGGATCACAGGCGCCCACCACCACGCCTGGCTAATTTTTGTATTTTTGTTAGTGACAGGGTTTCACCATCTTGGCCAGGCTGGTCTCGAACTCCTGACCTCATGATCTACCCGCCTCAGCCTCCCAAAGTGCTGGGATTATAGGCATGAGTCACAGTGCTTGGCCAATTTCTAACATCTTTACACCATTCGATTTTATCTTTTCTCTGCTCAAAATAAGCACTGCAGTATAAGCTATTGAATGTCAATAATCAATTCCTGGGCAAGATTACCTGATAGAATAACAAAAATTGCTCTACAACAAACAAAACCTTTGATCTCTCATAAGAGATATATGCAGCCACTCACTTCCAAACATCAGTATGTCATCAGTAAACAACAAGCAATACTGACAATGTCCCTAGAAACTCATGGAAGGGCCTCTAGGCCTAAACAGAGTATAGTCAGTCCATTGCCCTCAACTGCCTACAGCAAGATATGCAATTCTGTGATTTTTATTAGGATAATCCCCTTGTAGATATTGTTGTGGCTTTTTGGGACTCCCGAATTCTTTGCCCAGTGTGGAACATGCATCAGAACCTTCAGTATCCCTTCCCAATATCTGTCCTCCCTAAGGTGCACCCCTCCCATTATGTGCGCACCCCTTAGATGGATGTGCAGGAGTGTCCTCACAAATATTTGGAGGCCCCTTCTGGTGTGTGGGTGAGCAGGAGGTCAAAAGAGAAGGTGGAGCCAGCCTGTAGGCAGTGGCTTCCTTTTGTACTTATGCCCCAGGTCCTGTAAATATTACCTGTTTTCCTGGATGGAACTGGAGCGGGCTTACTCCACCCCACAAGGGGCTAGGCCTAGAATAGAAAGTTGTCACTGCATAGAGAAACTGAAATGTGTTCTTTTTTAGGGTTCAAGTAAGGATCAATTTGCCCCTAGCCTACTTCCTTGTGGAAGCTGCATATTTGAATCTTCTGGTAAATTTATATGATTGCCATAGAATAAATTTTTATTTAAACCATAGGTTATTTATATATCGTGTCTTACATAGAATTTAGAAAAGCTATTTCCAACTGTTACCCTTATATGATATAGATGGACAGACTGAATGTCTCTCTATCTCGGACATACTATAATCTAATTCCATTTTAGTGAGCAAAGATTCTTGTTATACGCACACAGAATGAAAGTTGGGGTGTTCCATTTGATTACTATAATTAACGTATCACACTGCTTTTGAGAATTCAAGGAAAGCACTCTCCTCAGAGAAAATGAGAGATGGCCTTTCTGTTCTCCAAACTTTATGACAGGCATATATTTATCAGAGACATCGTCTACATTTCCTGAGATTCCCTCTGCCCTCACAGGACTAGCTGCTGTCTCAGCCGTGCGCTCAGCTATCTGACCACTTTGGGACCTGCATGGTTTTGCTGTGAGGGGCTGACCAGTTGCTTATCCAGGATGTTGGCCCTTCTTGGCTGCTGCCATGCCAGTCAGGCATTTCGAGTTTCTGGCTCCTTTCATCACTTGAGACTTGGATGAAACACCACACTAGAGAGCATGGTATCTGGCTTCCCAAATGACTGCTGAGGGATCCGGATGATGCAATGCAGAAAGCTGGGTGTTAACCACACTTGGGATGAACTTTGGCCTATAGAAATAGGAGATGCTGGGAGTGTGACAGATCAATTACCCCACTTCCTCCTCGTTGACTGACTGCCTTCTCTTTAACAGTTTTTTCTTGTAGCCTACCCATGCATTGCTTCCCATCCTTTCCTGCCACATCTCCCTTTTTCTCACTCTCACATTCCCAGGCTTACCCCTAAACAAATGAAGCAGTAGCACCCAATCTCCCTCAGAATTTGTTTTCTAGTAAACTGGGCAAAAAGGCTCACTATATGAATTGAGAAAGATAAAATTCTGAGACTGTAAGGTACAAACTCAAGTAGCCTTAGGAATAACTGATAAAGACCTATTTTTAAATCAGTATCTTCAAGTGGCATGTATAATAATAATTGTTTCAATATTATTTTGGAGGCACTATAGTGCTTGGATATAAATTTCATTTCTTTTCCCTTTGACTCCTAAGACTCTCCCGTATATCATAATTAATCAAGTATAGGTGCAGCAATATGCAAAGCCTTGAAAACACTAAAAGGGGTTATGACATTTTCTCTGTCCCCTGTCCTCATAATATAGTTATTAGAGGGAGACCACATATAAGTAATGACTTGCATGGTTTACATTAAAGTGCTGTGCTGCAGAGAAATGGGGAAATAAATGAAGGTCTCAAGTATCTAGGAAGACTTCATGATGGAGATGAAACTTTCAAAGGGAGTTTTAAAGGATGAATAATACCTGAATTGGTAGAGGGGAAACAGAAAGGTGCTCCTGGTGAGTTTCAAGTCCAAGTGAAGATGTGGAGATGAAATTGCGTATGGTACTTGTGATGGACTCACTATTTCTGGATTCTTCGTAACAGCATCCCACAGGGCTGCAGATCCTCTAAATCTCATTTATAGAACCTAGGTTAATCTATATGATATAAAGAAGATTCATAATCTGATCACTTTCTTTTTCTTTCTTTCTTTTTTTTTTTTTTTTTTCAGACAGAGTCTTACTCTGTCACCCAGGCTGCAGTGCCGTGGCACAATCTCAGCTCATTGCAACCTCAGCCTCCTGGTTTCAAGTGATTCTCCTGCCTCAGCCTCCCAAGTAGCTGAGATTACAGGCACATGCCACCAGGCCCCACTAATTTTTTGTATTTTTAGTAGAGATGGGGTTTCACCATGTTGGTCAGGCTGATTTCAAACACCTGACCTCAGGTGATCCACCCGCCTAGGCTTCCCAGAGTGCTGGGATTACAGGCATGAGCCACGGCTCCCAGCCACAATCTGATCATTTTCTTAAAACAGCAACAATGTTCCAGTATATAATCTGTGAAGTTTTGTTGGTCTGTGATTTGGTTTGGCTGTGTCCCCACCCAAATCTCATCTTGAATTCCCACTTGTGGGAGAGACCCTGTGCGAGGTAATTGAATCATGGGGGCAGGTTTTTCCCCTGCTGTTCTCATGATAGTGAATAAGTCTCACGAGATCTGATGGTTTTAAAAAGGGAAGCTTCCCTGCACAAGCTCTCTTATCTGCTGCCATGTGAGACATGCCTTTCACCTCTCGTCATGATTGTGAGGCCTCCCCAGCCATGTGGAACTGTAAGTCCATTAAACCTCTTTCTTTTGTAAATCGCCCAATCTCGGGTATGTCCTTATTAGCAGGGTGAAAACAGACTAATACAGTTTGGGAGTAAAATTAGAGAATTTAATTTTGGCTGGGCATGATGGCTCACACCTGTAATCCCAGCACTTTGGGAGGTCGAGGTGGGCAGAATGCGTGAGTTTAGGAGTTTGAGACAAGCCTGGGCAACATGGCGAAGCCCTGTCTCCACAAAAAATACAAAAATTAGCTGGTTTTGTTCCTGCATGCTTGTAGTCCCAGTCACTCAGGATGCTTGAGGCAGGGAGGTTGAGGCTGCAGTGAGCCGAGATTGTTTAACTGCACTCTAGTCTGAATGACAAAGCGAGACCCTGTCTCAAAAAACTTTTTTTAAATTTTATTTGAGGACAGCTTATTTGAGAACTCCCAATTCAGCATAAAAAGCTTTACTTGGCCAGGTGCAGTGACTCATGCCTGTAATCCCAGCGCTTTGGGAACCTGCGGCAGGCGGATCATGAGGTCAGGAGATCGAGACCATCCTGGCTAACACGGTGAAATTCCATCTCTACTAAAAACACAAAAAATTGGCCGGGCATGATGGCGGGCGACTGTAGTCTCAGCTACTCAGGAGGCTGAGGCAGGAGAATGGCGTGAACCCGGGAGGTGGAGCTTGCAGTGAGCCGAGATGGCGCCACTGCACTCCAGCCTGGGCGACAGAGTGAGACTCTGTCTCAAAAAAAAAAAAAAAGTTTTACTTGAATTTAAATCATTGATTTCAGTACAATTGTGAAACTTAAAAGAGCAATTTATGAAGGGAAGGAAAATAGAACACTTAAAAAAAATTCCTAAAGATTCCATGAAAAACTCTTATTGTTAAGGGGGTAGATTGTGTTCCCGGACTATCAGCTACAAATTTCTCCTCTCTTTTCCTGAATGCAACTAAAATTTCAAAAAGTCAGTACATGAGGTATGTACTGGATGGAAGAATTTGCCTCAGTATACTCCGAGAAAAAAAGCTGGGAAGGGAGTGGACAGGAGAAGGAATATAGGTGATAGGTAATAGAGGTTCATTAGTCTCTTTCTTTTGTACATACTTGAATTTTTTATAATATGAAATTCTTATAAACTCCTACATTGTTTCTGTAGATGACAACTGATAAATCAGGTCTAAAGTTTCTGGTTTTGGCTGGGTGCAGTGGCACATGACTGTAATCCTAGTACTTTGGGAAGTTGAGGAAGGCAGATGGCTTGAGTCCAGGAATTCAAGACCATCCTGGGCAATAAGGCAATACCCCATCTCTACAAAAAATACAAGAAATTAGCTCCACATGGTGGCAAGTGCCTGTAGTCCCAGATACTCCGCAGGCTGAGATGGGAGGATCACTTGAGTCCAGGAGGTCAAGGCCACAGTTTGCTGACATCGTGCCACTGCGTTCCCACCTGGACAAGAGAGAGAGACCCTGTCTCAAAAAAATAAAAATAAAAATAAATAAATAAATAAATCTGTTTTCATCAAGAAGTTTATATATATACATTAATCATTTCATTTTGGCTATACATGCCCCATTATTGGGGGTGGGGAGTGGGATAGGGATAGATTTGGCAGGAGGACTGGTGGGGGCAGAGTCGTTAGATGCAGGGAAAAATAAGAAACAGAAGCTTTCGGAGAAAGAGTTTACAGGAGTCAACCACTGATTGCATAAAGAGAGGTAAGAGTTGAAGTTTCTGCAAGTGAGTGGATAATGGCACCATTAACAGATGAGGATGTAGGAATAAGAAGATGTCCTTCCTTTAAATGGGTTTGTGTGCAGTCTTCCCATGGACAGCCTCAGAAAGACTCAGGGACCCCTGGCTAACATCACGTTGCTGAGGAAACATTGTTAACTTTTTCAGATTAAGAAACATTTCATTTACATATAATCACAGAAACAAAAATTAAAACTACTAAATCTTGATCACATTGGTATCTGGCAACAGGGTACTTTACAACCAGTTATTATCATTTCCTCCCAACTCAGTCATAATTGCTGTCCTTGTTGTGGATTGAGTAATTTGACCAATGCTAGCTGCTAAACACAGGCAAAGTCCAAGTTAAAACTCTGCATGTTTTTTCCTTATCCCATTTACTTTATCTGTCAAAAAATCTCCACAGCTGTTACAAAATAATAACATATCCATGAAAGCAGCATATTCTTGCACATAGTGTTTCTCAGCTAAGCTCCATGTGACAGAGATCAGCTGTCCTTACCCCTCCCATGTACCTTCATGGAGTTTTTCCAGTAACAGAATGTCCATCTCTGCTTATTTCCCTTCAGTTCACTAGTCCATCATCTTGCAGGTTAAATGAAGGAATTTCAGTAGATTATTTTTATGTATCTATATATGTATGGTGGCTTCCTCTCCATTCTCAGCACAAATTGCCAGCACTAACCATGCACCTTTTCTGCCTTCCTTACAGAGAAAGATTTTTGTGAATATTTGCTTTGTTATTAGTAGGTAAAATAGAAAATTTTACTTTTCTGGTTGATTTGGCTGTTTTTAGTCTTTACTGGGTTTTTCGTAAGTTACTTTACTGCTGCCCTAAAGAGGTCACTCCTAAAATAAAGATAGTTCTTTTGTTTTCCCCACTTTGGCAGTTGTTTAGCCTTAGGTCCTTCTCCTGACACCTCTGGTTAAGGGTCCAATTAAAGCTAAAGAAGTTTAGATTCTTTTGAGGTTGTGGACAATTCTGGCTTTGAGATCTTATCTGATTGGCCACATGAAAGAAGATAATGAGAGAGAGATGCCTGGGAACCTGAATTAGGCTCCTGATTGATCTAGTGTCATGGGAAAGAGAGAGAGGAGCATCATCTTAACCACACAGTGAATCTGCTTGACAGCAAACTGGGCCTAATTCAATGTCTCTGGCTTAGACCAATCATCAACACTTTTCTTTGGGGGTTAGGTTGGGCACAGGCAAGAAATGAAATTAGGAGAAAGAAGCAGAGACCCTCAACTCACCTACACCTAAGGAAACAGAATGCAAGATGGTTTTGGTGAGGGTGGAAGCCTCTAGGTGACAGTATCAGGGATAAAGTTGGAATGACAAACCTGGGTAGGGCAATTCCTGAACATCAAGAAGAAGCTTGGGGAAAGGGAGCTCTGGTGGAAACGGGTGCTAAAGGGAAAAAAGGGGGTACCAAAGACAAGCGTTCCTAGGATCTTACCTAGGGCAGGTCCTAAAAAAATCATTAGCTTTGGCATAAATAATACATGCCAATGTAAGATATGCATTACTCCACTGACATTTTGAGTTTCTATAAAATTTAATTATAAAATAATCAGGAAGCAAAACAGAACAAATCAAGTTACATTTTATTCTATTTGATGCCTTAACTTTTTCTTTTTAGTGAGCCAGGATACTGGGACGTTTGAGGATAAACTTTTAAAGGAGAAATGTAAATGATCTGTGGGATAAAAGAGCAATTTTGTACATGATCTACTATAAGGTGTGGATCAATCAAACAAGTATTTATTGAGTTCCTTCTCTGAGTTAACAAGGTGGGTATATGGATCAGACTTCACAGCAATTCTTGCCTCAATAATAATTCTGAGCGAATGATCAAATTTTTTTGGAAGTGCTCACAAATCATCTGTTTAACTAATTGTGCTGTTGACCTTTGCCCAGAATTTGTATAAAAATCATAGATCTTTAGCACTGATTACCCTTAAATTTTTTTCTCTTCACACTCTCCTGGTTTTAATCTGTCTTTCTAAAGATCTGATTTTCTTTTTTTCTTTTTTTTTTTGAGACAGAGTCTCTTGTGCTTGTCATCCAGGCTGGAGTGCAGTGTTGTCATCTCAGCTCACTGCAAGCTCCAACTCCCGGGTTCACGCCATTCTCCTGCCTCAGCCTCCCAAGTAGCTGAGACTACAGGTGCCTGCCACCACACCCGGCTAATTTTTTGTGTTTTTTAGTAGAGATGGGGTTTCGCTGTGTTAGCCAGGATGGTCTCGATCTCCTGACCTTGTGATCCGACTGACTCAGCCTCCCAAAGTGCCGGTATTACAGGCGTGAGCCACCACACCCAGCCTCTAAAGATCTGACTTTCAAGCAATTGATGATTTCTTCTCTTTTCTGACTTGGAAATTTTCTGATTTCCTTATTTAAATTCAGGAAAATTAGATTTATTACAAAACATATAATTTTGGAAGTAGAATAATATCTTTTGACAAGTTAAGACTTTAATTTTGAACTTGGCTAACCTATGAATCAATAACAATATCATCCTAACAAATACGTGATTCTCCATCCTTTAAAACAACTTAGTGTTATATTTTAAGTCATTTGCACAGCTTCATAGATATGTAAGTTGTTTGTTCCATAGCCTATATTTTGAGAACTGTCTCTCCCTGGCTCTGAGTGATTATGGTTGGCCAGTCATGGTACCCTACTCTTTCGGAAACAGAGATTGATCTAAGAATGAGCTTGTGACCATGGACAGGGCCAACCATGTTTTCGGCAGCTGATACAGATGTTCAAAGAGGGACCCTATAAGAGCTCTGTGAACTGCAGGGGCCACATTTCCCATCATACGCAGAAAACCTGCCTGAGAATAAAGCTAATAAGGAAAGCATGCGGGAAGGGAAGCTAGAGAGAGAGAGCGAGTGAGATAGAGAGAGAGAGAGAAAGTATTCCTGAGGACATCATTTGAGCATCTGGAAAGAGCTATGCTGAAGCCAGCTTGGAAACTGGAATTTTATTTTATTATTATTTTTTTGAAACAGGGTCTCACTCCATTACCCAGGCTGGAGTGCAGTAGCGCAATCTGGGCTCACTGCCATCTCTGCCTTCCCGGCTCAAGTGATCTTCCCACCTCAGCCTCCAGAGTAGCTGGGACTATAGGTGTGTGCCACCACACCTAGCTAATTTTTGTATTTTTTGTAGAGATGGGGTTTCGCCATGTTGCCCAGGCTAGTTTTGAACTCCTGGACTCAAGCAATCTGCCCGCCTTAGCCTCCCAAAGTGCTAGGATTATGGGCCTGAGTCACTGCACATGGCCAGAAACTGGAATTTTATATGTATCTAGTTTTGTGAGCAAAAAACATTTTCCTTATTTGCCTAAAATAAGCGGAGTGGGGTTTCTGTCATTTGCAACCAAGAGTCCTGACAATATACACAGGACTACACAGTCTTAATAATCATCATGATTTTAAAATATTTGATTTTCTATGCAAAGACCTTATTTAGCAAGAGTAATAAATTTGGCCAAAACTGTAAAAAGGGATTCATACTAGAATTTGTGAAATGCTCACCCATCGATTTTCCATAACATATCCCCTTCCATGTATTCTAACTAAACATTTACTAACCGATTACTCACCTTGTGTCAGTCAGTAGTGCTAAGTGCTGCACATACAACATTGAGTAAAACACATTTGGGTCTCTGCCTTTGTGGAACTTAGGATCTCACTGACTTTATTCTCCCAAATTGTACAATATAGCATTGGTGTTTTAGCATTCTTTTATGTTCTATTTTGAGTCATAAATGGAAATGCTTTTTCAAGCCTCAGGTCATATTAATATACTAACACTCTTTTTAAAGGCCTTTCATGATCCTGAGATCATTTATAGTAATGTAGGCATTAACCAAACAGCATAAGTCAAATAACTAGAAGCCTTTGAAATTGATGAATGTTATAAATATTTATGACACTATATATATAACCTGTTGACTTTTTTCGCTTTCGAAATATACATGCCTTAAGTTCTTCTGCTTTTATTGGTGTCTCCTAGACAACAAATCATTTCTCACATATTAAGTACAACAGTAATAAAACTGGTACACAGAGAAATGCCACAGGTACAGTGTATCTGGAGAGTGGGAATAAGTACAGTGAACTTTATTCAAAGAAGAAAATTTTCCCAAGGTTTTTGCATTCACCCTTAGAACAATGTATAATCATTTGAAAATGTTTTGACAAACAAGCAATGGGGAAAGGATTCCCTATTTAATAAATGGTGCTGGGAAAACTGGCTAGCTGTATATAGAAAGCTGAAACTGGATCCCTTCCTTACACCTTATACAAAAATCAATTCAAGATGGATTAAAGACTTAAACGTTAGACCTAAAACCATAAAAACCCTAGAAGAAAACCTAGGCATTACCATTCAGGACATAGGCATGGGCAAGGACTTCATGTCTAAAACACCAAAAGCAATGGCAACCAAAGCCAAAATTGACAAATGGGATCTAATTAAACTAAAGAGCTTCTGCTGTCTTGCTCTGTCACACAGGCTGGAGTGCAGTGGCATGATCATGGCTCACTGCACCCTGGACATCTCTGGCTCAATCAATCCTTCCACTTCAGCTTCCTGAGTAGCTGGGGCTACAGATGCACCCCACCATGCCTGGCTAACTTTTATATTTTTTGTAGCAGTCTCACTGTGTTGTCCAGGCTGGTTGTGAACTCCTGGGTTCAAGCAATTTTCCTGCCTCAGCCTCCCAAAGTGTTGGGAGGGATTACAGGTGCCTGGTCTCAGTAAATTTCTCTTGTTAGGAAGGCTACCAATCAAGGACTGGTTCGGGTGAGTTTACAGAGGCTGCACAACTTGAGTGTCTTTATGTCCTGACAAGACCTTTTGATGCATAGGTCCTAATTGTAATACATTTAAATGTTAAGTCTCCACCCCAAGGTAAACATGGGTCATCTGTAACATGCATATTTGTTCAGTAGGCATGCATCAGGACTATCTTCATGAATATTCATAGCTCATCCTACAACCGATTGAATATGTGTGTTTGGCCACTCAATAAACTTAAATTCCTGTCTTACCTCTCACTCCCTCTGAATGTTTGTCTCTGGTCTTTGCTGGAGGCTGTGCTTCCCAGCCTGCAGGATGGCCACTTTGCAGGCTGTCACTCTTTACAAAAAATAAAGCCTCCTTTCTAAATTTATATATCTTGTGATTTTTTAAAGTTAACATTGTTCTGTAATTATTCTTTTCATTCTTCTTGGGTCATGTTTACACATATCTACTGGATCGTGGTTGTGTGTGTGTGTGTATGTGTGTGTGTAATGAGACAAAACATCAATTTTGAGGATAGTTCTGGAGAAAGTGCTACCTTTACCTGCCTTAGGTTACTTTGTATTTCCACCAAAACAGGAATCAAAATGGGAGATCCATGACTCAAACTGCCCCAGGCTTTTTCACCAGCCTGTAAGGGAAGAGAATATTGAGATCAGTTTGCCACCTGGGAGCTTTCTAACAGAAATGCAAATAAAGTTAAGGGCTTTACTAAGTGGACTTCATCCCATCCCCAACACTAGGTGAGGAATTAGGTAAAGGTCTCCATCATACTTTAAGTCTTCCCTGAGAATGCCTTTACCTTTAAACACCCTCAAAAAAGGAGCAATTTAAAGGATATATATATATATATATCCTTTATATATATATATCATTTATATCATTTATATATATTATATATATCCTTTATATATAATATATAATATATAATATATATATCCTTTATATATAATATATATCCTTTATATATATAATATATATATCCTTTATATATATAATATATATATCCTTTATATATATTATATCTATATCCTTTATATATAATATATATTTTTATATATAATATATATTATATATATCCTTTATATATAATATATATTTTTATATATTATATATATTTTTATATATAATATATATTATATACTATATGTTATATATAATATATAATATATATTATATAATATATAGTATATATTATATAATATATAATATATTATATATAAAAAATATATAGTATATATAATATATATTATATATATTTATATATATGTTTGAATGCTCACGGATTTTATTAGACAGTGGTGGCAGTGGCCCCAGCCCAGCCCACCCTCACCTGCTTTTCCAGCCCAGAACAGGGGACGGGGAGGATCACGGCCCAGCAAGAGCTATGCAGAGAGGGGAACAGTCCTGAGCCCAACAGCAGAACTTGGGGGGAAGCGGGCGGGGTGGCCAGGGACACAAACTGTGAACAGGGGCTGGGGGCTTCTGCCCAGGGCCCTCCTGGACCAGGACGCCTGACAGGGCTGGGTGCCTCAGTAGTCCTCCACCCAGCCGTTCTCAGAGATGAATGCGTCAATGACCTCCTTCATGGCCAGGTTGGGGATGAACTGTTTCTGGGTTAGGGGGCTCCAGGTCACGGGGTCAAAATGATCCACGCGCTGCAGGTGCTCCTCGATGTCCTTGCGGTCATAGGAGATGCCAGTGGGCGTGATGCATAGATCCCGCATCAGCTCAAAACTGATCTTACAGCACAGGTATTTGGGGATGTCGTACTTCTTCCTCTTCTCGTCCACCTGAGAGAAGAGCTCATCCATGTCCGCCATGTATTTGTCATGTGGGCGGGGGGCACCCTCACGTGCTTGGCCTCATTGCAGGCCTGCTGGGCCCGGACCTGGCTGTCGTCTTCATCACCCTCATGGTTCCGTTGGCACTCTTCGAGCTCCCTCTCACGCTCTGCCGCAATGAGCCTCGAGAGGTAGGAGTGCAGCTCGCTCTCCTGGTGGATGCGCCCTTCCTCGATGCTGTTTCAGCGCTGCTTTGCGATTCGAAGAGCGCTGGGAATGTCGTCCCCAAAGTTCAGCCAATGCTTGTAGGCCAAATATTTTTTTATCATTAAACTATATATATATATATATATATATGTATGTGTATATATATATGTATGTGTATATATATATATGTATGTGTATATATATATATGTATGTGTGTATATATATATATGTATATATATATGTATGTCTGTATTTTTTTTTTTAAGACGGAGTCTCTGTCGCCAGCCTGGAGTGCAGTGGCGCTATTTCGGCTCACTGCAACCTCTGCCTCCCGGGTTCAAGCGATTCTCCTGCCTCAGCCTCCTGAGTAGCTGGGACTACAGGCTCGAGCCACCACGCTCAGCTAATTTTTGTATTTTTACTAAAGACGGGGTTTCACCATGTTGGCCAGGATGGTCTTGATCTCTTGACCTCGTGATCCACTTTCCTTGGCTTCCCAAAGTGCTGGGATTACAGGCATGAGCCACTGCATTGGGCCACGTATTTTCTATAAAGACTACTTCAGAACTAGCAGGCCTTTGATCCAACATGGCCCTGCTCCCAAATCCACTCCCTGCCCAATACACATATGGACTTTTTGTAAAAATTCACATATTCTAACTACAAGAAAAATTGTGATTATGATTTAGAAAGTCCATGGAGCTTTAGTTCACTATCACTGACTTTCATTCTTTTTACAGGATTTCTGTATTTCAGTGTAGAGCCACAAGGGAGCATGAACTTTCCTATCAGAGGGATCTAGATTTAAATCTCTGCCACTTATTTACTCTGACTACAGCTAATTTTTTTAACTTTTCAGTGCCTACTTTTCTTCATCTTAAAATAGGTGCAGGGTTATTATAGCAACATTGCAATTATCTGTGAAGTTTTTGGTACATGATGAGTAATCAGTAATAGATAGTGTTTAAAATTAAAGTCAATGTATTTTTTTTAAACCTGAGGTTTTGTTTTGTTTTGAGGCAGGGTCTCACTCTGTCCACCTAGGCTGCAGTGCAGCGGCGAAATCTTGGCTTATTGCATCCTTCACCTCCTGGGTTCAAGCGATTCTTGTGCCTCTGTCTCCCAAGTAGCTGGAACTGCAGGTGTGCACCACCACACCTGGCTAAAACTTGAGGGTTTTTATTTATTTTGCGTTCTCCAGTAATAATTTGTGACCATGGAGTTCTTGCACTTAACTGTAAATTCCAGGAATTCCTATCATCTAGCCTAAGGCCTGGAAGAGGAAGGTGACCAGTAAGTATTTGCCAAATCAATGTATGTGTTGGTTGTTGTACATTGTGCTCAGAATCTGTCGTGTGAACAAATGCCTTTGCTATATATGAAAGAATCTCAGAGCACAATATACTGATGGATGAGGTAAATTGTAAGAATACAATTTCATGTTACTCACTAGAAAACATTAACTTGTTCTTCCCAGTTTTGGTCTGTATGCTGCTTCTTTGGATTATGTGATAGGATGCTTCTTAAGCTCATGAGCTTCGTGGTTTTGCACCCAGACTACGTTACTTACCAGCTGTATACGCTTGGTTTCTCAGTTTTTTCTTCTGTAAAAGGGGATGCTAATAACCTCCATGGCACAGAGCTGTTGCTGGTGGTTAAACAAGCGAACACATGAAAGTGTTTAGAATCATACCTGGCACATGGTGTGAATGTTAGCTCTTCCAGCCTGTCCCCTTAGTCTCCCCTGCTGGTTATTGCGGCATTCTTCTATTCCCAGGTTTAGGATGAATTGGCTCTTTTGGCTCTTTTGTTCCTGGTTAAGTGGGCTTTTGCCTGAGTGCTCTAGTGCACCAGATTTCCTTTCCAGTATTGACACTGCTCTTTCCCCAGCCACCTGACTGGCACATCACCGGCACATCTTGGGCTCTAGTCACTGGAATTGCTTTCTGTCCTCTCCTATGCTTGCTCCTTGTTGGAACCCTCCTTTCCTAAATTAGCACATTCTAGAACCTCTCCTATGGTTCCTGTTGAAAGTCTTTAGCCCTTTAGAAGCCCCTCTCCCCAAGTCCTCAATATACCCAGCCTGATTCAGAAGACACATTCCGCTTCCTCCCTTGTCTGCTTTCTCTTCCTAGAGCCACTACCTGCCCCCCAGGCAGAGGGCACAGTCTCAGATAAGTCCCTGCTTGGTGAAGGCAGGGTGTGGTATTGTTTTTTTTTTAAGACAGAGTTTTGCTCTTGTTGCCTAGGCTGGAGTGCAATGGTGCGATCTCGGCTCGCTACAACCTCCGCCTCCTGGGTTCAAGCGATTCTCCTGCCTCAGCCTCCCGAGTAGCTGGGATTAGAGGCACCCACCACGACATCTGGCTAATTTTTGTATTTTTAGTAGAGACGGGGTTTCATCATGTTGGCCAGGCTGGTCTTGAACTGCTAACCTCAGGTGATCCACGCCCCCGCCCTCAGCCTCCCAAAGTGCTGGGATTACAGGCACGAGCCACCATGCCCGGCCAGGGTGTGGTATCTAAATATTGTCTGGAATGAGAATAGATCATTTGGCTCCTTGCTTTCACAAAAACAAACAAACAAACAAACAAACAAACTGTAAACTGAGGGCAGCCTGGGGCTGCAGGCTAGGAAGGACAGCCTAGGGCTCTGCTCTTAACTGCAGTTTGGGCTTCCCACCTTTGGTTAGCTTGGTTAGCTCAATCTGACCTGCAAGTATTTCACCGTTGATTCATAGCATGTGTGAGGAAATGTTTATTTCCAATTCCCTGACAGCATAATCTATAATATTACAAACAAAAACAAAAACAAAACCCAAAACCCAAGAAGTTGGCTACAGAGAGTCCTGAAAAGAAGAAAAAAAACCCCAACAGAGTGGTTATTTGCTAACAAGAGAGCAAACACGTAAAAGGAGGGAAAAAAAACATAGCTATTGCCAAGAAGTGGCAAAAACTGGGTTTCCTAATCAGTTCCTCCTTTTATCCTTTTGAGGATTATTCCCATATGTGACTGTCCTGCTTTTCCTCAGTATTCTCAGACTGGGCATTTGTCTGTCATGTGACCATAGCAGACCATTCCGACTCCCTGGGCTTTCTCAGACACAAACAGTAGAAGGAGGGTCACTTGCTTCTGGCCTTCTCTCTAGACTCCCCCAAGTCAAAAGGCCCGTATCTTTCAATTCTAAGGCTGGGAATGATAAAAGCTTGAAATTCACTCTGCTTCCTCGTTCAACAAGGCTGAACTTCTCCAAATTTATTATAACTTTGAGAGAGAGACAGTGAAGGAAAGGGAGGGAGAAAGATGAGAGAAAAAGAAGGAAAAGGAGACAGAGGAAGAGGGTAGGGACTAAGATGTCTGTGTGCCCCTATATAATTTTAAAAGCAAATTTCTAAGAATTAGTTTATGTGCCCTTTTTAGAATTCCATACAACATTAAATTTGAGGAAAAAATATGTCTAAAGTATATATTGGGAATGTCATGGCATGAAGGTCCAAAGGTTATTTAAATGAGCATGAAAAATCTTCTATTGGTGTACTAAATTCCTACTGTGTATTTTATAAGATCTTCATTAAAATCATAAGACTAGGAAAACAGTATTTCCAACTATCGATAAGCAGCAATTTATCAATTTTAGAGATAACCATCAAAGAGATACCCTGCACAAAGTTATCTTACAATGAGTTTTCAAACTGTGCCCCTTGGGGCATTAAGATAGCAGGGGGAAAGAGTTCTGAGGGTGCTGGTCTGCGTGGAGGTGTGCCGTTTACAATACTAGAATGTATGCTTCCTTTCCTGACTCTGCACTGTGTAATGGTCATGGTGGGAGCATTTACACCATAGAAAGCAGCAAACCTCCAAATCCATTTCTCTTAGAGAGCTCCTTGTTAAACATTTACCAGCAAAACTGATGCTTTTATTTGTATTTCTAGGGAATTATTATTTCTAGGGAATTATTACCAGATCTGCTTTTATTGCTTTTATTTGTATTTCTAGGGAATGTCTGTGTAAAGCATAGCTTTTTTTTTTTTTTTTTTTTTTTTTTTTGAGACGGAATCTCACTCTGTTGCCCAGGCTGGAGTGCAGTGGCAGTTCATCAGTGAGCAATCTCAGCTCACTGCAACCTCCGCCTCCTGGGTTCAAGTGATTCTCCTGCCTCAGCCTCCTGAGTATCTGGGATTACAGGCATATGCCACCACGCCAGGCTAATTTTTGTATTTTTGGTAGAGATGGGGTTTCACCATGTTGGCCAGGCTGGTCTCGTACTCCTGACCTCAAGTGATCCACCCTCTTGGCCTCCCAAAGTGCTGGGATTACAAACACGAGACACCACACCCAGCCAAGCATAGTTTTTGAAAAAGGTTTTATGGATACAAAAAAGTTTGAAAACCATTTCCCAGTTGGATATTTTCCTTTTTTCCAAGTTAACATACATAGTGAATATTATAATTTGAAGAACAATGAATCATTTTACATCACTATTTAAGAGACTGCATTAATTTTATTATTTATTAAAACTATAGCATTACATATACTACATAAACTAAAACTATTACATTACATACCACTAGCATTCTAATAACTATATAAAATGACAGTTTAAAGTACTTTAAAATGTTCTAAGATACATCAGAAGAAAGAAAAACTCTTGGTTGTAAACTTGGAGTTTAGTAAATTTAGCCTTATTGGATTAGTCAGTTAAGTAATTATAGAAATGGATTTGTTCCAGAAAAAATGCTACTCCTCTATATTTTATGGACCAGAGAGCAAGGTCAATATTTAAGTTTTTGCTAACATTTTTGTTCCTTTTGGGTTCTGGTATTGGAATACTGTATTGACTTATCCCACATTACTTTTGGTTTTCTAATATTTTCTTCACCTGCTTACTGTAGTGGCTCCCTAAAATTGCATTTTGAGAACTCACCATCAACTATGTTATAATAAAGTGTTGGTGATTTAATCATTAAATCACTCTTCCTTAGGTCACCACCCCACCCTTCCCAGCTCCTTTATCAGGCTTTGCCAGGTCAGATTTCAGGTCACAATATAGCTATTTTTTACTTTCTTCTCTTATCCCAAGAGGCTAACTGGTGTAGGAAGATGCCAAAACTGGGCTTGGGCTTAAGGGGAGGGAGAGAACCCATTTAGAGTATAAATTGTGTACTTTGGCCTATTAGCCAGAGATCTCTGTATTGGGATTTTAGGTGTATGGTTCTGGCTTAGTCAGCTAGGGATGCCATAACAAAATACCACAGGCTGGGTGACTTAGACAATAGGAATTTGTTTCTCACAATTCTGGAGGCTGGGATAGCCAAGCCATCAAGGAGACAGCTGATTTGGTTCCCTGGTGAGGGCTCTTTTCCTGTCTAGTGCAAAGCCACCTTCTCCCTGTACCCTTACATGGGGGCTGGGGTGGGGTGGGGAGGAAGCAAGTTCTCTGCTGTTCCCTCATAAGGGCACTTATCACATTATGAGGGCCCCACTATCATGACATCATCTAAACCCTCATCACCTCTGCCAAAAGACAAAGTTACAACAAATTTAGTTTGAAGATCAAATTGGCTTTTATTAGCAATTCACAAATAAGAGAGCATCTCATTTAACAATTTAGAAAAGGCACTCTGCTGGGCATGACAGAGCAGTTTATTTTTGTAAGGTGGGAACAAGGAAACAATGATTTAAAAAAATTTAAATATACTTTTCAAAAAATAATAAAGACAGAGTTTCGTGCTGTTGCTCAGGCTGGTCTCGAACTCCTGCAGTCAAGTGATCCTCCAACCTTGGCCTCCCAAAGTGCTGGGATTACAGGCATCAGTCGCTGCGCCCAGCCAAACAAGAATTTTTAAGAAAGAGGAATGGTTAACATCAGGTTACTTCATCAGGTTACCTTTCCTTGTAAGGGTTAAAGTAGAGGGAACTTCCTTTTCTTGCCAGCTCAGGTTGACTGGGGCCTTTCTGATTGGTAGCTGTGAACCTTCTGTTTTCGGGATAACACTCTGTTTGGGGTTTTCCCTGCTTCCTTAAAGTTTTAGTTTGATTATGTGGCATGAGTGACTCCATTTTGGTCTAGCCTTTTGGGGCCTAGCATAGAAGCTGTCTGTTACTGGGGCAGCCCTGATGAAATAACTGGGAAAGTTCCTCTTTTAAATGTTTTCCTTTAGTCGCTTTATTTATAGGCACAGCTGCTTAAAGAAACCAGACAGGCCAGAATGGCGCCAGAGCTTTTTGACCCCTGGCAAGATACCAGAAGGAGATAAGACCTGCTAACCAGTGCAAACTGCAACAGTGATCCCTAGTTGCCTTCAGATCATTAACATATCATTATAATGCTAAAATCCCTCCCCTAAAAGAAAAATCTCTTCCATTTTCTGTACATGCATTGTATGAAGATGTATGTTTTTGAATTAAGCCTGTGTGTCTGGAGTCCCACCCTGCACATGCTAACATCCCTCTTCCTCCCTATACCCAGTCCCTAAAGTACCCATAACTTCTACTGTTCAGGGAGAAGGGGCGTTTAGAGCGAGAGCCTCCCCTTCTTCCTTCTTGGCCAGTGAATAAAACCTGATTGCCTTTTCCAACTGGACATTTTTCCTTTGCCATCAATACAAAGTGGGGAAAAAACTCAGTTTACTGGCAACAAGTCCAAACCAATGGCCTCATGTAAATTTTATTTAATACCTCCCAAAGGTCACCTCTCCAAATACCATCACACTGGGGTTCGGGCTTCAAGATATGCATTTTGGAGGGGATACAATTCAGTCCATAGCAGGTTCTTTGATTTCCCATTTCTCATTGATTCTGAGTATCTTTCCCAGGTAACTGCTGGGAGGAGAGGTGCCTAGGTCAATGCAGGAGTTAAATACTTTTGGTCGCTTGTCTTAACAGCATGAATTTCAAGCAGAACTTCTAGGAGTGGCTGCTCAGTTTTGGACTGCAGTTACCTGCCCCCATCTCTCCCTTGGCCGGGCTCTAATGCAGGGCATCTTTTCCTAACGTATACAAAGGCTTGTTTCTGGCTTGTTTTTTGAACGGATTCCAAATCTTACAAGTGTAACAGTAACGATCCCATTAGATACGCAGATTCTGACCCAATTTCCTAGGACTGAAAAAAAAAAAAAAAAAGAATGATTTTGAAAGGTGAAAATAAATCAGTCCTCATGTCATGCAGCTGAGGTTCTCCCTCTTCCCCAAGAGTGAGTTTTTTTTTGTTGGGACACTTTTCCACATCTCACACATACCCTGTTCCTCCACTCCCTACTCATTTGCCTGACTTGTCTGGATATGTTTAAGTAGCACACCCAGTCTGAGTCCATTGTCAAGGGCCCCTCGAGGCCTCTGAAGGCCTGCCCTGCCAGTTTGACAAACATGCCCAGGCATGCTTGAACTCCAGCAATGGACAACAGATTTTCCACTATACAAATAAAGGGAGGAAGCAGGCAAAGAAGTATTGCAGAGGTCCAGGAAAAGAGAGGGAGAGCACAGTGCCACTGTGCCACTGCCTGCCTCAGGTTCTCTTTTGATTTGCATTTTTAATGGTAAATTTTGGTACAAAAGTTGCCATATACTCAGCGGTCAGCCTTTCTCCTCTCCACATCTTGGGCCATAAGTCCTTGGCGTGTCGGGTTCTATTTCCTTCCTGGTCTATGTGTAGTGCTCACCAAAAATGCTTAAGACACATGCTTGATGGTGAAAAAAAATTCTATTTAAGGAATGGTGACCAAAAATGAACTTAGATGTGAAACTAAAACAAACAAAAAGCTTTTCACTTTGCTTTGAACTGGGCACACTCTTTTAACAGTAGGGCACTTCCTGCGTGTAATATAGCTCTGCTGTGACCAGTTTCACCACGTCTGTTCAATGACTGCCTTGGGAACCAGATCAATCGTGGTCTACCCTTTAAAGGTAGCAGCACTAATTCCTGCTGCCAGCCTCAGCTCAGACACAATGGAGAAACAATTCCCCAATGTTAGACTTAATCACATTGATCTATTTTTCTGTAGCTCTGGTCTTTGCAAGAAACAATGAATGTACAGCCAAACTCACTTAAATGTGATTATGTCAGCCGTTCTATTATCTCTGTATCTTGTATTTTGGGGGCTGTTAATGATATATCATAGCAGATAATAGAAATTTGAATTTGTTTCTTTAAAAGTAGCCAGATGAGCAAGTACATGAAATGACTACAAAGAGTCCATTTCAAATCTTGTTGAAGGTCATAATGAAGATGGTTGTCTTATAATCTCTTACCAACGGAGGTGTTGGGGAAGAAAAAAATCCCCCTTCCAACAACTAAATTAGTTAGGGTGGCCTCAATCTCTCATCATCCACATTGATCAATATTCTCACTACTTCTTTATTTTTATGAAAAATGGGGAGGGACAGTGCAATCCTATCATCTCCACATTTATACAAGGAGTTCTTGAGAGTTAAGGCAGAATGCAGTCCTCCGGGTCCCTTTATGTGGTCAAATAACCCACAATTTTTGGCTGGCCTCACCCAGTCTTCGTTGATTCCCTTTCCCTTGCAACTATAGGTGCAGCCATGGGACCAAGTTCTGGCCAAAGGTTTCCAAGTGGAAGAGAGCTTCTGGGAGCCTTCCTTGATGGGCAGCACACCCTTTGCCTCTCCATGCCTTCCTGCTTCCTGCTGCTTAAAGCTTGAGTGCTGTAACCATGAGGCATGAGCATGCCATGCACAGCTGAACAGCAAGACAGAGGACCTTGGGTCCCTCAAACCATGAATCACTGTATCAGTCCTAGCACCACCACTCAGACTTTTGTGTGAGAAAGAAATTTAACCCGTGACTCAAAACAACAAGTTTATTCTATTTTTTTTTTTGAGATGGAGTCTCACTCTGCTGCCCAGGCTGGAGTGCAGTAGTGTGATCTCAGCTCACTGCAACCTCCTCCAAGTGATTGTCCTGCCTCAGCCTCCTGAGTAGCTGGGATTACAGGCACGCGCTACCACACCTGGCTAATTTTTGTATATTTAGTAGAGATGGGGTTTCATCATGTTGGTTAGGCCGGTCTCGAACTCCTGACCTTGTGATCCGCCTGCCTTGGACTCCCAAAGTGCTGGGATTACAGGCGTGAGCCACCGTGCCCAGCGCAAGTTTATTCTTGATCACACCACATGTCCATTGCTGGTCAGCAGGGGGACTCTGCTCATTGTGGGTACTCAGAAAGCCAGGCTGACAGTGTCCATGTCAACCAATGCTTCCACCATTGCTGACAAAGACAAAAGGAATGTAGTGGATTGTATACTGATAAGGCTTGGAGCTGAAAATAACACATGCCATTTTGCTGACTAATGCAAGTCACATACCATATCTAACTTCAAAAAGGTAGGCAAGTAGTCTATTTGCCCTAAAAGCAGGAGAACCAGAATGTGTGGATAATCCCAATAATGACTATAATTTCTATCTTACCTAAGCCACTGTTATTTTGGGTTTTCAGCCAATTGCATCTGCACTGAATCCTAATTAAGATAGGAATGATCACATCAATGCTGTGATAACTATGTCCTGTGAGGAAGGCTGTCACTGGGTGTACACCTTATACTCTGAAGGATTTGCAGGGGTCATTCCCTGTGGCTTTTCTGAGAAAGAAGAAGCCACATCTTTCTTAAGATCCTCAGTCATCCTTCAGTCATTGACATCTACTACACTGGAGGCAAATCACTAAGAATTCCTATTCCTAAAGTTCAGGCTACCACCTCTAGCTCCTTCTAAGTCTACGAAATATTCCCTATTCTTTTGAAAACACAACTCTAGTCTTTTTCTATTCTGCTTTGTTCTGGCATTCAAATCTTAGTCCTTGAGATCTGTCATCTTTCCCAGAGGCTCTAAATATGTCCTTACCTCCTTCAATTTGGCAAATATCTTCACTCGACCCTATGACATTTTCCAAATCTATAGACAAATGAGTCGTTCTATACCTATTGTCTTTTTGTTTTCCTTTTCTGAAACCCCTGTGATGAGGCTTCTGTTTGTACCATTCTACTTAAACTGTCTAAAAAGCCATTAATGGCTTTTATCAAGAAGCGTTTGTCTAAAACTCTGGAATTTCCTGGAAACATGCTTTCGTATATTTCATATAGTGGGATGGATAACAGCAGATAAAAACAGTCATAGGTTTAGTAAAACATAGTAGAGCCCTTTCTGCATTTGGGTAGTATGGGAATGCCTTCTGATCTGCTACAGGTAAAATCATATGTCTGTCTGCTCCTGCCCTAAAACACAGGAGCCATCTGCAGTACAAGGCTGACATATTTATTTATTTTGCAACACGCACATTCGATCTTTTTTTTTTTTTTTTTTTTTTTTTGAGACGGAGTCTCGCTCTGTGGCCCAGGCTGGAGTGCAGTGGCGCCATCTCGGCTCACTGCAAGCTCCGCCTCCCGGGTTCACGCCATTCTCCTGCCTCAGCCTCCGGAGTAGCTGGGACCACAGGCGCCCGCTACCACGCCGGGCTAATTTTTTTGTATTTTTAGTAGAGACGGGGTTTCACTGTGTTAGCCAGGATGGTCTCGATTTCCTGACCTCGTGATCCGCCCGCCTGTGCCTCCCAAAGTGCTGGGATTACAGGCATGAGCCACTGCGCCCGGCCACATTCGATCTTTAATCCAGTGTTTTAGTGGGTGTAGGTGTGACTTAGAAGCAGGCACAGTTCATTAAAAAACAAAAAACACCAAAACCTTTTACAGGTTATTCTCACAGATAAAAATTCTATAGGCTACCAACAGAGGAAGTCTTTATTGTTCCTGGGCGCTAGACCATACACAGAAGGACCATACTTGCTCTTTGCAGTCTCATTCAGAAGCAGGAAAAGGGGGCTATATTGGATTTGAATATGAAGGACAAAAGCAGCTCTGGAAACACCAAGTAATAGTCTATGTTACAGGTTTAACACACCCATTTAATCTCATTGGAAAAAATAATGAAACTGGTGAAAAGCATTTATGGAACTGGAGGAGAGCATATTTTGCTGGTTTTACTTTTATGTTTGAAGTTTTGGGTATAGCTATGCCCATAAATACTGAAATGCCTAGCATAAAGAACGCAGCCTGGGGCATACCCCATAAAACTTACAGTGCAATTAAATGAGCAATTTCCACTGGAAATAAAACGGGCATGTTGAGTGGAATATGAATTAAACTGCATATGACTCAGGCCTGCACTAGGCTTTAGAGAGAGATCTGCTGGTTTCAGTAGCACCTGATGCCGTCCATCTAAAGGTCAAGGCCAGTAAGTAACAAAAGAAAACTGTAGTTAGCATGAAGATTAGGGCATACCAAATTGTGGTTAATGTAGTTTCCCTGTCATGATGTCTCCTGAAAGGGACCAGCAAAATTACGACTGATAACAAAGGATTAAACCTGACCTTTCTTTACAATGCAGACACATTGAGCTTCTGCGTCGTTTGCTATGCAGCATTTTTGACGCTTCCTCAAACTTCATTTTCACTTTCTGAATGTTCTCTCCCAGACCAAAGTCACCCAGGTGCCATAATAAAAGAGTTTCTAAGGGAGATTTCAACTAGAAAACCAAAGGCCATCAAAACAAACATTGATTTGCATTCCAGATCACTTTCTGCTCTTGTTCATTTCTGGGATCTTATTTGGAGATTAAAGGGTAATGATTCACTGATATCCTGTGGGAAAACCAGTTCAGGAGCAGCCTTTGACAAACCACATGTAGAAATCTGGCTGATAGAGGGAGAAAACAAGTTTCAATCTTATTTTTAGTGTAGGGTAAAGCAAGTCCACCCAAGATAAAGCTTAGCATTCTTTCTTTGAGGAATTAGGGTAAGGGTGAAGAAAAGAAAGCTTGATATTTTTCTGCCTATGAAAGCCAGAAGAAGGCTCAGAGAAGCCCGTTCCTTCTTTTCCTCTTTTTCCAAGTGCCAGACCTCCGCAGCTCCCAGAGGAAATGAGGGCATGGGGTGGGTAATAGGGCATGTGATTTGAATGAGTATTCCCAGCCATTTAATATATTCACAAGTCAAACTATAAAGTATTTCTTTTAAAAAATTATAGTATTTCACTGAAGTTTGAATGTACTTTCTCTTGCCAAAATAATCAGAGTCTTTCATTTTTCTAATGATAAAAATGTGCTACATGTGTAGGAAAATTTCCCAAATGAAAAATAACATTTTCTATGGCAGCACATACAGTGCTTGAATTTTTCACCTTAGATTTTATTCTAGCCAGACCTAAACTCTGTCTTACTTGCATAATGATAATTCATGTCGTCAAACCAAACGCACTGTTTGCTGCTCGTTTGTCCAGGAGCCATCTTTTCCTAAAGTGAGCAATATTACGTGCATTTTGTCTGGCTGGCCGAGGGCTCCTCCCTACAGCTTCTGCAGCCATGGAGGAGTCTGGAAGGACAGTGTTCGCTTGTACAAGAAGAGGGAAGGATAGGATGAGAAAAGCAAAATCTTGGAGAGTCTGTGGTCGGAAGAAGAAAGCTGAAGCTAGTTAGGAGGAAGGAGTGTGTGAGTGAATTAGGAGCTGAAGCAGTAAAGTAGCTTTCCCTGTGACCCTGATGTGTCGGGCATTTCTGTCTTAGTCTAAAAGCATAATAAAAAAGGCGCTTTATTTAGGTTAACAGAGCATTATATAACTGGAAAGTTTTACAGTTTTATATATATAGTGAATAGTTTGTAGAGGATAAAAAGACTTCCCTTTGGTTTATTATTTGGGTAAAATAAAAACCCACGAATTATTTAAGGATGCATTTCTTTTTCTTTTTTCTGCCTTTTTTTTTTTTTTTAAGACAAAAGCTTGAAGGCATAAAATGGAGTTATTTTCATCGGGATGTCACCCTCGATGCTGCTGCTTTACTACATGTTCATAGTCAAAATTATTTCATGTTTCCCTTGAATAACTACGATCAGTTTGAAAACAGCTTTGTTAATTAGTAAGAGATGACGCAATATATCACTGCATCTTTAGGGCTCTGGCGCCAGCTAGTGGTAGGAGAGGGGAGCCGCCCTGTCGCTCTGAAATCTGGGAAGGCGTCGGTCTTCTCGCCTCCCCTTATCCCTCATCCTCCTCATTTTTTTCCCATCAGCATAATGGGGGAATCATTGCAGTGTGGCCAGAGAGGAGCAGACGAGATTATAGATGAAAGTAGAGAAAAACGGTGGGCAGGGGCAGGGAGAGGAAAGGCCAGACAAATGCAATCATTTCTCCAAAGGATTTGAGAAGAGATCATTTATTTGAAATATTCCTGCCATGTTGATGGAGCAGCTCAATCTTTTGCCAGTGAATTTTTAGCGTTTTGTTTTTTCATTTGTAGATATGCTTGAACATATACTTAGGACACGTAATAACTATGGAACTTCATCACAAACACAGCACTGAGGACATGTTGTAAGTGTAAATTTGTGTTCATTTTTAAGTAGCAAATATTTCTACTGTGAAGAGGCTCTGTTACCTCCTCACTGGTACGACTCTGAGATGAATAACTCTCAAATGGTTAATAAAGGAGAAACTTCTTAAGATGGTATTTGTAGATGGTACACTATGAAAAAAATATAAAATTTCCAGGCAAAAGAGACTTTATTTGGGAGGTATGAAGTAGATGTAGGTTTGGAGCCCTATCTATTCTCAAATAGAAATAGGCTGTGATGATTTGCAGGAAAACAGAAAACATACAGTATTTATTTTAAGAACAAAGAATCTTTGGCAGGCCATCTTTCTCATTTAATTAAGCCATAACTGATCTTACTAGGGTTATGGAGGGACTTCAAATGCTAATAAATAAAACCTGAAGCTGAGACATTTCCTTCACTAAATAGCTGGAGCTGTTTATAACTCTATTACTTATTGCTAAAATCAATTATTATTACTAATATTCCCGGTGGAATTTATTATGAAAACAAGCTGAAGGTTATAAAGAAGAACTTTTCTTTTTAAATGTCATTCATATATCTATATTTATGTCAGTTATAGAGAATAAGGATAATCTGAACCAAGACTCTTGTAATAATATTTTTGGAAGGCAGATCTAATTTAAGAGGAGGTTTCAGGAAGGAAGAAATTGTCATAGTCTTACCTCAGTCTAATTTATATTACTATGCTGTTGGAGAAATAACATTTAAAACCTTGTCTATGTGAGACATTAGATAGTAAAATAGCTGGTCATGGTGTTGGTGTGTGAGATTTACATAGACTACTATTTTGAGCATATTTTAAACTTTTGCTAAAGCCTGCATATTTGATATAAGAAATTCACCTAACCTTGTTATCAACCAAGTCAAAATGTTGACATTTCCCCCTTGTTTTTAATCATGTTATAACTTTTCATATGTAATAAGGCCCTGGTTAAAAATCTTAAAAATCTTCAGTTGACCTTGTCTCCTCTATGTCTCTTTTATCTGTCTTTTGATATAGAAGCCGAGCTCATACAATTAAGAGTTTCAAATCAGTACCTGAAAAGGGGTATTGTTACTGTTCTTTTTTTGTTTTAGAAAAAGCAAATTAACTTTAGTAAGGCTCTATCAATGACAGTGGATTAATTGAAACACGTGAATGCTAGAGTTGAATTGCCATAAAATTTTGAGAATTACAGCAAAATAAAATAATTTATACTCTTTTAAAACAGCTTTGTAGTATGTAAGTACCTACTTTAAGTGCTGAGTTTGTAATTAGGTCTATCTTTAAAACTGTTTAATGGTTGCCTTAAAATATTTTGATGCCTACTATAATCCTTATATAATTTTCCATATGCTACCAAGTAAATGCTTTGAAATGTCATTCCATCTTAATTTGAAATTTACTCATTAAGATTTTAAGATTTATCTTTTGAATTTAATTTCTTATTACTTTTTGATATTATAGAATTAGAAAGTAACTCTATATGGCAATGAACACATTTGAAGGAAGGAAGGGAAACATACCTGAACATATTTATAATTTTTCTCTTTAGCAATTGCTCTGATGACTTTGAAATAGTGATATCAGCAAATAAGTAGTTCATTTGATTCAAATCCTCCTTTCATTCGAAATAGTGCATAGGATTTTTGCAAAAGAAATAACCATAGGATATTATAGGATGTCCCTGAATGTGACAACATAAAGACAAACTTACAAATAAGGAAACTCACACATTCATTCTGATATTCACATTTGAAAAGACAAGGCATACTAAAATGTGTATATGCGAATAATTAAATATTTGGCCTCCAGATTACACGCTTGTGAAATAGCACAATCTTCCCTCGCAGAGCGATGCTGGAACCCTCGACAGACCCTCTCCTCAGGAGACATTGGCCCAGTATGAGGGGGACACATGTGCCGGCAAAGTACTACAGATGGTTCCCCTCATTAGCCTACAGAACTCCAAGCAGCCATCACGGAGGAGGCTTGGGAATCTCACTTGGGCAAGGTGTTAAGCTAGCCTCCTGTTCAATGTCATTACGGTTTCTCCAAAATAATCTCCTTAGTGTGCCCTGTTGGGCTGGGGCTGGTTTACATGTCGCACTTGCAGAGATTGGAGATGGCAGCACCATATCCAGTTTGCCCAAGGGCATTACATGATTTTTAGATTTGGAAAAGTTTCACAGCAAGTCAGACTTGGAAAACTTCTTAATCTAAATGCAGTGGCAGGACAGCCTTCATGCTCCTTGGAAACTCATTAGCTTTTGGAATTCCAAGCACTACTTACCTTCATGTTCACGCTTCCTTATTACAATAAATGCGTTGGCACTCCCATTTCTCCTCTTCCCCTCAACCGCTGATTTATTGACCTAGTGGTATTTTAATTTTGTTTTATTTACCCTTTGTTTATGAATCAGCCTTAAAATCAGGGCACCAAGCCCTGGCAACCGGAAATGTTAGTTAAGTTTAGCAGTAGAAACAGCAGGGGGAGCCCATACTGTTTTATGGTCTGCAGTTTCTCTGGCTGGATTATTATAATAACAATTATTATAGTCGTTGTTTTACGTTTATAACATAGATATTTATAATCTGTGTACATGTATAACATACATGTTTAGAACATGGGCAATCACCATGTGCTAGACTGTTGTAGTTTTAAGTCACAGAGGGTCAATTTTTATTCTTTAATTATATGAAATGATCAGGATACCACTAACAATAATTGAGAAGACAAGAACTTGGCAGTAAGAGTTCTTTTCCCTGTTTTTTGAACTAGAGAGAAATCCTGTTTCACATTTCATTATTTCTCGAAAAATAAAATAAGCTAAAATCCCTGTGTAATCTCTGCAGCTGTTTTCTGGCATTTCCAGCGGCAGCTTTTTGTTTTCTGAAGTAAAGAGATGTTAAAATGTACCATCTGATATGTTTTTAAGATTGTGATAGTGAGGAGAGGTTCTACTGCAATCACTGGGTATTCTAGTATGAGCCAGACTTAGTTTTCCATTTTAAAGCTAATAAAACGCAGAAGCCCAGTGGCGTTTAATATTGTTTTCTTATGCTTGATGAGGTCCTTGGGTCAGTAGGTTTTCAGTACCGTAAAATAATTCAGACAATCTCAATTACATTTTGCTCCCTAAATAAACCATAGTAACATCTCTGAGCATACATTTTATATATTTTGTATTGTAAAAATACAAAAATTAGCCAGGCATGGTGGCAGACGCCTGTAGTTCCAGCTACTTGGGAGGCTGAGACAGGAGAATCACTTGAACCGGGGAGGCAGAAACTTCAGTGAGCCGAGATTTGCACCACTGTACTCCAGCCTGGGCCAGACAGAGCGAGACTCTATCTCAAAAAAAAAAATTGAGAATAATTATTTTTTTTCTTTTTTGCCAAAATAGTGTAAGGTTTAAAATTCTATGATGGATCAACAATTCTGTGGATCGACATTTCTGGTTCTTTCCATTTTGAAATTAAAAAATGCAATCTTGGGGTGATCAGAAAACCTTAGGGAGGAATAGCATTTGAAGAGGACTTGAAGGTTGAGAAGAACTTTATGGGGATGGTAGTGGATGGGATGTGTAGTTGTGAGAGGGAAAGATACTTCAGGTAGAAAGAAGATCATAAGCAAAGGGGTAGTATTGGAAAGGGGTCCTAGTGAGACTAAGATATAGGAACCTTGGGTATATACAGAGGAGCAGTGGGCTATCTGTGAAGTTCTGATGTGCAGCTAAGCAGTTAGGACTTTATTCTAGAGGCAGTGGGAGCCAGGGAGGGTTTTAGAGGGAGATATAATAGGAATTACATTCTAGGAAGACTGATTTGGTGCCAGGGTACAGGGTCCTTGAAGATTTAATTCAGTTGATTTAGCAACATCATTAGAAAGCAAAATAAAGAAGATCTAATTTAAAAGTCACTCTCCACATAATTTTAGAATATGATATAAAATGTTTTTATGTCACCTTCCTTGACTAATATAGTCAATGCTAAAATCCAGGAGAATACCCAGCTTTATGGGTCTTTTCTTTCCATGAGTATTGGTAATAACATCTTACATTTGGGGAGCATAATTTATTCTAAATGCTTATTATTCAAAATAACATAATAAAGACATAATAAGTCTCTCCCCCACCACGATCTCCCTTTGATGGCATATATAAATGTAGATTTAGAGATAAGATGGAAAGTTTAGGTCTGTTTCAGTGTTTCTATGAGTAGTTGAAATTAGGCCGGGCACAGTGGCTCATGCCTGTAATCCTAGCACTTTGGAAGGCTGAGGTGGGTGGATCACCTAAGGTCAGGAGATCAAGACCAACCTGGCCAACATGGTGAAACCCCGTCTCTACCAAAAATACAAAAAATTAGCTGGGCATGGTGGCAGGCACTTGGAATCCCAGCTACTCGGGAGGCTGAGGCAGGAGAATTGCCTGAACTTGGGAGACAGAGGTTGCAGTGGGCTGAGATCACACTACTGCACTCCAGCCTGGGCAACAAGAGTGAAACTCTGTCTCAAAAAAAAAAAAAAAAAAAAGAAAGAAATTATCATTCTATGGCTACTTGTTTTAAATTAGCACTGAATTTCCTTTTGTAGGTGTCTTACACTGTGGTACCATAGTTGACTCAATTATGCACTCATAAAGCACTTTTTTGAGAAAAATAGAGAGTCAACCAGTTATGTGTGAGTGTTGTTTAGTAATGTCTTTCTTTCTCTAAAAAGTTTTACAGTTTGCAGATATGATATATTAATGCCGTATTCTATTTGATCCAGAGAGAAAGAGAAAAGGGACAATAATGTGAAGCAAAAGGGGGCCCTAATTACAGAGAAGAGATTTAAATAATTTTAGTAAAATATAATATTTTAAAAATGTTTCAAGAAAATAGTTTATATCAATACATTTTAAAACCATATAGTATACTTTAAAAAGTACCATTGGAGTCGGGAGGAAACCCAATAAGACAGTTCCTTCTAAACCATTTGACAAAAAGCGGGAACTTAGAACAGTTACCTAATGCAGTCCATTTGTTTATCTGTTGAACTAATAGTACCATGTTTCAAGTAACACACCATTTCTGGCTTATGTAGCCAAAATTACCATCTTCGACTTCCACGTCAATGTGTGCTTCCATCTAACTTCGTATAAATATATAGGGCTCTTTAGACTCTGTGTTTGGCATTATCACAATTTTTGCTTGGCTCAGACAGGGCAGGTTGATTATCATTAAAGTGTTATTTATTTCTATTTTATTAAGCCCCTTTTACATTCATGTTACAGGTTAATTTATAATTTTATTTCATGCACTACTTGGCTTTACTGATTAATATGCCCCATGGCATTCAATAAAGTCAGGCAGTGGAGGAAATAAGAGTGGTATTAATTTCTAACATTGCTATAAATTTGCCTTAATAAAACTAGCTCAATAACATTACAGAAGTAATACAATGGATACTTCCAAATTGTTAGCAAAGATGCAACTAAACAATTTTCCTTCCTGAATTTCACATAACACTATTGCCTTATCTTTGAAGTGTGGAAATGAAACCTGCCATATATTTTTTCTCTTTTTAAAAGGTAATCTAATAGTTGGCATGATAAGACAGTGCACAGCTCTCCATTTGACTTATTCCAATATGCCTTATTCAGACTTTAGGTTACAAACTGTGCAAATTAACACAGGCTCACAGGCTCCTGGGATGGGGGAGTGAAACTTTATTCATGTAAGAATTTTCATAAATATTAACATTAGGTCTGCAGAATCATTTGTTCTTCTCTAACGTATCAATGTTCAATTCCAATAATAAATATGATTACTACAAAATCTGAAAATACAGAAGGGCTAGTGAAAGTCTACATGCTAGGTTTTTTTTTCCAGTTAACCCAGCTCTCCCACCCCAATTGTTCAATGAAATAAGATTAGAATTAGGATTTATAGGAATTTGTAAAAACGAGGACCCACTGCCAGCCACTGAATTTTGGCTCACAAAATTTTGATGATAAAGAATGTATTCCATTATTAAGTAACCAAATTCATGTATTAGAACACTTATTCTCTCCTTTTCATTTAATAGATTGTAGCCAGGCCAGCCAAAATATTGTTACAAATTGGAAATTTGCCTTTATCTCCATTATTCCAAAAAAGTAAGGGCACTTTACTCTGATGTTTTCCCTTAGCTTTTCAATAATGTCTTTGAATAGCATTTATGGGCTGGAAGGAGATTTGACAGAGAAAAGCAACAAATGGAAATGTGTTCATTTGACAGGTATTTATTTATCAGCCTTTGTACCAGGGTGGGGATAGAACTGTGAAACAGTTTTACCAGTTTGTCCTCTGTTCCCCTAGAATATATAGACTTTTTTGTTGTTGTTGTTGTTGTTGTTGTTTTTTGAAGCAGGGTCTCTCTCTTTAGCCCAGGCTGGAATGCAATGGCGTGATCATGGCTCATTGCAGCCTCAACCTCCCAAGCTCAAGCTATCCTCCCGCCTCAGCTTCACAAGTAGCTGGGACTACAGGCACATGCCACCATGCCTGGCTAATTTTTAAATTTTTTGTAGAGATGGGGTCTTGCTGTGTTTCCCAGGCTGGTCTCTAACTCCTGGAGTCAAGCAATCCTCCCACCTTGGCCTTCCAATGTGTTGGGATTACAGGCATGAGCCACCATGCTCGGCCTAGTCTTGCTCTTTTACTTACTTTAATAAATGGTGAAATTTCATACCATTAGTAAGGAAGCTATTTTGGGACAGAATTTTTTTTTTCTTCTGTTTGTCGTTGAATGGATGAAGAACTTCTGCACTCCTTAAATCCCCCTCATATCATACCAGACAAAGCAGTAGGCACCTTTGCTCACCAAACAGCTCAAGAAATGGTGGCAGGGTGAGTCATTCTTTTTTTTTTTTTGAGACAGAATCTCGCTCTGTCGCCCAGGCTGGAGTGCAGTGGCATGATATTGGCTCACTGCAAGCTCTGCCACCCGGGTTCAAGCGATTTTCCTGCCTCAGCCTCCTGAGTAGCTGGGACTACAGGCACCCACCACCACACCCGGCTAATTTTTCTATTTTTAGTAGAGACAGGGTTTCACCATATTGGCCAGGCTGGTCTCGAACTCCTGACCTTGTGATCCGCCCTCCTTGGCCTCCCAAAGTGCTGGGATTACAGGTGTGAGCCACTGCGCCCAGCCAGGTGAGTCATTCTTATACCCACTCAGCACTCCGAGCATTTTTTTTTTTTCTTTTGAGACAGAGTCTTGCTCTGTTGTCCAGGATGGAGTGCAGTGGCACGATCTTGGCTCACTGAAACCTCTGCCTCCCCGGTTCAAATGATTCTCCTGCTCGGCCTCCAGAGTAGCTGGGATTACAGGTGCCTGCCACCATGCCTGGCTAATTTTTGTATTTTTCGTAGAGACGGGGTTTCACCATCTTGGCCAGGCTGGTCTCGAACTCCTGACCTCAGGTGATCCACCCACATCGGCCTCCCAAAGTGCTGGGATGACAGGCGTGAGCCATGGTGCCCTGCCACTCTGGGCATATTTTGAGACTTCTACTAAATCAGCTTAATAGAATGATTAAACACCTCCTCCTTTGCCCCAGCTCAAATGAATCCAGCCTATTAGATAAGTGGATTTGATGTTTTCATGTTTTCCTTTGCTCAGCTCTTGGTTAAAATTACATTTTCAGATAACTCACATAAAAAAGATGTGCCTTTTCATGTTAATGTATTTATGCAACTTCCAGCTTTATGAGAAAGTAAAAATTTCATTTTTACTGTTTCTGCTACTAAACCCAAACTGATCTTCTTTGCTTTAAAAAGGAGATATTTAGAATAAACAATTCTAGGCTGGGTGAGGTGGCTCACGCCTGTAGTCCCAATGCTTTGGGAGGCTGTGACAGAATTTAGTCCAGGAGTTTGAGACCAGCCTGGGCAACAGTGAGACCCCATCTCTAGAAACAAACACAAACAAGCAAGCAAACAACAACAACAAAAAGCTGGCTCATGCCTATAATCTAATCCCAGCAGTTTGAGAGGCCAAGGTGAGAGGATCACTTGAGCCCAGGAGTTCAAGACCAGCTTGGGTAACATAGCAACACCCCATCTCTACAAATAATTAAAAAATTAGCTGAGTTTGCTGGCATGTCCCTGTGGTCCCAGGTACTCGGCAGGCTGAGGTGGAAAGATCACTTGAGTCTAGGAAGTTTCAGTGAGCTGTGATCATGCCACTGCACTCCAGCCTGGGTGAAAGAGCAAGGCCCTGTCTCAAAAAAAAAAAAAAAAAAAAAAAGAAAAGCATTTCTAAATCATTCCTCAAACTAGTTTTTAGTAAAAAGCTATCTTCAAAGTAATAATCTACATCCTGGATCCTGAGAATGATCATTCAAAAGCAAAGCAACAATTTTAGAGACTTGGGAGTCCCATTTTAGAAGATTTGTTTCCAGAGTCCTCCTTATATCCTGAACTAGAAAATAAGAGACTTCCATTGGCTTATCCATCTTCAGGTAACCATTCACTTATAAACATGCTGATGACTCAGTGAATTGAATCAATCTACACAGGCAGTCATCCATACAAGCCTTTATTTGCTTTAGGAAATCTGTTAGCTAATGAATTTTGATGTGTTTTTATAAATTTTTATGAAGTAGACAGACTAAACTTAGTTTATTATATTTCAGTATGGATTTGACAATGCCTTTGATTGACCTCGCAGCTGCTCATCACACAAAAGTACCTAAAATTGATACACTTCAGTCACTAGGATAAACTCCGGGAAAAGTTTTCCTTTCTTTCTATTTTATTTTATTTTTTGAGACGAAGTCTCACTCTTGTTGCCTAGGCTGGAGTGCAATGGCATGATCTTGGATCACTGCAACCTCTGCCTCCCAAGTTCAAGTGACTCTTCTGCCTCAGCCTCCCAAGTAGCTGGGATTACAGGCATGCGACACCATGCCCGTATTTTTATTTTTAGTAGAGACAGGGTTTTGCCATCTTAGCCAGGCTGTTCTTGAACTCCTGACCTCATGTGATCCTCCCGCCTCGGCCTCCCAAAGTGCTGGGATTATAGGTGTGAGCCAGCGTGCTCAGCCAAAAGTTTTCCTTTCTAATCAAATGAGGAAATTTTATTGAGATAAGAATGGGCATGGTGGCTCAGTGCTTAGGGAGGCTGAGGTGGGTGGATCACTTGAGTCTAGGAATTTGAGACCAACCTGGGCAACATGGCAAAACCCCATCTCTACAAAAAATATAAAAATAAAAAAAATTTAGTTTGTTGTGGTGCTGTGCACCTTTAGTCCCAGCAACTTGCGGGGCTGATGTGGGAGGATCACTTGAGGCTGGGAGGCAGAGAGGTTGCAGTGAGCCTGGATTGCACCACTGCATTCCAGCCTGGGTGACCAGAGCAGGACTCTGTCTCAAAAAAGAAAAAAAAAAAAAAAAAAAGAAAGAAAAAGAAGAGATGGGAAAGTCAGACCTGTTGGTGAAATGAGTTAGGCAGTGAATTGAACCAAAATGTAAAGTTCTATGTTTTTAGCTAATAGGAAATAAAATATACTGAGGGGTTGGTAACCTCTTAGGACTTTGAACCCATGTATAATTACATTGCTTGATAGTTTTCCCCCCAATACCATCTAATCTGAAGTTATAGCAAATAAAATACAAATTAAACAATGCTAAAAATATTTTTATCTTAAATCTCTGTTCCATAAGTAAATTTAAAAACTTTAGGAGTCTGCAAAAATGTACTATTTTAATAATTCACTCTTTTTTAATCTTTAAAGTGAAAGCAAGTTTATTAGGAAAGAAAAGGAATGAAAGAATGGCTACCCCATAGACAGGGCAGCCCCAATAATTCATTCTTTGCAAAGCTTTCTGGGGTACGATGATGCTTAACAGACTGGGTCAGTTGCAAAAATAGTTTTGCAAATGTTGGTATAAAAATAAGTAATATATGTAGAAAGCAGATAAAACTTATTTGGTGACAACTAGATTATATTGATGCAATTTTAAGTTTCAGATAGTCTCAATTTAAATCTTTAGTGAAATACATTAGTTTTTCAAATGATCAGAACTCAGCAAAATATATATGAATGTGAGATGAAGGGTGATAAAATTTCCCCCCCTGGATTTTTTTTAAAACAACTACATTAAAGAGTTACTACCCTTTGAGAATAAGGATATTATTTTCTTTTTGAAGGGAAACACTGTACTCTATAGAATGACTTGTACTGTCTTTTGTGCCATTATTAATACATTTCCTGTTTAAGGAAATGACTTTTTTTTTTAACATGATAGTTTAAACTTCAAAATAAGTGCTATTGACTTTTAAAATGTCTTATCTTACTAATGTCATTCTGGGCATGAAGAATAAAGTGTGGAAAATGCTTGTCATAATAATCCTATTGTCATGAGATTCTCCTTTTTGAATAAAATAGCTCACATTTGTTGTTTCTTTTCTGGGGAGTGGCAATTGGGAAAGGGGAAAGTAAGTTTTGTAGATAAAGCAAACAGATCCCTCACTTTTAGATTAGTGAAGGATATGGTGATTTTTAAAAATACAAATATATACTATACCTATAATATATATTAAATGTCAGATATATCTTCCAGAGATCTTGCCTTCTTATTTACGATGGCCATACAAATGTCCTCATATAGTTCTATTTAATTGATTCTGTTTCCTTCATTTCTGTTTTTCTGTTCTTTCCTTTCAGTCAGCTTCCTCAGGTTGAATATTTTTCTGTTCTTATTGCCTTCTTCAAAACCACCATTTAAACTTTAATAAGATTCAGATTGAGATATTAAGCACAGAAAATAGGAAAAGGAAAAGTTTTAACTGAATTTTTTACATTATATACTTGAAGCATGTTTCATGAATGAATAACATATGATTTACATGCATTTAAAATAGTATGTAGATTGCATGATGAAAATGCTATCATTTACTGAGTGGAATCTATATTTTCATTTAATTTAATATTTTTCACTTATGAAATAAGCAAGGTAGTTATGCAGCATATGTATATATATATATGCATATGTTTTATAAAAGCATACGTTTTAAAGTTTTTCCTTTTGGGAAAAAATACATACTTGAATATAGTTATTGAGGCCTTACTCTTTTTTTTTTTTTTGAGATGGACTCTCACTCCATCACCCAGGCTGGAGTGCAGTGGGACCATGTTGGCTCACTGCAACCTCCATCTCTTGGGCCCAAGCAATTCTCCTGCCTCAGCTTCCCAAGTAGCTGGGATTACAGGTGCTCACTACCATGCCCGGCTAATTTTTTTATGTTTTTAGTAGAGATGGGGTTTCACCATGTTGGCCAGGCTGGTCTCGAACTCCTGACCTCAGGTGATCCACCTGCCTCGGCCTCCCAAAGTGCTGGGATTACAGGCGTGAGCCACCGCGCCTGGCCGAGGCCTTACTCTTAAAACCAAGGTGACCCTTAGTTTTGAAAAGTACAGAGCACTATAATGAATGATTAACAAATTATGCTCTGCAAAACAAACCTTAGTTGTGCATTAATACTAGTAGATACTATTTCTGCATTCTTATTTGTGCTAGGCAATGTGCTAAATGCTTTATGTACATTAACCTCATTTTAGTTCATTTAACTTCACAAGAAAGCCGTTGGTTAGGAATTTTTACCCTCATTTTACAGGTGGGAAAACGGAAACAGAGTTGAGTAACTTACTCAAGGTCTCAGAGTTAGTCAGTGGTAAAGTTAGTATTTGGATTCATGGCTATCCAATTACCCATACAGCATATTGAACAAGATCAAGAGGTTTAAAATACCTGTAAAATTTTTGATTAGTTAAATATGATGTGGAAAAATATAATAATGATGGCAATAAATAACCAATAAATGTTAGAAGACAGAGTTTAAGAGACAAGGATATGATACATAACCCCTTTTCTCCTGTAGAAGTAGATGAGGAAGTTATAGTAGAGGAGATGCGATGATAGTTCTGTAAAACTGTGAAGTAAGCATTGATTATTTGCTTGACTCATTAATTTACTTAACTAGGTTTTTTTTGGCCACTCTGTTGAGTGGTGGTATAGAAAGATCAGTAGGAAAGGTGCCTGCCTTTACAGAGTTGGCAGTCTTTTGAGTATGTAGACCATCCATGGGTAAATAGTGCAGAGGTTCAAGAATGATCATAGATTGTACTGATTACAAAGGAAGGTATATAATGTAGAAAGAGGTGCATGGTGGGTGGGAGGGAGACCTGTCCTGAGTTTTAAAGTTCATTATGTGAGGCAGGTAATATGGTCAAGATTCCAGGTAGAGAAAACAGGTGGTAGAAAGCCAAGAAGGTCCAAATGAGAGTGGGTAGGTTAGTGCAGTAATTGATGAGCCCGAAGACAGACAGATAGAAAGACTAGATCTTCCATGGCTGAACAAGATAGAGGTTGCTATAAGGCTGTGGGGAAGAGGCATGGTGAGATCCACATGTTAGGACAAATGCACTGGCTGCAGTGTGGAGAGAGGGTTGGAAAGGGGCCATGCTGGAGAAAACCAGTTAGGAGGCTGTTGCAGACAGGAGGAAAGTGACAAGGGCCTGATAGTGGGCAATGATGGGGGTTTTAGTGAGAAGGGGACAGCCCAGGTTATCAAAGAAAATGAGAAGAAAAGTTTCAAGGAGGAAGAAAAAGTAAATAGTATCAAATGATGTAGAGAAAAGATATTCATTGGGTTGAATAACAAGATCTCTGGTGACTCTTGCTAGAGAAGCAAGTGTTAGTGGTTCACAGAGAAGCCCATGGGGTGGAGGAGTGACCCAAGGGTGAGTGGGAAGGAAACACAGTGAGTGCCCAGTGTTTTCCTTTGCTACTCCCTGTGCTGATTTCCTCCTCTACTTCCAATCTCGGGAAAGAAAAAAAACACTTATTGGACAATTAGTGAAAATTAGTGCATGCTGTAAGCCTCAAAATGACCCTATGATGTTGGGCCCACTGTGATCTTTATTTTCTAGGTGGGGAAAAAAGAGCTTGAGAGATTTATACCCCAGCCCAAGATCCACAGTCAGTAAATGGCAGGGCTCTAGTTCAAATCCAGGTCAGTGTGATTCCAGAGCTCACAGTCTCACCACTACTCTCTTCTAGAATTTACAGTCTTCATGCTTTGCTCTTCTCTCCTTCCCTCTCAAGACTGCAATCATGGAGCTAGTAGACTTATTTTCACCAAAACATAAATGATGGGCACAGCTTATTATTTTTTTTTCTGGATGCATTTTGAAATGACCATTGGATGTACTTCTTTTTGCATTTTTATTGTGAAATACAGAACCAGTTTTGGCACTTTATGTAAGTGGAATCATTTGTATTCTTCTGTGTCTTGCTGCTTTTGCTCAAAATTGTATTTTGCGATTCATCCATGTTGAGTGTGGCATTAGTGCATTCATTTTCAATGCTGAATAATATTTCCTTACATGAATTTACCATGTTATTTGCCATGCTATTTTATTCTTTAGGGACTTGTGGGTTATTTCTAGTGTTGAACAATTGTGACCGATGTTGTCTCTTTTTTTAAAAGTTCATTTTTCTGTTCAAGAAGGTCTAAGAATGTGATTTTAAACATCTTTAAATATTTTAGGAGGTCAGGATCCCTTTCCAATTCCCTTGAAATGAAACCTGACAAGTGGTTCCTGTGGGTTCCTGATTTGCTTACTCATGAGACCAAACCTGAGAAGTCTGAGGAGCATTTCTAAATTAAAATGTTTAAATAGGTCAGGTGAACTGAAAAAACAAAGAAACAGTTATTACCAGATCTCCCATTTCCCCTAGCTCTTCCACTTCATTGTTGCAATCTTAGCGAAATGCAGTCAGCTTGCATATTTTCCTGCATCGGTCCTTTGATCAGTAAAGTAATTTCTTTTCCTTCCTTTGTGCAAATCTTTTGATTATAGTAAGTTCATTCTTTAAAGACCAAACATGGTAAAAAATATTAACAACTTGAATAATTTTAGCAACTATCTAAAATAACTTATTTTGCAGGGGATAAAACTAGAAATATTTACTTTTATAAAGTGAATCATCAAAATATAATACAACCAGTAATAAGATCATAGTGTATCATATATTTTAATAACAACATATAAGATAGACACAGTGTAGTATAGAAGTTCAGGGTATAGGCTCTGGAGTCAGAAAGACCAGGTTCAAATTTCAATTCCACTTCTTACTGCCCACATCAATGTGGTGAATTTCTTAACCTTCTAGAAGTAGCTTTCCTCTATTATAAAATAAGGATAATAGTAGTATCTATTTTAATAGGGCCATTGTGACCATCAAGTAAAAAACCTCAATAAATGTTAGTTGTTGTTGATATATTTAGCTCTTCCAAAGGGTAGAATAACCAGAGTATTTATTAACAAATCTTGTTAGAGATAGTTATCTGCTTATGTTATAGCTATTTATTCAACATTTAATAGGCTCCTCTTCTGAGGCAGAGGTTGTGGATCAGACAAAAGTACAATTTGTGGAGGTAAGACAATTAGAAAATTATGATCAAGTGGCAATGTTAAATAAAATATATTTGAAAACATAAAGTAGGAAGTGATTGCAGAATGTGGATCAATTGAAGGTACAACTTTCTAGGAATTGTATTTTGAATTTGATCTCAAACGAGGTAATAGCCACAACTTTGCCACGAAGAAAATTGAAGTTCTTTCTTCCAGAAAATGTGTGTATGTAAAGAATAGAAGGAAAAATGAGTACGACCTCTTTTGGGGGATAATAGGAATGGAAACTGTGAATGGAATGGGTGAAGAAGGGAGACATAATTGGTGGAATATTTTATAAACAGCTTTTCTTAAGACTCATATTTATTAGATGGTAGGAAAAATAAAAATTCAGTTCCATTTGGATTGGCTTACTGAATTATAAACTTATTAAGGCAAAATGTGACCAATCTGGCAGATTAAAGAAAAGTGGTAATATTTTGGCAAAATAAACTTTCTATATTTTCCTTTTCTTAATAAAGATATAAATAATAAAGCACTTTGACATTTCAGAGATTTGAAATTTATATTGAAAAACCACTCTTGAAATTCCTGTCAGTCATTTGAATCATTTGCTTCTTTTGTCATCTTCTTGTTACTTTTTTTTTTTTTTTTTTAAAGATAAGACTCCTTCCCTATTGCTTCGACTATAGTTAGTATTTTCTAGGTTGGCTGTAGGGATTGTTCCCTGAAGCTTATATACCTCACCACGCGTTGACGACTCCTCCAGGTCAATAGAATCCACTAGGTGGCGCCCAGGTCTACTGCCGCGTCTCGTCTCCGCTGGGCGCAAATCTTGGAACAGCTGTGGATGTTCGAGGAGTGGTTGGAGAGATCAATATGATCCATGTGGAGCAGCTTCCCTACCGTCTGCTCCAAAAGGCTCTAAGCCTGGTGTCCTTCAAACTGTTACTGTAATGAAATACCCGAATATGGACAATGATGGTGTGGTTTTGAGTACGAGAAAGCCTGCGGTTTTGCTTCGTGAGACTTAAAGACGAGCAGGCAGACAGGCATCCATCCAGCTGCAGTTCATAGCCGATGCCCCCGACAAGTAGCAGGCTGGCGACTGAGAAGCTCCCCAGAAGCTACCCTTAATGCCCAAAGATTGATTTAGGCAATGACACTGCAATGTACGGAAGGGGAAAAAGGGACGAGAGGAAGGTATCAAAAAGAGGGAGATTATTTCAATATTAACTTGAGTGCAGGCATAATTCGCTCTCATTTCTGGCGGGCAATTGAGCACTCTGCTTCATATGCAAAATCGAGGGTACATTCTGATGTAGATTTCAGATAGCGGGAAGTGAAGGTATTTTGTTTTTCTTTTAAATTGCATTGGGCAATTTCCTTTCTTATATGAAACGCTGTAGGCTTTGTACAATTATTTTATACGTTATTACCATTCTTCTAAAAAGGGACAGCTTTTTTCTTTCCAATTTAAAGTAGTGGATAATGACTTTGGCAGCATTTTCCTGCCTTTTTCAAGTTTATGGAACCCATTCCTCATCATTAGGCTGAAGATGCAGATAAGAAAGGACGAGCCTTTTTCTGGAGCTTGTCACATCAATGTTGCTTCTTAGGTGATTAAAAAGAAAGCAGCGAGGATCTTGGAGAAAACGTCTGACAGAAGGTAATGGAAACCCAGAAACAGACGAAAACCGGTGATAGATTAGGCAAACCTTCTCTGCTAAGTGCATGTGTGCATTTCAGCTCAGGAACAAAAATAAGACCCTGTTCTACGGAGGCTCTTAAAAAACTGACCTGTGCTGGCCCCACACGCTAAGGTTTATTTGAGGCGCCCGAAGGTGATTAGATCCAGGAGGAGGCGTTTTTCTGCAGTTTAGCTTAGGAACTCAGAGCCAGCCAAATGCTTACCGCAGCTGCTTGTTGGCTGGTTCAAAGGTATAGAGCTGCTTTAATTAAAATCGGCAGGCGCGTTTTGATTTTGGTCAAAATAGATTTTGTTATTTTTAAACTTCCTGTGGAATTAAAAAAAAAGTATTTTTATTCCCTTTTCTTTTGTCCAGCATTCTTATTCCCATTTCCATCCTCTGCTCTCATAATAATGGGAGGGGGTTCAGTATGGAATTCTAAAAATCTCCCCAGGTTTATCTCTTCAGGGATACGCGATGGTCCAACAAAAACATCTTTAGCACAAATGTAGCTTGGAGTATATGGAAATTGTGTAGTAGTCACAGAGGTATTTCTTAAAAATATCTTTGCTAATAATTTTGGTAGGCTAGAAGTAGATGAGTGAACATGATATTCAACTATGGAAGGTATTTTGCCTGGTGTTCAGTTGGTTTATTGTTTTGAAGGAGGGAAATTGACATGCAATTTAATAAAGTACTTTTTCTAAAACGAAACATTTATTTCTATTTATTAAAATATGGTATTTCAATATGCAACAAAGAAAAAATGATTTCTGGTATGATACTAGAAACAAATCTGGAAGTGAAAAAAAGGATGACTAAAAAACAGATTGTAGTTAACAATATACATCTCTAGAAGCAATATACTTTTCACCTCTGGGTGCCACTGTTCAACTGCTTCTCGTTTTTATGACTGAAAGCCAGATGCTTCTTGTAGATGTATTCTTAAAAGAATCTGTTAAAGAGACATTTTCTCTATCTCTAGTTATCTGCTAAATAACTTTTTTGGCACCTGGAGTAAATTCGGCATGGTTGTGATTTTCCATTTTAATTACCAAATGATGACCAAATAATATTGAAGATTGTTTATATGGGCAATTGGCTAGGTTAAAAGCCTGATTTCATCTCTTATGGAAATGAATTTTGTATTTGCCTTTGTGGTAGGCATTTAACCAGAAAAAGCCTTTAAAACACAAGGGAGTTTTAGGTTAAATTTGTTATCATTTGTAGGTATGATTTTAATTCTGCACAAATGTTTCAATAGAAATCAATTTTATAAAAGAGAAGTAATGGGTAGACATTGGAAGGAATTAATCAATGAAAATATAATTTCAAGAACCTAACTTTGTTAACTGAAATATTATTTTTCACTTAATTTTAAAGCTTAATTCCTTCAGCAATTCCATGAAAAAAAACCCTACAGGAATTTGTCTACATATTTTCTGAATTCTTAATTCTCAGGTGTGATTATTTTAATAAAAATAACAATATTTGTAACTTTGCAAAATGTATGAGTAATTTTTTTTTTTACAAACTAGGCAGTGAATTAGTATTTTGTAACAAGAAACAAAGGCACATATTTGGTTGGTTTTTAAATCTCTAATTACTTATTTTAAACTTGGGGCTTATCAGAAATGCGAAAGAAAGTGGTTATAATGCCAAAGTTAATTTTGTTTTGTCATATACAAAGTAGTTAATCTAAAAATTATTGATTGATATTCTCCCTCTTTTAACTCTTTTAGGACTCGATATTTAAAGCAAAACTAATTTATCTAGGTGTTCTACGGCACAAAATTAATTCTCCTGGGACTGGTCCAGGCCAAGCCTCATTATGGAACGGTTCCTCTTGCTGAACTAGTCTAAGCCTGATTCTTACTGGGATACTTTTTTAGAGTTATTTGCAACAAAGAATTTAACCCTTGAGAAGCTACAGAATTGACTTTCAATATTATACATATTAGGCCATTTGAGGGGATCAGGAAGACATTAAAATCAGAGTGTGTCTTTTCCTTGTGGGTGCTTCCTGGGACTTTGAAGTTAGGCAATTGTATTTGTGTATACTGCAGGGATTTTAGTTTTGTAATCATATACCAGAATTGAAGTGTTCATTTAAGACATTTTTTACCCTTCCCTAATCTGCATCACAACAAGCATATTACTGACCCTGTCTTTTTGATTTATATATAAGTGGTGAATTTACCTCTTTGCCTGGGTGCCCAAATAGTTGTTCAGATCATACAGCAAGTTTCACTGACTTTCTTTGCTTAATGTCTAACTAAATCATTTGGTTACTTGGTGTTTTTGTGCATACATAGACTCCAAGATTGTAACTGTTAAACAGCTACAAAAGTAGTTCAGCATCATTCATCAGTTATATTTCCTTTACTGTGTGTGTGTGTGTGTGTGTGTGTGCGTGCATGTGTGTATAATATCTTTGCAAAATATTATTGGCGAATAGATTTTTTAAACGTCAATTTTTGTGTTGACTTTTTGCCTTTTGTGTAGCAGTTAGTTCATAAAGATTAGGCCATTTTCCACTGGAGAATCTCTTGCATTTTAAGATTCTTTGCTCATTGTGGGCATCTTACCAAATTTTTTCACTGAAGTAGTTTTCCTCATTCAAAATGCCACATTTTCTATTAGAATGTTACTAATCTGGCTCAATATATTTTCCTTTTGTGGCTGGTAAGGAATATTTATTTGATGCTAGTGAGGCGGCCCAATCTACCAGCCAGGTCTTTCACAGAGAACAAGATGGTGGTCAACTTGAGGATGGGTAAGTGTCTTTGTGATGGAAAGCAATAATTTAGTCTTTAGTAGGCTGCTTGCTCTACATGCTAACAAACCGACACCTTTCCTCACTCCCCTTCTCCCAGACAGATTTCTGTTGGATTAGTAGTAGGTTGACTTGTTCCGTCTCACATAGATATACTTCCAGAAGGTGTCGCGGTGATGCTGTGAGACTTAACTTGTCAACCTAAACTCTTTTTATCTGAAATGCAATAACAATTGCCAAGTTTTCCTAATATAAAAATAGTCTAAATCAATTATCCAGGCTATTGTTAAGCCACACTAAATTATGGGATTAATAAGCAAACATTCAGGTAGTTCAGTGGCATTTGATAAGGAAATTTAATTTACTCACATAAGATTACACTTAGAAAATTATTGGCCAGGCGTGGTGGCTCACTCCTGTAATCCCAGAACTTTGGGAGGCTGAGGCGGGGGATCACCTGAGGTCGGGAGTTGGAGACCAGCTTGACCAATATGGAGAAACCCTGTCTCTACTAAATATACAAAATTAGCCGGGCGTGGTGGCGCATGCCTATAATCACAGCTACTCGGGAGGCTGAGGTAGGAGAATCGCTTGAACCCAGGAGGCAGAGGTTGCAGTGAGCTGAGATCACGCCATTGCTCTCCCAGCCTGGGCAACAAGAGCGAAACTCCAGCTAAAAAAAAAAAAAAAGAAAATTATCCATATAGGTCCCATTGTTTTCAATAAAGTAAAGGTAGGTTTTTAAAGAAAAACTTTGTAAAAACATACTCTGGCCAGTGAATTTAATTTCTCTGTAAAATAATAGCTTTTTTTTTTTTTTTTTTTTTTTTAAAAGAGTCTTGCTCTGTCACCTAGACTGGAGTGCAGTGGCAGGATCTTGGCTCACCACAATCTCCTCCTCCCAGGTTCAAGTGATTCTCCTGCCTCAGCCTCCTGAGTAGCTGGGATTACAGGTGCGTGCCACCACATCTGGCTAATTTTCGTATTTTTAGTAGAGACGGGTTTCACCATGACGGTCAGGCTGGTCTCGAAATCCTGATGTCGTGATCCGCCCTCCTTGACCTCCCAAAGTGCTGGGATTACAGGGCGTGACACCGTGCCCGACCTAAAATAATAGTTTTAAGAGAAACTGCTGCCTGGTGAAATTGAATTCTCAGTCTATAATGTGGCGTATGCTTCTGTTTTAAATTCATTATAAAAGGTATTTAAACTTCATAGATTTCTTCCCCCTGTGTATTTTTGTCAGCCTAGACGCACAAAGAAAGAAGAATGCTCTATACCTTGTGGACATTTAATAAAGATTAATTTTTTTAAACTAACAATTTAAGTATAATCTCCAAATGGAAGCATATCTATGTTAGTTTAAATCCTTTCACAATAAATAACAGAATACAGGAAACTTTTAGGAAGGTTTATGATTTTCCATAAGAAAAATGTGCTTAGAGCTTAGAGGGGAACACTTTACAATTTTTTAAAAAAAATCTACATCTTCCTTCTGCAGATATCAATACAATCAATTGACAGTAAATGAAAAAGCCGAAAAAAAAGAATGCCCCCTCTCCAGTCTTCCTTTTTTTTTTTAAATTTCAGTTGGAAAATCCCCACTGAATGAATTTTTTTGAAAAAGTAAATGTATCCTGGGAACATGCCGTTCAGGATTTTGGAAAAGGAACTTCAAACGAAATTGGTAAGGGAGGCAAATGCGTAAGTGGAAACTTTGAGGAAACTGGCAATGAGAGACTGGAAATCAGGCAGTCATTTACGTTTTACTTCACCACCCTTTGCTTATGTGAGTACAAAGCAGGGAGCTGGCAAGGCTGTGAGTCAGAACTCTCCTCTCAGGAACTGAGCAGAGAGATTCCCAGCATCTGTTTCCTCAACTATCACCCAGAGGATACTGGTGGTAAATCACAGGGAATAAAAATAGCCTCAGAAGTCTAGTTCCAAACAAATAAGGCATGCTGGATATTCGATAGTGGTTTGGGGTCTCAAAATTCTTCATTAGCTAAATAATAAATATATTATTTTTTACATTAATGAGCATATTCCTTACATGGTTCACCTAAATGTTGAGCACAACCTTGGCATTTCTACTGACGTGAGTTGAAGTATTACCTAAATTACATTATGTTTGATGTTACAGTCTGAACCATTTAGTGTATAAAGGTGGGTCTACGATCAATAATCACAAATGTTAAAGCTTTATTTTAGATACAATAAAACATTTATTTCTAAGATGTTAAAAAAAAACCCATAAGCTTCTTACCATAATGTCAATTGCCAATAGATTGATAAGATCTTTCTGCATTTTGACTGCAGGAAATTTTATGGCTAGAATCTTACAATTTACACAACTTACAGTCTTTTTAGGTTATATTTCACATATAAGAAAGTATTTTTTAGGTCTGCCTAGAAATGTTGTAATTTGATATTAAGTTATAGCTTAGATTTTCAACAAAAACAGCAGCTGTAATAGATGAGATTAGCAAGTGGTGAAAAGTTCAAAGCATTTAATGGAATTGATCTACTAAATTAGCATTGACAATTTTTAGTGGCTATCTTAAATATACATTATTATCATGAAAGAATTAGTCCAATTAAGCCTTTACATTTGGAAGATGTCCAGTCTGACCTTGTTCTACTCAATGTGAAAAGTGAGAGGGTCTTTGGGTTTATTTAAATTTGGTGTTAAATCAATTGGTTTGGGGGACCCTTTTACTCCTTTTTGGAATGGAAGAAAAACTCAAAGGCTATTTATAGTGACAAATGGGTTATTAGAACAGTTAATATATTATATTATAATTTATAATTATAAATTATAATTAATATAATATATAACAGTTTTTATATTGCAAATAAAAAATGATGATCAGGAGTTGCTCTGAACCTATTCTGGTTTAGGGAGCTGCCCAGCTAAAAAAAAAAAGAAAAAATAATGATTGAAGAATAGAACAAAATAATATTTGATACATAGGTGAGAATCAATTAGAGTGGGATTCTTTTCTCACAATTTCTTACTAAAGCCATATTTACTGGGTATACTGGATGTATTTTGGAACTGAAATAATTATATTGTATTTAATATCAGGTTTTATTTAGAACACTCTCAATTAAGAAATAACCAGCTAATAAAAAAATAGAAATCTATGCAAATATACATGAAGAAATAAGTATGGGATTTTCCAGAAATCTAATTTCTATACATCAATAGTATATTTTATATTCTGTTGATACAGACTTCTATGATAACTGGAACATAAATATCATGAAAATACAATTGAGTTTTGAATTGTCAGTTTAATTGTGCAAACTCTCTGATGATGGCTGGTTACTCATTTATCATGAAATTGTGGAGTCTTGGCTCTTACGTAAGGGGCTTGGTTGAAAGGCCAGCTTCTTAATTCACAGCGGCTCATACGTGAGTCTTCATTGGAGCTCAGGAGCTAGCTCTTTTGTGAAAGCATTTAGTAAAATATATTTTAGTTGAGGTTTTTTTTTTTCTGTTGTTATCCATTACAATATTTAATGGTCCATTTCCCTAATCTGGGCTTCTAACCCAGACACTTTTGGACATTTTTAATAGAAAAAGATGTCTTTTGTGTAAGATTTCTTCAAAAAGAAAATTGTAACTAATTTACCCCCCAGCTTTCTCTTCTATAAACGGAAAAATCCAATTCTCATTTATCAACTCCCCACCTTTTTAAGTTCTCCTCTGAATGCTCAGCAAATTATTCATATCCATCTTTAAATATAGCACTCTGAGGGGAGTTTAGTGCTTTATTAAGGTATCTGAGGAAGATGGGAGATGATCTCATTTATTCCTGAGGATGTATTGAAAAATCCTCTCTCTGCCAGACTCTGCTAGGTGCTGGGAATACAGTAAGATTTAACAAAAACCTTGAGGGAGAGAAAGATTTGCCAACAAGTAATGGCAATACAACATGTTAAGTGCTAACATGGGTGTAGACAACATGCATTTGTCTGTCAGTCCTAATTCGGTATTCATTGTCAAAACAGTATTTTAAACTGCTACAGCAATGCCTACTGATAGTCATATTTCTATGCAAACAATTTCTAATTAGCTCCTGTAATTCAGGTGTGTACTTTGAACACATTTTTCCATACTACGTTTAATCTACATTTTGTTTCTTATTTGTACAATTTTATCTTAAATTGTTATTTTACCTTCTAAATTTCATTTTTTGGCCTCTTCTGTCTGTTATTCGGGTTGATATCAAAAACACCATTTGTCATCTCCTCAATTTGAATGCTTTAGTTAGAACTCCCCAGCCAATCTATAGTTAATGAATCAACAGTTGTCTGTTCCTGGTCTATTTTCCTAGCATGCCTTGTAGGAGAGAATCAAAAGCCTTCCTAAAGTCCAGCTTAGGGTTCATCAGTTAATTTTCTGTGATCCATCAGGCCTTCCACTCTGCTATGTAATAGGATGACTGTCTATTATCTACATAGGACAAGTTCTTTGTGAAGCTATATTGATTATTAATGATTGTGTAATTAGGTACGCTCTCAAGAGTTCTGGTTATTTTGGTCCTTTTTTGAATCTCTAGGCATCTACTCAGTTCTCTGAATATTACACAAAGGTAGGGACAATAATTTTGTACCACTCATTCAGTGTTGTCAAATGGAAACAAATCAGAGCTGGGGCTATCAGAAAAGAAGTGGGCAAGTCATGCATCCTGGTCATCGTCTATCACATGTCAGCATTAGCTTCTGCATAGTGCAGCATGGATCATGGCATGATGCAAGCTTTATTTGGTCACCATGGACAAGTATTCCCGTTTTATTGATTTGTAATACACCATTAAGCTTCATTGTAATAAAATTGGACATGATAGATAGCAAAATGATAAAAACCACCTGTAATTCCCCTAACTAGAGACTAGCATTGTTAGCAGTTTGGTTTACACATGCACGTTGGTGTATGTGGATGTGTGTGTGTAAAATGTGTATAATAAACATACATACTGTTTTGCATCAACCCACCTTTTTCACTCAGTACTACATACAGTTCATTTTTCTAAGATAATGCACATCATATAACCATACAAATTCAGCTTTTCAGTATTGAATCACAACTGTGTTCTTTTTATTGTTCAATAATACTTCTCTAACTCCATGAGTAAAAAGAAACCTCTCCTTCACTCATACCTCTCTTATAGCATTATCTCTTTTTAAATTTAGGTAGATTCCTTATTATCTTAGTAATTGCAGTCTCTGAGAGTAGGATCTATGCATGATTTATCCTTATGTTTCTTACATTTTAGCTGCATAATAAATATTTATTGAATAAATGAATACATGAATTTTAGTAACGGGAACTGAAATCTTGGACCTTCATGTTTTGCTTTTAGTTCTGTCTCTGATTTCACTTTGTACCTCAGTTTACCCAGGTACAGAAAGGATATAAAGCAATTTGTCACTTACCTGAAATCACCAAGCTATGAAATATACCACAGAAGCTAATGTGCCACACAGCTGGAAATAGTTCTTTAATATTAATCATTTTGAATGAAATTTTTCAGATGCACTACATACTTTATTACTATTTTTTAGCAAATGAAAGATATTAATGTAAAACAATTGGAAAATACAAACAAAAAATTCTACTAGTAATTCTACTACCTAGAAATGAACATTATTATTTTGATGTCTGTCCTTCCAACCTTTCTTTTCTATGTATACCCATGTATGTGAAATATAATTTTCACTATAGATTTTTATCAAACTGTGATCCTAAATACTATCATTACTTTTTCTCATTAATATAAACATCTTTACATGACAATAAATTATCCCTAATAATCAATGTTGATGATTATATAGTATTTCATTATGGGAGTATGCCATAATTTACTTAATCGCTCATCCCCTTATTGAGTATTTAAGTTATTATCTACTTTATATATTATAAATTATAAAAAGCATTGTAATGAATATCCTGGTTTACAAGTCTTTGGACATTTGGCAAGGAAAAATTTTAAATATCCTCTTTTAAACAATCAAGTTTAGGCAAGTGAAAGTCCCTTTTTCTTCCATCACAAGATTAAACAATAAATATAGCTTATCTGAATAAATTTCTTTAGTGTATGAGATGGACTAAGATTTTTAAAATTATTATAAAATAAGGGCATGCTACCCTGATTGATGATAATGGAATTACTTTCTGTCTCAAGTTGATTCTAGAATACTTGTTTGGCCTCATTTGGTCTTTTGTGGCATGAAAAATGTACTTCTTTATTAGATTCAGTCATATAATGGAAGAAATGAGATTCTAAATGTTCATGTTTCCTGGAAGAAGTTGCTACCTAGCTGTGTCTCTGTATAGTTTCATAAAACTATAGGTTGGGAAGGAGACTGGTTTCTGTGATTAACTCTGTTTCTCAGTTTCCATTTTGTAAGTGGGACAGAACTAATCACTCTAAACATCTAGAAATCTTTTAAAACTTTAAAATCCAAATGCTTTACATTCTGTTCCCCCTGCTTTTGTGGTTGTACTGCAGCAATTCTGTGTTTTGGAGCTAGTTAGTAAGCACTTTGAAAACCACTATCACAGTGTTTACCCATTTTGATGAAGCTTTGAGTATCTCGGCTTTGTTTTTTAAAAGCCTATACATGGCATTTTCAGGTGGTCTCCCATCCAATATTAACTGGACCATTCCTGCTTAGCTTCTGAGGTTAGATAAGATCAGGCAGTATGGCCATATATTGGATATCTATGATTTGGCATAGAGGAAGCACTAAAGTACCGTTGTACATTTTGGGGATTGATGAGAAAAGAAAACGTTGCCACTATTTTTGTATAAAATAAATCATTGTTAATTGGAGATTGTGGGATTTTGCGATTGGGAGCTAGAGAGTAAAGAGAGATCATTATTTTTATTTTAAATAAATCAATGCTGTTAATTCAGATGTCCTATTCAAAAGCTAAGAAAAATTGGAGATTACTATTTATTTCTATCAAGTAACATGAAATAATATTAATTAAGTTTGGTTGATGGGAGGGTTTTCCTCCAGACAATCTGCTAAAGAGGATGTGGCCCATGTCTTGACATCTTGGAATGAAATCCAGAAACTGATAAAATTTTATCATAGTTTTAGTTACTTGTAAAAATTGTTGTGTTAGTAGAAATAAATCTACAAACGCATCCTGGATTTCCACATAGTAATTTGAAGTATTAAAGTAAAAGTGGTGCATCTGGTTGTTCAGGAATTACACTCTTCAGCAATTGAGTGGTGGTGTGATTGTTGGTGTCGTTTGTCCTCACACACCACAGAAGAATGATCTACAAAGCAGATGCTACAGAGGAAATAGGTAGGAGGCAAGGAGGAAAGAAAAGAAGCGTGGTTTACCAATGCAGTCTGAAGAGAAGGGTGAAAGACATCTGAGCCTTTGGCCAAAGAGTTTTGCCAATTCAGGTCTGGCAAAAAGGCATTGTGGGATGTTTGGGGCCCTACAAAGCTGACAGGGCCTCTGCTTTATAGGTCTCATTGGGATGACGTTCATGCATTAAGTGGTTTTGGACTTGAATTTAATCTGTCTTAGAAGGAGGATACATTAACCTTGCTTGAGTCAATGAACTGATGGCTCCAGAGAGCCAGCGTGCAGGAGGATGAATTATGGTGTAGACTTGAAAGGTTATCCGACCCACGGCCCGTGGGCTGCATGCGGCCAGGATGGCTTTGAATGCGACCCAACACAAGTGTGTAAACATTATGATATATATAATATATATATTATATAGTATTTCATTATGGGACTAGGCCATATATATTAGCTGATGAGCAAATATATATGTTATATTATATATATTATATATAATATTATATAATATATAATATATAATTATATATTATATGTTATATGTTATATATGTTATATATATGTTATATATAACATTATGTTATATGTATGTTATATATATGTTATATATAACATTATGTTATATGTATGTTATATATATGTTATATATATGTTATATATATAACATTATGTTATATGTTATATATATATGTTATATTATATATATTAGCTCATCAGCTATAGTTAGTATTAGGGTATTTTATGTGTGGCCCAAGACAATTCTTCTTCTTCTAATGTGGCCCAGGGAAGCCAAAAGATTGGACACCCCTAGAGGAAGAACCCAGAAGATGGGGAAAGGGGCTGGCTGGAGTCCTAATGCCAGTGCTGCTGACTGCTGGCTGTGTGGCCTGGGCAAGTTCCTTACTCAATCTGTGCTCAGTTGCATGTTATATAAAACAAGGAGCTTGATATTGAACTCTGAAACAGTGATTTTGAGGTCATTCCCAAATTTGGGGCATTCTGGTCTCGGGTAGCCTGGCTCTGCAGGGCTGAAGATTTTGTTTGTTCTGGATGACTGCAGGTACAGTGGCTACAAGCAAAATTTTGTCCTGAAGCTTATGCTTTATGTCCCTGGAGTTCCCCAGGGAGTGCCTATTGACATTAATGCCAAGATTTTTTTTAAAGCTTATTTTGATATGTTGGTACATTTTATTCCTTCTTAAATTCTAAAACTGTTCATCTGTGTGTACTAGCAGCACATATTCCCTGTGAACCTACTTATCTTTTGAAACTTTAATAGAAAGGAATGCTATCAGTCAGTATTTGAGGTTGATAGGCATTCTGATAAAAAGGAGTTACTTTTGTTCTTGATCTGATTTTTAAGTAATCAAGAAACAATAAAGTTATGCTAACATAATCATCAGGAAACTATCTATAAATAAACTTTGAAATTTGATTTCATGAAGTATGATTGTTAGGCAACTTTATCCTTTACCTTTTCACCATTGGAATTAAAGTATTTACAATCCCCAGAAAATCATATTCTTTCTATAACAGCATGATACATTATTTATTAAAAACAAGCCATGCTAGTATAGTATCTAACAGTTCTATTGAAGAGATGCTTATTTATTTGAGAAATTTGGAAAACAGTGTGTCTTTACTTGCTTATGTAAAAATGACTAACTGATTAAGCATGGGTTTTTAAACTGGTATAGATCCAGAAATGTTTCTTATGAAAAATTCTAGCTTTGCCTGCAAGTTCTTCTTGATCTAACTCTACATATAGAGGAATGGCCAGAAGCTTGTTCAGACCCCTCAGTGTTCCCAAAAGATATCAATTTTGTATCAGCTCATTTAATCACTGATGCCTATGAATATACTTTAACTACCAATCAGGCATATTTGTGTTTCAGGTCACTGCCTAGAAGTACCTGTTGCTTGATTCTTAAAAACTCTTATCAGTTTAAAACAGAGGTGAGCAAACCTTTTCTGCAAAGGGCCAGGTAGTAAATACTTTTGGCTTTCCCATTCATATGGCCTCTGTTGCAACTATTTGACTCTGTTGTTGTTTAGTACAAAAGCAGCCATAGACAATATGTAAATGAATGAATGTGGCTGTGTTTCAAGAACATTTTATTTATGGAGACTGAAATTTGAATTTCATATGTGTCACAAATCATTATTCTTCTTTTGATTTTTTTAACTATTAAAAAATACCAAAACATTTCTTATTTTGTGGGCTGTATGAAAACAGGTGGTAAGGTAAATCTGGCCTGCAGGCTGTAGTTTGCTAGATCCTTGTTTAGAAAATTGAAATTATAAAGAAATGTTTGAAAGACACAACTGATAATTTGTGGTTGGGTATTAAATGTTCACCTGCTTTCCCCTTTTCCCGGGTACATACCTTTAGATTATACCCCCAGTCTCCCTCATAGTTAGGACTGGCCATTTGACCAAGTTCTTTTTTTCTTTTGAGACAGAGTCTCACTCTGTTGCCCAGGCTGGAGTGCAGTGGTGCGATCTCGGCTCACCACAACCTCTGCCTCCTGGGTTCAAGTGATTTTCCTGCCTTAGCCTCCCGAGTAGCATGTGCCACCATGCCTGGCTAATTTTTGTATTTTTAGTAGAGACGGGGTTTCACTATGTTGGCCAGGCTGGTCTCAAACTCCTCCCAAAGGGCTAGGATTACAGGCTTGAGCCACTGTGCCTGGACTCATTTGACCAAGTTCTAGCCACTGGAATGTGGGCAGAAGTGATGTGTTGTTGCTTCCAGGTCTGGCCTATAAAAACCTCCCATGCATGGTCCTCTATGTTCTGTTCTTGTGTGTAGAATATGGAGGGACCTCAAGAAGGAAGGAGGTTGGTGTTTTGGTTTTACATGAGTGAGAAATAAACTTCTATTGTGTTGAGACACTGAGAGTTTCAGAGTTTTTGGTTAGAGCAGCCAGTGTTATCTTAAATAATATGTCATTACTTTTACCAGATATTTTTGGTTTGATTCTTACACTAAATTGGACTCTCAAAGATTGCATATTTGGATGGACTTGTTTTTCTTCTCCTCTCCTCTTCATTTTCTCCTTTTCCTTTTTCTTTTTTTTTTTTGAAATGGAGTTTCACTCTGTTACCCAGGCTGGAATGCAGTGGTGCGATCTTGGCTCTCTTCAACCTCCGCCTCCCAGGTTCAAGCGATTCTCCTGCCTCAGCCTCCTGAGTAGCTGGGATTACAGGCACCCGCCACCAAGCCCAGCTAATTTTTTTTTTTTTTGGTGTTTTTAGTAGAGACGCAGTTTCAACATGTTGGTCAGGCTGGTCTTGAACTCCTGACCTCAAATGATCCACCTACCTTGGCCTCCCAATAGCCACCATGGCTGGCCTATTTCCTCCTTTTTCACACTTAACTGGCAGATAATAGAAAGGGTTGCCTTCTGTGTTTTAAGCAATTAAAATTTGGTGGCCATTAGCTTTCACTGAGATGTTACAAGAAACATGAAACATCATTTTTACCCTAGAGATGTTAGTGAGAAAACAGTCACTGACATGAAACCCACCTGAGGAATTCTCTTGGAACTCAGGGCCAGGAAAAACTTATCTTCCCCTGAGAAATTTGTGTTTTCTTATCAACAAAGAGAATATCGTTGAATGTACCTGATTGTATTCCCTTTTCCCTTTTCCCTCTGGTTGCCAAGAAGCTCAGAGCCAAATTTTTGGCTCAACATTAATAACTTCGTAGGACCCTGTGGCCTACATATCTGCATTCTTAGTTTCCTACTGGTCTTGACCTTCTATTCTGCTGTGTTTTCCTTGTTCCTGATTTTTTAAATTTATATTTTTTAATTTTATTGCTTGTTTTTCTTATAAGCTTCCTCAGATCCTTTGTGGAACAAAATGGCGTAGTTAAAAAAAATGGCTTCAGCTTATTAATAGAATACACCAAAAACATTCCTTAATCACCAATTTAGTGGTGTGGGAATTAGAACTTCAAATTTATTTCTCGGGCTCTCTCCTTAGTCATTATGTCTCATGGTTTGGTGAAGGGATGGTTTTGCAATTATGAGAACCGAAGGCCTTCACATTTCCCCAGTCTACTTTAAAGGAAAAAAGAATGTCATTTTACCAAAAGTCCCCACGATTTGCCATGGAAAATGGAGACAGTTCATAAGGAAGTTTAACAGAGAAATGATAGACTGGGAAAGGATGTTTGCAATGTTTAAAAGCAGCAGCAAATTAATGTAAATAATATACAGTGACCTCCCGCAAATCAAGAAGAAAAAGATAACAAACTCAACAGAGAAATAGTCGAAAGATAGAAATAGGTTATTTTCAGATGCTGAAATTTATCCGTTATCAGAGAACAGCAAATTTAAACAAGTTATCACTCCATACTCATCCAATTGGCAAAAAAATTTCTACTTTATTTTTTTACTCACCATTATACTAATGACAATCAGCAAATATTAAAAGGTGGACAATGGCAAGTATTGGCAGCCTGTGGGTGATGGGAGTCCCCATGCACTGTTGGTGAGTGTCTAGACTGGTACACCTATTAAGGAAAACAGTCTTTCAGTATTTAAACTACATAAATACATTATGACCTCTTCGAGGCATATCTTCTAGATATATTCTTCCTTAAGTTCAGTAGAGGATACACACAAAAAAGTTCATCACAGTCTTGTTTGTGGTAGCAGGATATTTGAGGCATTCTCGTGTCCATCACAAGAGAAATGGGTGAGTAAAATGTAGGGGATGCATGTTTTGCAGTAGTTAGAAGCAATATAGCTTTACAGTAACATCTTATGATTTAAAAAGAAATAGTGTTCAGTGGGCTGGGTGCGGTGGCTCACGCCTGTAATCCCAGCACTTTGGGAGGCCGAGGCGGGTGGATCACCTGAGGTCAGGAGTTTGAGACCAGCTTGGCCAACATGGTGAAACCTTGTCTCTACCAAAAATACAAAAATCAGCCGCATGTGGTGGCGTGCGGCTACTCAGGAGGCTGAGGCAGGAGAATCGCTTGAACCTGGGAGGTGGAGGTTGCAGTGAGCCGAGGTCTCGCCACTGCACTCCAGCCTGAGTGACAGAGTGAGACTTCATTAAAAAAAAAAGTTTTCAGTGAAAAATGTATGAAAGATTGATATATTTAGCATAACACCATTTACATAAATTTAACACAGCCATAAAGAAAATAACACAACATGGTTTAAAAGGATTCAGACGAATTAAGTTAATGTATCAAACTCATTAAAGTACCTATGTTTAGGGTGGAGAGGAGTAGGAGGGACAGATGATCATTCACCATGAACTCAACTATTTGTACTGACATGAAAAAAAAGAAGAGTGTGTCATCCTGATAGGAAGTGGGCACTGTAGAGTTGCCTTTATATGTCCTAAGGCATCCACATCTCATATGAGAAGTCACTGGTGGTGGCTGCACAGAATATAAGGGTGGATTCAGACTCACTTGGCTTTGATCTCAGCAACAACTTTGAATTTACTAGCATTTTACAGTGGCTTGAAAGTAAGAACTTTGGAAAAATCTCTATCTCAGTAAAGGAAGTACCTCTGACTTCATTTATTCACTCAGAGCGTAGCGTGGTGGCTGAGAGTGTGAACTCTGGAGACTACTCCTGGCTCTGCCATTACTTACTGTGTGACCCTGGGCAAATTACTTCTTCTGACACGCCTCAGTTTTTATTGGTTTTGAAAGATGGGGATAGCAATGGTTTTTACTTCATAGGGTTGTTGTGAGGATTAAACAAGTTAATATTTTGAAGCACTTAGAATGGTGCTTGGGTACATAGTAAGAATTATGTAAGTATTCATTAAATAAATAATGCCATTTAACAAATATCTGAGTACCTAACATGGGCAAGGACTATGCTAGATTCTGGGAATACATATCAGAAAAGAGGATCTTTTTTTGTTTGTTTATTTTTCATTTTTTGAGACAGGGTCTTTCTCTGTCACCAAGGCTGGAGTGCAGTGGTGTGGCCATGGCTCACTGCAGCCTCGACTTCCTGGGCTCAAGCAGTCCTCCTGCTTTGGCCTCCATAAGTGTTGGGGATTACAGGCATGAGCCACTGTGCCTTGCCAGAAAAGAGACTGTTTACTACCTCTCATTCTGCCCTGCCTAGGTTCCAGGGTCATAGTCCTTGCTTCATTGCTTGTGCCCAAGCTCCATCTATTGCTATATCTGTGTCTTTTTTTTCCTTCTGTGTTTGAGTGTCTCTTTATTCTCTGATAAATATCCTCATTACTGAAAGATTGGGACCTGGGGAAATGCACTGGTGTTTGAAGCTTCAGTCCAGGCTGCTAGATCCTCTTAATGCTAAATGCAAACCTGGATGTCTGCTCCTGCCAGGCTCCTGGCTCCTCTGACATTCTACCTGGTGGTTCCACTTGTCCCTTCCCCTTTATTGCTGGGTGGTTGCCAGAACACCTCAGCAGGTCTGTTCAAAGACCTTGTCTTTGCTAGTCTTTCCCATTATGGTAAGTGGCTCTCTCCAGAGGTTCAAGCCAGAATCCTAGGAGTTATCCTTGGTTCCTCTTTTTTCCTCCCACCTTATTGAATCCATCAGCAAGTCCTGTTAATTCTACCTTCAAAACATCTCTTGAATCTCACAGGCTTTGTTGATCCTCGCTGTCATCACCCAAGTCCAGCTTCCCACCATCTTGTTCCTGGATCCCCGTAGTCACTTCCGGACTGGTCTGCCGGCTTTCACTTTTGCCGCCTGCATTCTATTTGCCACACAGCAACCAGAAGGGTCTTTAAAAAATGCAAATTGGATTACGTTTGAACTCTACTCAAACCCTTCAATGACCTCCCATTGCACTTAGAATTAGTGCTACTAAACCAATGATTTAATTTATAAGAGCAAGGTTTGAAATCAGTGTTTTCTAACCCTTGGGTCAATCTCAGAGCATTTTGCTATGAAATTTTCAAAATTAAAGATTACAATTGCAACACTTAATTGTTTAATTTTCTTCTGTGTTATTAGATATTTTGCTGCTAAAATTAGTTGGAGTTGGGAGGAGGAGCACTGGGGCATAACCATCAGCAGCTGCAGCTTGGAGAAGCTGGTTCTCTTGTCTTCAAGGAGGCAGATCTCTCCCTAGCCTGCTGAGCCTTCTGTGTTTTGGGGAAGGTTTGTATTCTTTCTTCCTCGGGATTATGGCCCTGAGAAAGTGTCTTCTAGTTCTCATCAGGACCAGGATCGAGGACCAGCCCTGGGTCAAAAACATAGGATGTGGGTGAGCACACAGTGGGGCACTGGGCAGTACGGACTGAGTCACCAGACAGTACCTGAGCCATAGAGGGCTGCTGCTGGGGAGGAAGCAGACAGAGGTGCAATGGAGGTGAATGTGCCACGCTAGAGTCAAGCGCCTTCATCAAGATTTAAGGAGAGGGGGAGTGAAGGACTGGAGTAGAAACCACAGGTACAGACATGGAGAAGGTAAGGCCATTACAGCCTGAGGAGAACAGCGGAGGTTTTAAACGCCTGGCAGGTCTCAGTGGAACTGCTTCCTCAACTCACAGATTAGCTTCTTTTTACCGACTCAGCTTCCTTTCCTGATAAGCCCAGTTGCCATGTAGACTTTGTCAGAATTTAATGCTCTCTTTAAACCAGTGGGTCTCAATCTCATTAGAATCATGTGGGAAGCTTTGTTAAAAAGAAAAAAAAAGATGCCTGGGTTCCGCTCACCTAGGTCAACAGAATCAGAATCTCTAGGGAGGTGGAGGTGGCATAGGGTTGGTGGAGTTGGGCCCAGGCATATGTGATTTCTTTAGAAGTTCACCATGTGATTCTGATGCCCAGTGAAGGTCGAGAACCATTGCCTTCAGCACTCTTACTTTGAGTAAACAGGATCATTCCCTGCTTTTGAGATTTAAAATTTTAGAATGCTGCAGCTAGATAATACTTTGTGGCGGTGTTTCTCAAACTTTCATGTGCATGTGAATCACCTGGGGATCCTGTTAAAAAGCAGATTCTGGTTTAGGTGACTGGAAGTGGGGCCTAAGCTGTGGCATTTCTCACTCATGTCCATGTGACATGGGAGCTACTGGAGTGAGGACCACCTTGATTGCAGTGGAGCTTTAGATTGAATACAGATGGAATGCTGCCTCTGTGCCAGACCCTGTGCTTAGTGCTGTACATTCAATGCATTCTCACAGCCTCTGAAAGAGGTACTGTTTATAATTCCATTTTACAGGTATGTAAACTAAGGCCTAGATAAGTTAAGTATCTTGCTCAGGATAATAATGCCGGTAAGTAATAAGAGGCAGAATCTGGATCTAGATGGTCTGATTCCAGAAACTGTGAGCTGAACCACAAAGTAATACCACTTCAAAGGCAGGATGGGGCTCAGGGGAGGACCTGCAGTTGGAAGAGGTGTTCAAGGACTTGTATTGAAGCTGTGTTTGTATAACAACAAGGTTTTGTTTTCATTTGAGATAGCCCCTGGAAGAGGCGAATAAAAACAGGTATTACAGAGGAGCTAAAGCACTCTAAGCCACTCCTTGGCCTGTCCCTGTAGGCCATGCCTTCATGTTGCTGGGCAGGAACAGGAGTTCATTGCAAGGTGTATATCGCAATTCAATGGCAATATATTTCAGGTGTCGCTGTATATCTCATAGATAGCCAGGTGGCTTCTGACCTTGTGATGACTTTGTTGTCAGAACTGAGGCCCCTTGGATTGTCATGACCTGGCCCTTGCCTGCTTTTCCCCCTCCTCTTCCACAGCTGCCTCCCTGACTTACCCAATGGCAAGCTCTAGGCACATTAACTGCTTTCAGTTCCCTGACGGTATCACAATTTTATACTTCATGAATGTTGTCTTCTCTATTGGATGTCTTTGTTATCCTTTTCTTGCCAGGTTAAATGCTATCTTGTTCAACATCCCAGACAATGTAGTTCTTTCAAAAAGAATTTTCTAACCCTCCCAGCCAGGATTAAGTAATTCCCCTCCTCCTTTGGTCTGTCATAGTCCCCTGTTTCTTTTAATTAGAGCACTTAAGTAATTTACTTTTCTATTTAGTCAGACGGTGAACCTCTCTAGGGCTGTGCTTCATTTATCTTTGCATCCCAGGGCTTAGTATAGTATTCAGTAGGTGGTGAGAAGGCTGACAAGCATGTGTATTGAATGAATGAGTGACCCTTTTATTCCCAGTCCAGTGTTCTTTCCAACTGATGATTTGACTAAACTAGTAGTTTTCAATCCTGACTGTAGGGTTTTTAAAATAATCTGGATCATACCCAGGTCAGCTAAATCACAATCTTTTGGGGGTGAGGCCTAGGCATCTGTGTTTTTAGCAAAGTTCCCCAAGTGATTCTAAGATGTAGCCAGGTTGAGAACCAAGGGATTAACCTTTCAGAGTTACTCTTGCTGTGGTTGGAGCGTAATAGTTGAAAGTAACATAGAGGAAAATTGTTGTCTGTCTTCAAAACTGAAAAGGAGAAATAGAAGGAAATATATGGGTAAACTGATCACTTACCTAGGCCTTTTGAAAGTAAATATATAAAACTATAGCATTTTAAGGCTAGGATAAGGAAATGTCATAAAACCCAATAATCAATTATGAAGTATGACACTTCTAAAAAGTTGGGAATCATTTTTCTAAAATTATATTAGTATATCATCCCAATCTGTGCTTTTTTGGCTATTTTTATCCATATATCATTTGCCTTGAGTGCTAGTGAATGATCTTTAAAGGCTTTCAACAAATGACTCACCATTCTCTTACTTTATAATATAGTATGCTAATTGGCAGTCATCTTAGGAGTGTTAAAATATGGCAACAATAACATGAAGTTAATTGTAAAGAAAGGGAGTTGGCTCTTTGTGGCTCCAGATCATTCCAGGTATGAGCAGACTTGTAAATACATCTGTTTATTCATTCTCCATGCAAACATTTAGTACTTATCTTCTCTCGGACAAAGTGCTACATATTGGAGGAAAAAGGGTAATATAAGACTCCCTCCCAGAAGTTCTCTGTCTTAAATATGAATAATTAACAGTGCACCATGTTATGCACAATGGAGGTCCACTCCAATGAGCACAGGAGGGAAGACGTGTCAGGGAAGGTTCACATGAAGCTCACCTACATGCACATAATATACAGCAGTGGTGTCAGGGCACGGATGACATTTCAGATGGTACTGAAAGGACAGCTCCAGGCACACAGCCCAGGTTGGTGGGATCTTGGCTCATTGCAGCCTTGACCTCCCCAGGCTCAGGTGATCCTCCCACCTCAGCCTCCTGAGGAGCTGGGGCTACAGGTGCCGCACCACGCCTAGCTAATTTGTGATTTTTGGTAGAGAAAGAGTTTCAACATGTTGCCCAGGCTGGTCTCAAACTCCTGGGCTCAAGCAATCTGCCTGCCTCAGCCTCCCAAAGTGCTGGGATTATAGGCATGAGCCATCACGCTCAGCCTGATGTGTTTGTGTATGATTAAATCCATGACACAAGATTTAATGTGGCATTACAAATGCTGTAATCTCAGCATTTTGGGAGGCTAGGATGGGAGGCTCAGCATTTTGAGAGGCTGAGATGGGAGGCTCAGCACTTGAGTCCAGGAGTTTGAGATCAGCCTGGACAACATAGCAAAACTCTGTTTCCACCTTAAACAAAAAACAACCATAGCACATCCTAATAGAGTTTTATTGGAGACTAACTCTCAAAAAGAGCCCTAAAAGAATTAAATAATGGTATTTAACTGACAGACACATTAAAAAATCTGGTTTCATATCTCAAAGTAACACTAACAGTTTCTTATGCCAGCAGAGGAAGATCATATTTTAGAGAGATGGAGGTTTGACCATCTTCAGACAGTGACCTGCCCTTGCAGTACTTCAGAGCTCATCAAAGAGAGGAAGAGAAAAATGGGGTCACAAACTGCCAATTACTGCTTTTGCCTGGAAACAATGCATTTCACTTCCTTTTCTCATTTCATTGGCCAGAAATAATTACATAGCTATGTATAAAATAAGGGGGATGGGGGAATTATAATCTTTGTGTGTCCTGAAGTGGAGAACACTTGAATACGGGGGAATGTTACTAATGTCTACCATAGTCAGTCTCTTCAGCTTCACCCATGTGTGTTGGAAATAGAAGGGTGTGCTCTTCAGACATGAAGAAGAAAAAAATGACTTCATTACTATTGGTTATTATTCTTTTTATATTCTAATATATGTAGGATTGTTGCCAATAAGATTTTTATTTAAGATTAGTAGCAAGACCGGTCTTCATCAATATTAAAACAATTATTTTAAAGCTTTGAAATTAAGTTAAAGGCTATTACTTAAAGCAGCATGAATATGAATTCCAAGTAACAATCAGTATGATGATTGCCTTACTAAAATAACTTCAATTGAATCAATGTGCCCATGTGGAACACCTAGGGATTACAGGAGCAACTTCCATATAGAAGTTACCTCAGTGAGCTGGTTTCAAGCATGAGCCAGCAATGCAAATGCAGGCATATCACTTAAAAAAAAAAAGAGATGAGGTCTGTCTCTCTCGCCTAGGCTGTAGCACAGTGGCAAAATCACGGCTCACTGCAGCCTAGAACTTGTGGGCTTAAGGGTTCCTCCTGCCTCAGCCTCCCAAGTAGCTGGGACCGCAGGTGTGTGCCACCACACCTGGCTAATTAATTTTTTTTTTTTTTTTTTTTTTACAGACAGGGTCTCACCATCTTGCTCAGGCTGGTCTTGAACTCTTGGCCTCAGGTGATCCTCCCACCTTGGCCTCCCAAAGTGCTGGGATTACAGGCATGAGCCACTGTGCCAATGTGCCTGGCCCATTCGAAATACAAGATATATGCATTGTTTTGGTTTTTTAAACTTGCTTTCAAAATCTCTCACACACTACCACTTCTTTCCCCACTGTGGTCAGGAAGGAGGAAAGATTTGGGGAAGAGAAAGGATGGAATCCACTCAGGCTAGTTTTGGTGGAAGTAAAACAGTTTTCTGAGGAAAAAAGGGGACTACACTGTTTCTTTCTTTCCTCCTCCTTGGCCAACATGTCAAGTGGTTAGGGGACCGTTATTCCCCTCCTTAGCTGGCCCTCTGGAGACTAGCGCTGTCCAATAGACCTTCCTATCCCTGCAATAATGAATATGATAGCCACTAGGCACAGACAGCTATTGAGTACTGGAAGTGTGGCTACTGCAACTGAGGAACTAAACTCTAATTTTATTGAATTTACTAACTTTAAGTAGCCATGTGAATTCAGGTGATAGGAGAGAGGGAGGTTGTTCTTATTCCTGTTTTCGGTGTAGATTTTTCTGTACATCACAATGATTTTATCTTCCACACAAGATGTTGAAGATGAGCTGAGTCAGTGGGAGATCGGGTGGGAGTGAAGCGTGGACCGAGGCAGAGCCTGCTGCAATGCCTCCCTTCCTAGCCAGTGCAGACCAGGCTCCCTTCATGATCACTGGCGGACAGGACCAAGTGATGCCCAAAGATGGCACAGACACTAAAATGGGGACGATTACATGAATCTCAGACCTGATTTTGTTTTAAAGCCTATGACTTAGGATATGAGAAAAGAAGAAAGAGGCAAATAAACCTAGTGTGGTAACCTTTTAACATAGCATTAGCATTCATTTTTTCATAATATATTTGGATATAAAATCTTTATTGTTCTCAAAATTCTTATTAAAAACGCAGTGAACTGTAGTTTGTACATTTGCAGCCTCTCATTCCTCAAGTTGTTCTTTTGTAAGAAATAATTTCTTTGATGGTCATTGTTTAATGAAAGACATGGGCAGTTATAAAAGAAAACTAATGTCATCAAACATTCATCTGGTGACTCCTATGTGCTGGTGCTATGCTAACAATGAATGGCACTTTGCAACACTAATTTTAAGCAAAATAACGACTTCTTAGCTGTAAAGTCCCCATGGGTGTGTGTCCTAGAAGCATATGTTCTTTTCTATCTTTGTCTACGGTTCATTTTGGAAAACACCTACTTTTATTACACGATTGTAAAAATTAGTGCTCATATTAAACAATTTAATGAACCGAAGTACCTCAGTCCTTTCGAAGCCTGACTGGCCTCCTCTAGATCTTTGGGCAGAGGTCAATGTAGAGTGATTTGCTGAAATGCTTGGATTTTATTCTTGAGATTTAACGTGAAGGCAAGTGAGTGAAGTGAGGTAGGAAAGCACGTATGATTTCAAGATAATCTGATTTTTAAAAAGATAGAACATTTCACTTTCTGAATTAAAATTATCATCTTAAATAACCTTATCTCAAAGGAAGTTCTATTCCAAACATAATATCTAACAACATCAAATTTTTTTCTACCAGTACATACGTATAAACAGGAAAACTATTTTTTAGCGGAAAGTTAATTGTTGATACCACCATATTTGTACTCAAATGCAAGACCGTTTCTAGTTCCACCCTCCCCACCGTACATTCCAGAGCCCACCTTTATTTTACCCTGACATTGTACCAGCATAAAATTCCAATATGCTAATTACTTCTCCAGATCATGCCATAGTTCTGATGCCATAAGACAAATATTAAAGGTTTACTTTTTATGTTCAGAATAATTGGGTAATTGTCGTCATCCTGTGACAGGTTTCCCTTTTTCCTGAGGTCTTTTGACTAATGGTTCTATTGTTATTGTTGGAGTGGCTCATGCCCCATTGTGTCATGACGCAAAACTTGATCTGTGGTAGAAATGCCTTACACATTTATTCCCTCCAGGAAACCAAAGGGCAAGAAAGTAACATTCCAGATTGAGAATCTGGCTTTTTGCACCATGACCTAACCTGTTCCAGGTGAAAAATATTAGGCCAAAAATAGTTTCATGAGAAAATTTTTACGTGAGTTCCTGCAGTGGTTCTCAGTACTAGCTGACTGTTAATTAGTTAGTTAATTGATGGGCAGCTTAAAGCAATCACTATGTGGGCCCCACCTGAAACTTGTTAAAAAAGACTGATTTCTGGGGGCCCCATTATATGCTGTTGAAATTTAGACTCTCCACAGGAGGGTCCTGGGTATCTGTACTTTAAACAAAACTCTCAGATTATCAAATAAATTTGGTCAACTTGATTTAAGGTATTGATCTTGGGAAAGAGCACTTCATACTTTTTTTGAAATAAACTTAGTGGCCTTCAAGACATATTTCTAATGCCAGTATCTTGTCTTCTTTTACTTATTTGCATATGAATACTATTAAAGAAGGAATATTTAACCATAGAGAAGGTTTGTTTACATTTTTGTCTTCAGCCAAATCAAGCCTTTCATAATTTTATGTATTAAAAATAAAATTTAGATCAGACTCCCATCTCTACAAAAAATGCAAAAATTATTGTAGCCAGGTGTGGTGGTATGTGCCTGTAGTCCCAGCTGCTTGGGTGGCTGAGGAAGGAAGATCGCTTGAGTCCAGGAGTTTGAGGCTGCAGTGAGCTATGATTGCATCACTGCATTGCAGGCTGGGCAACAGAGTGAGAACCTGTCTAAAATAAATTGCATTTTCAAGTTGTACTTTCAGCAGCACCAGATAGTATGCTGGAGCTCAGAGGCCAGGAGAGGAGCACTTTCCCTCTACTTATTATAAGAGGGAACTTAATACTGATGGAGGAGTGTCTTGGGTTCTTACACTTGGAGACCAATTTGTCATTCCATTCAACACAAAATAACAAGGGATTCACTAGTTCATACATTATTTCTATTCAACAAATGTCGTTTGACTGTCTACTGTATGCCATACTGTGTTAGGTATCAGGGATACAAAATAAAGTAAATTGGGATTTTTTTCCTGTTAGAACTGGTAGGTTAGAGCAGATATTCTTAAGGTGTGATCTCTATCCAGCAGCATTGGCATCCCTGGAAACTTGTTAGAATTGCAAATTCTCTTGCCTTACCCCAGACCCACTAAATCTGATTCTCCATAAAGCTTGAGAACCACTGGCCTCTAGGAGGAGCGATCAGTTCAGCAGAAAATTAGAGTACCTTGTGATAGATACAGTGGAGATGGGGAGGAGGCTAGGACTTTAGGAATGTTTCTGGGAGGAAGAGATGCTTGAGCTCTCTAAAATAGTTGGTGCAGAGTGGGGGGAGGTGTTCCTAGAGAGGTCAGCAGGAGCCACACAAAAAGCCATGTTGCATTTTACTCTGAATGCAACATGGAATCTTTTGGACCCTATAGTCAGTTCATTTACAATTATCATCAATGTCATCTTTTGACCAGACTTTTAGCTAAGTGGTGCTGGTCTTGAGCTCTGTGTTTCAGGTGCTTCCTCAGATATGGGAAGTTAGAGAAATGCAGGTGTAAAAAATTCCTCTTGCATTAAAATCTAACACAGTAGTGTTAAAGATTTGGTGAGTAAACACAAATAAATGAAAGAGTGGATAAAGCTAGGATTTGGGGAAAGTAAGGAAAATGTGTAATGAAAACATAGCAGCATAAGCACTGGTTTTTGAGTGAATTGAAAATCCCATGGCATTCAAAAAATTACACAGACCTTCAGTGGTTTAATCAAAGAAAATAAGTATCTCTCCCATTTTTCAGCAGCCGGAGTTCAAAGGCTCAGAGTCACTACGTAGGACGGAGTGGGAAGAGAAGCAAGGAGAACTCTGTCAGTTCTCCTGGA